>NC_143258.1:30753512-31063346 GCF_984573655.1 Nuphar pumila | reverse complement strand
AAGACTCAAATTTTCAAAGAAAAACTAGACGAATTAGATTTGGAAGAAAGTTCGAGTCGAAACTCGGATTTTCTAGACCAATTCTTGAATTTGAAGGAAAGAAAATTAGATGAATTGGATTTGAAAGAAGATTCCAGTCGGAACTCGGATCTTCTAGACCAATTCCTGAATTTGAAAGAAAATTCGAGTAGGAACTCGAATTTTCAAAGGAAAACTAGACGAATTGGATTTGAAAGAAAATTTAAGTCGAAACTCGAAATTTCTAGACCAAATTTTGAATTTGAAGGAAAGAAAATTTGAGTCAGAACTCAAATCTTTAAATGAAAACTAGACCAGTTTGGAGTTTATGGAAAGAAAATTTGAGTCAAAACTCGAATCCCAAAGAAAAATTAAACTAATTCGGATTCGAAGGAAAGAAAATTTGAGTCGGAATACGAATCCCAAAGAAAACTGAAAAATTCGAGCTGTAACTCAAATCTTTGAAGGAAAACTATACCAATTAAAGGAAAGAAAATTTGAGTCGGAACTCGAATCCCGAAGAAAAAACTAGACCGAATCAGGATTTAAAGAAAAGAAAATTCAAGACGAAACTCGAATCCCAAAGGAAAAACTAAACCGAATTAGGAAGTTGGGTTGGAACAAAAACTTGAGGCGGGGCTCGAATCGTTGAAGGAAAACTGGACCAACTCAGAAGTTGAATTTGAAAATTGGCTTGAAAGTTGAATTTTGAAAGCTTGATTAGTGCAAAGACTGAATTTTGGAATAGTTCGTCCAGTATGAAACTGGATTTTGGAAAAGTTCGACCAGTGTGAAACTGGATTTAGAGAGTTCGACTAAGTAAGAAACCAGATTTAGAAAGTTCAACCAATAAAAACTGGATTTGGAGTAGGCTTTAACCCAAAGGTTATTTTTGATATGATCGACAAAAATGGTTTTGATAAAAGACTCAACCCGAAGGTCGGATTTGGAAAAGACTGGAGTTTTGAAAGTGCTTGTTGATTGTGATGGAAGATTTTCAATCTTCACCCTCACGATGATCTGGCGGGGTCTCAGGATTTGTCCCTTATCTTGAATGGGTAATGATTTGATGCAAATGCAAATGGATGCAAACAAACACAAATGAATGCAAATAGATATAAATGAATAGTGAGAGATTTTGTTTGATCCCGCCTGCATACAGGACATTTTGAAGTAAAGACAAATTTTCAAAAAAAAAATGCCCTAGTGTAACTGGGGAGTAAAACATTGAACAAAAGGATAAATAATTGGTATTTGACGAACGCTCTTTGAGGGTAGCAAGGGAAAGATTGACGCTACGTTTCTTGATTGATTTGGGAGGTACTTTGAAAGATATCACTCCTCGCAAGAGGACATTTTGTAAAGAAGGATAAATACAAAAGATAGCGCTAAGTTATGAGAAAAATTTATTAATGTAATAAAGAAGAAGAATAACAAATCGTTAAGAGAACTGAGACTACATTGCCCCTTCAAAATGACAAAAGCAGAATGAAATAAATGATATAGCATTGGTGTCATCCTTCTTCTTCGTGTCTAGAAAGGATGTTGGCAGGATAACTGATTGATTCTCTAGCTTGCTTCAAGTAAGAAGTTCTTCGTCGATGCAATCCTGCACAATGTTCTTGAAGACAAAACAATGTTCTAAGTCATGCCTCAATGCTCGGTGGTATTTGCAAAATTGATCATTCCATTTTTCCAGAGCAACAAAAGGATCAGCGGCCTGCGAAAGTTTGACCATATCTTTTGCGAGCATGTATGCGAGAATACTCTCGAGTGTTTGATTTAATGGAGTAAACTTGCGGTCATGGCTCCACCCTTCATGCTTTATCTTTTGTTGAGTGCTTGATTTTTGCTGAAACTTAGTCAGGACAGTCGACGGGTTTTTTTCTCCGTCCTCAACGAAGAGATTCTTGTCAATGCAGTCTTGGATGATATTTTTTAGGATGAAGCAGTTCTCGATATCATGTCTCACTGCTTGATGAAATTTGTAGAACTGATTAAAAAATCTTTCCATGATCGTAGGAGGATCCGTGACTCTTGAAAGTCTTACTAGTTCTTTGGTCAGCATACATTCAAGGACTTCTTCGAGCGACTGATCTAAAGGAGTAAACTGGTGTTAATAATGAAGATGCCCCAAACATCCTCTTGTGAATGGTGTTCAAATTTGGTGTTGGGGCACTGCCAACTCCATTCCCAACGCAATGTTTTGGCAACACCACTGCTCCAAAACAGCAGAGAGCACTGGGAGAAACCACAACACAGCTCTGATTCAAAGCTCCCAAAGGCTTAGTGATTTGAAGAAGTGATAGAGCAGATGTAGGGCTTTCAGTTCATTATTCCAGCAATGAATATACATTCTTTAGGACCAAGATTGGTGTTTTTATATTAAATCTAATACATTAGCATTGAACATTGAAAGACTGCAGCAAGATCTTAAAGATATTAAAGTTCTCCCCAACGAGAGAAAATGGATGGCTATGGTGGAAGTAGCTCCAACTCCAAATCGAAACAGGATTGTAGACCTAAATGCGTCTAATTAGACAATAAGATCAGGCAAGGTTAGCAGTCATACCTTTTGTTTTGGAAGCATAAACCTCAGGGTTGGATTCATTCCTGTGGATCAACGCATTGTAATGAATTTAAAATGTAATGGTGATATAAAATTTGAAAAGAGCCATAATCCCAGCAAGTTTGTACAAAGTAAAAAACAGTTCTCACCGAGCAAACCACTTAATAAATAACAGAAAAACTTCTTTTTTTCCTTTTTTTGACAGGCAAGACGGGAGCTAAACCCTGTAGGATTCAAACCCGAGACACTTCAGAAACGATAGCCTCCTCAGTAATGACAATGCAACCTAACCATCAACAATCTCATTCAACCCCAAGAACATAAAAACTTTAAAAACCAGAATGCTTAAACATCCAGATCTGCATCCAAAAACACCTAGAATATTTTCAATTTTCTAAAGTGCACGTCACCTTGTGTACGCTTTAGGAGCAGCCAGTGCACGTCACCTTGTATAGGGACGTTGCAGGTTCAAAACCCAATGGTATAGTTGTATAACTGGTAGGGATCGGGCTAACCCCAGCTTGCCTTTAAAAAAAAAAATCTGCTAGCCTGATTTGGCAGATTCCACATCTCATCCACAAAGCTAAAAATGATGGAATGATATGGGGCTCATAGCAAAATAATTCTATCATACCTCAGAAAACCAATGAATAGGCAAATTTTCCAGCAAAACAATTCTATCATACGCCAGAAACCCAAGGACTTCCACAGATTCTAACACTTCCTACCAACCACCATTAATAAACAATAAACCAAGTAATCACGTATACAACCAAAATTCTTCTTTAAAATTTAACAACAATAATATTTCAACAATGCGCAAAGATTTTCATACACTGGATTCCATTAAGCTTGACAAATTCAGAAAGTCTAATGTCTCAACTCTTACGTTTCACATGTTTACTGGGAAGACAATGCTTCTGTAATCTCTACTTGCCTTTCTTAAGATTGCATGAAGGGCATTTGTACTGCTTTATGTTCTCAGCTTTGGCTGGTGTTATCTTCACACACTTGCCATGGAACCACCTCTCGCAGATGTCACACCCAATCCAAAACTCGTCCGCATTGTAGTTGCCTCCACAACTTCCACAAAGAGTCTCACTGTGTTCATCTTCTTCATCATATGCATCTCCATCATCTGTTGGCTTTGAACTATTTTTTACCATCCCATCACTTGAACGCTGCAGAAAGTCAAGCAGTCAAATTTTCTTATCAATCTAAAAACCACAACAATGTTACAGTTGCCAACCTTTGTTGATGGCCTTGGTTTGCTTCCACTATCTGCACTGAGCTTTTCCTTTGCAGGCTTTCTTTCTGACACAACTTCAAAGACGGTCGGCAGATCATTGATCATGCTGAACAGACGCTTCCTACAAATATGAACCAAGTGTACGAAGGATTGATACAGAAAAGAAATTAAACATGAAAGAAAATCACTTTACAAAGCACAATTACTGCTAAGGTTTATATATATATATATATATATATATATATATATATATATATATATATATATATATAGGTGGTAGCTGCCTACCACTTTTCTGGCCCACTGCCAGCCTACTGGGATTTTGAAGGGTTTTTCAATGTTTTTATTGAATCTGACCGTACAGATGTGTTCTACATGCTTGATTTTATAGGAATCGACTGTTGGATCGTCCGATTCCGAAATGCAGATAGGTTTTTATAGGGTCTAAAATAAACCGTTACAATTTTTCATAAATATTCAAGGCTTCAAAATTCATGTTTTTTATTGAAAAACATGATCCAAGTGTCATTTCCTAGCAAATCTACCATGTCGAACACATTTGCAGGGCCAGATTTATGAAAAGCAACTTGAAAAGACTGGTAGGCTGGAAAAGTGGCTACCATTATATATATATATATATATATATATATAGAGAGAGAGAGAGAGAGAGAGAGAGAGAGAGAGAGTAGGTGGTAACTGCTTACCGGGCTTTAGAAGGATTTTTTTTTTATTTCTTCTAAAATCTGATCATAAATATGTGATCTACATGCTTGATTTTATAGGAATCGACTTTTGGATCGTCCAATTCCGACATGCATGCAAGTTTTTATATAAGATTTAAAAATCAACCGTCTACAATTTTCAAAAATATTCAATGCTTAAAAGTCTTTTTTATTGAAAAAGCATGATCTAAGTGTCATTTCCTAGCAAATTAACCATGTTGAACACATCTGCATGATCAGATTTGCACGAAACAACCCGAAAACACCTATTCACAGGTGGTAGGATAAAAAAGTGGTAGGCAGCTACCACTTTTCCTATATATATATATATATATATATATATATATATATATATATATATATATATATATATATATATATATATATATATATATAAAATCTTGATTTATGTAATCTAGTCTGCAGAAGCAAAATCTAACCTTCAGGTAATGTTTAGCACGTTCTATTTACTATTTTCATGTGTTAAAGTTGACTTGGGCTAATTTTCGACCATCTTATCTTTATGAATTGTGAGCTGACGATTTTTCACCATCTTGAAAACTGATTAATATGGCATATTGCAGCATAGCATAAACGAACCACGTTAAACATGCAAACAAGAGTATGTATAACCGCATGTTGTCAATGGTTCGGAGCCATGATAGATTTCTCATATATATTGTTCTATTTACTATTTTCATGTGTTAAAGTTGACTCCTGATATATTGGGCTCATTTTCAACCATCTTATCTTTATGAATGGTGAGCAGACGATTTTTCACCATCTTGAAAATTGATTAATATGGCATATTGCATCATAGCATAAACGAACCACGTTAAACATGCAAACAAGAGTATGTATAACCGCATGTTGTCAATGGTTCGGAGTCACAATAGACTTCTCATATATATATATATATATATATATATATATATAGAGAGAGAGAGAGAGAGAGAGAGAGAGAGAGAGAGAGAGAGAGATGAGTAGCTCTTAAAACAGTTTGTCTTAAACCATCCTAAACGGTTCTTGGAAACATAGTTTCATGTGTTTTTTGCTTAATCATAACCCCTAGATACATTTATCATTACTTATTCACCAAAAAACCATGCTTTGGATCAAACTGATTCGACAAGAAACCTTGATTTGTATTTGAACAAATTTTTGTGCAATATGAACTGTCAATTTTTTATCGCTCTAAATACACATCTAAACACCAAAAATGTTTAATCTAATACATGTTCTCTACTAAGGTATACAGACTACGTCTACAAATTCAAATAAAACAAACACCTGTAACCTTGTCCCTTGCCATTTAGGATGGTTTACTCTCTCATATAAAGAGAGATTAGCAGGTTAGTAGCACACATGCCCCAGCCAAAATCATATGCAAGGGGCATGTAACAGTGAGGAAAAAAATTACATTTAAGAAAAATTGCTAGCACCCTCTATGAACCCAATGATAGTCATAAATTATAAATCTAGTTCATTGTGTTGAGAAACGGCAGCACAATAAACCATCTAGAGCAGAGAGGCATTGGTTCAACCATGCAGTTAAGTGTGAAGGCCTAACCTAGACAATTTGGAAGGCCTGGAGTGTCGGTGATGGACATAAGTGGCATCGACATTGACACTCTGAGACACGATTTTGGACACTTTGAGTTTCTAGGTGAGCAACCGCGAAAATGAACGTCCTGAACACAACTTGGACACTTGAATTTTTAGATTTATGTGTTCTCGAAAATAGACACATCAATGCTGACTGACAGATCAACACTTTTTGTCTAACATATGGACAATTCATTATTTTTGAAGTGTACATTATATATACATGTTTTTCATTCTTATGAGTTGAAAATGCTGAAGAACCGTGATGCCTGGAGGATGGATTTGTCTTTAAAGCCTTTATGACTAGAATCTGGATTGAAAGTTGAAACACATAAGATGTTACTTTTGCCTTCAATTACAAGTATGAAGTATCTCGGTCTTCATGATTGGTTTTTGAAATTAGATTTTCATATCTCAAGTATCAACAGTTACCAAAATTCAATGAGGATGAATATGCATTTCATAATTGATTTATATATATAGGGAAATGGAAACCTACAAAATGGGCATGGTGCTAAATGAACTGTCACCTGGGTAGGGGTGCGGGTGCGGGTACGGGTACGACATAGAAATTTCAAAAAATGTGGGTCCAGGGACATGGCTATATATATATATATATATATATATATATATATATATTAAATATCACATAAATATAAAATAAATTCAAAATAAACTGAATATAATATATATATCTAAAATATATATTATATACTGAAAATATAATTATAAATTAAATACAAACTTGTATGTACGGAGGCTAAAATGGCATGTCCGGGTGTCGACGCGCATCAACATGGGGATACGTGTGTTGACACGGGTACAGAGTAAATGAAACATGCTAATGGATTTTCGGTGTTTTTTCGAAATTCTGACCCCATGTGTTCAGCATGATTGATTTACTCGAAATCAACACTTGGATAATGCATTTTGGATGAAAAAAAATGGTATTTGGAACCTGAAAATTTATAAAAATTGTAGGCCATTGATTTTTGAAACCTTATAAAAACCTATCCATGCATCGGAATCAAATGCTCCAAGAAGAGATTCCTATAAGAATGAGCATATAGAGCACCTGTACGGTCAGAATTTCGAAAAAAAACCAAAAAGCCATTAGCATGTTTCATTTGGCAGTGTGCTCATTTTGTAGGTAAGTGATTCCTATAAAAACGAGCATATAGATCACATTTGTACGGTCAGAATTTAGAAAAACACTGGAAATCCAACAAAATGAGCACGCTGCTAAACAATACATGCTAATGGATTTCTAGTGTTTTTTTGAAATTCTGACCGTACAGATGTGATCGATATGTTTGTTTTTATAGTAGGAATCACTTCTAGGAGCATTTGATTCTGATGCATGGATAGGTTTTTATAAGGTTTCAAAAGTCAACTGCCTATAATTTTCATAAATTTTCGACGCTCCAAATACCATTTTCAATCATGCTGGACACATCTATGGGGTCAAAATTTCGAAAAAAAACATCGAAAATCCATTAGCACGAGTCATTTAGCACCGTGCCCATTTTGTGGGTTTTCATTTCCCTATATATATATATATAATGTGTGTGTGTGTGCACGCTAAAGCCAATTGTACCTGCAATCTTGTAGAAAAATGTCTTTTTTTTCAATTCTTTTGTAGATCAAACCCTACAAATGTGATCTATATGTTTGTTCAGTAGGAAATAGGATTTGGATTGTGTATATGTAACATGTAAATAGCATGCTAAGTCCATCTATGTGGTCCGATCTATATGAAAATGCATGAGGTGAGATTGAACATACTAATACAGATGCATCCACACCAAAGACTTCATAGCTCCTAAACAGTTTTATCTCCCAAACAACCTTTACTTCAAAAAAACATGGTTAGTCATTTTTTGCTAATCTAAACCTGTAGATGTCTGACTAAAAATCATTCCTTCGGATCCAATTAATTTAACAAGAAACTTTGATTGAGAGTCTTTGCACTCTCTAAAAACATCTAAACATGAAAAGTACTTCATCTAAAGCATGTTTTCTCCTTAGTAAATTATATAGAATACACCTATAAGTTCAAATCAAACAAATACCTACATATATGTTTTTGAATCCATTTAGGATGGTTTAGGAGATAAGACTCTTTAGGACCTATCTTCCAATGCTCGCCATGTCTAACACTGTACCCATCAAGGTTGTAAGTATCGTATCGTAACCCATATCGGTTAAGCCCAAAATAAGATACGTATCGTATCGTATTATAAAAAATCATAAATTTCGAAAAAATAAAATAAAATCTCCTAAAAAAATCATAAGAAAATAACAAAAAATCTACAAAATCATAACACATGAAACAATGATAAAATGCACAAAATGCAACCATAAAATCATATATGAAGCATTTATGTCTCTATGAAATGCATAAGACATCATCAAACATCAACTATCTTACAAGAACAATGCAAAATATTAAATATCTTGCAATTAAGAACATGTCACAAAACTAATACTTTCATATTACATAAAAAAAATATTATGGCAATAGTTGTACTCAATTTCACTCATTACTTGAGTGCCCCATTGTCATGTCGGATCATCTGATGTCATCTTTGTTGGAGTGGAGCATGATTTCTACATTTTTCGTGTTTACATACTCTTCACAGTATGCCGGATCATAATAAAGATTTTTTTACCTTAACCCACTCCCTTGAGTGAAAAAAATAGTGAAAATGCACTTTTACTTTAGCAAACCGCAAAATCCCTCTCCCTTGAGTACAAATCCTCAAAATCACTTTCATGAGTCCTAGGGTGCATGGATACCTCTATAATGGCTTCTACACAAATGAGGGAGTCGTTCTTCAAGAGGTGTTTAAAACTAAAAACTGAAAAATTACGATTCAGCCATTTTTAAGTGTGTTGACCTTGTATCATACGATACACAGTATCGTATGATACAGGCTTGTATCGTACGATACAGATATGATATGAACTCGTATCACGATACGAGTGTGTATCATATCGACATTCCTCATAGTAACGATACATACAACTTTGGTACCCATATTCGACATTGACACCCATATAGTTATCTAGGTAACAAGTAAAAAGGCTTACAAATGTGTTTAATTAGTCGTTTGAATTACTTGTTTCATGTGTAGTATAATAAATAGGTCTCTATTGTATTACATGGTATAATGCGGGTACTAACATATTTTGTATTATTGATGTATAATGCAAAACGAAAACTATTGTTTGATCTGCCCACTTGCCTCTTACTTTATTTGCTAGAACACGGTGACGAAGTCCCCCAAAATCACAAAAAGACTGGTATTGCTGAGACATTGGAATGAAAGCTCACCCATCAGCTACAAATTGAACTAAACAAAGGTCAAATAAACAAACACTTCTAGTAAGTTTTTCTAAATTTGTTACAAAATCCACAAACATGCAAATAGTATGGGAGTAAAATTAGAATAGAATGCTTGAGTTTCGGTTTGTATTTCTTAATGTGTTGCGTTATTGGTTTTGGGATTTGATTATGTATGTTTGATCTTGGTCGGATTGGAGCCATGGAGAAGATCCAGGTAGATTGATTACTTTTTCATGTACAATTGTTTGTATGGGTAGGTATGAAGCAAAAAAGTGAAGCTGGAACACATAAAGACACTTGGGAAAATCATGGTGAGCTCCTCACTCGCTTTCTTCGAGTCTTGCCTTGAAAACAAGGCAAATTTAAAGGCAGTGCATGAGCACATGTTTATATGTTTTTAGGTTTGGCTTGTCTGGATCAAGTCTTGATTGTAATGAGTTCAAGCCCCACATGGGTTAATAGCTAGGGTATTTTGAGAATATTATGCTTTGTATTAGTAGCTTCTAGTGTAAGCAAGAATGATTAGTGTTAATTAGTAATTTAGAGAGGAAGTTAATGAGATATATCATACATTACATGGAAAGCCAATATGGAGCTTATAAGGGGTTTGGGTTCAATGTATCTCATTTGTATTAGCTTCTACAAGAAGCCACATGTAATATCACGTATTTTTCCATGATTTCTAAAATTGAAAAATATAATTTTTTAATTATATATTTATTCAAAATTGATAAAATCATTTTATTGGTGACGTCAACAGGGTTTGGGTGTGGCCCAGAGCCCATTGACAAGACCTAGTTGAGCTAATTGTAATTAGAGAAATTTTTCGTTTTTAACCTTTAAATTCGAGCAAAAATCGAGAGAAATTCAGCTTAAATTCAGGCGAAATTCAGGTATGAGCACCATTATTTTTCATTGAAATAATGATCGCATTGGCGACCTGTTTTTCCGAAATTGGATTACGGTTGGCCCGAAAATCACATTTTTCAAAAATGACCAGCCTCTATTTTGACACTTTCTGGATTGGATCAGATTGGATCCGCTCTATTTGATCTGGACCCAATCCAGGATCTATATTGACTAGGATCTAGTTCAAGTAGGATCCATGTGGATTTGGATATTGAATCAAGATCGCGATCTGAAATTCATCCACGACTATTTTAAAACTTTAAATTTAAAATAAGATGAGGTAGGGTAGAGTTTTACCTGGGGTAGAACTCTACCCCATAGAGGCCTTCTAGAGGGGGGTGACACCCTCTGGAATATTTCTTAGAATATTAAATAAAATAAATAATTAATTAAAAAGATAATATATAGAAAGTAGAGTAGAGTTCTACATGAAGTAGAACTCTACCCAACTAAGTCTTTCTAGAGGAGATGTCACCCCTATTTAGAAACAATTAAAAGAAAATAAAAATAAAATAAAATATTAGAAACAAATATAAAGAGTGTGGTATCTCCCTCTCTCTAGAACTCGTGTTCTAGAGAGAGAAAGAGTTAGAGAGAGTGTGAGATAGAGAAAAAAACCAAGGGGAAAATCGTGTGGTGTGAGAAAGGGAAAAAAAGAAAGAAAGAAAGAAAGAAAAGAAGGAGAAGAAAAAGAAAAATAGTTCTTTTTCATACATCCATCGATTTTTCCGAGTCTTTTCGATCTTCGATCAAGGTACGGGTTTCTCTCTAAATTCTTAGAGGCCAGAAAATATGTATAAATCGATTTATGTATAGGCACTTTAAAAAAACTTGAGTGCGGGGGTGCGGGGATGATTATATATATATATATAAACAGTTTTAAGTTAACATTACGTATGTGTGTGCATTTATGTATATATATATATATATATATATATATATATATATATATATAGATAAAAATGGACTTGATTAGGGTTAACTGAATCTACTTTTGGATAGAAATGGACCTCAATGTGGTTGACTTCACCTAACACAAAGGAAACTATGTCCAAGTGTCGCACCAGCCTGGGTGCGGTGTCCTGTTAGAAGAGTCTGTGTTATATAGATTATGATTAATGTACATGGATCAACCAACGTGCTGAAAATACGTATTTTTCAGCATTGGCCAACCCGTGTACATGATTTTGACCATGTACATGGATCAACCCCAGTTGGATTAGTAAAAAATTCTGCATAGTTAATTGAGTACATGAATTTGGTCATATACATGTTTAGATTGATGTATGTATTCTTTTTGAGATGAAACATAAACCTGAATTTGATTTGATCAACTTGCAATTGTGCAAATCATATGCATAAATCTGAAAATAAATTAGTTTTTGCATGATTGTAATAATATGCATGTTTGGTTGTTTATGCATGAAATTCATCATGATGATGTGTTCTGCAAGTGTCTAGTTGCATGAGTATGTGCATGGCTTAATGTGCATTCATTTTGTGTGTTTTGAATATATGTTACAAACATATTTGGAAACAATGTGTGTTGCATGTTCACTGAAATTTTGCAAAAGATGCATAAATTACTTTTGAGATGTCTTGGTGGTCAGATGCGCACCACTGCGAGTCGTGTAGGTCAGGAGCATGTGTTGCTCCAACTGTTGATTTTATTTATGCATTGCAAAATTAATTTCTGGAAATTTATTGGTTTTTCAAAGTTAATTGCATTATTAAAATTTGAGGGTCATGGCTCGAAATTTTTTGGTTTTGCATGTTGATTTGCAAAACGGTTCTTGTGTAAAGAACTTGAAAATTTATTTAAAATGATAAAAGAGACCTAACATTGTAATTAATTTTCTTTCTTATGTTCCTTTTACAGTGGGAATCTTGGATGGCAGTCGTGGGGGACCGTGAGGATACTAAAACTCCATGTGTGATTGTGATCCCTGAACCCGATATGTGGTGGCCAATGACTAGCTTCAACTCCACCAAATAAGCACCACCAATCTTTTAACACAATCACGATCTCACATGCACTTAAATAGGAATTGCAAAAGAGCTTCAAGTCTTTTAAATTTTAAGTAGCATGCTTTCCAATGCACCAAAAACAAATTCAGCTTGATTGCCCAGCTTTGATACCATGAAAGGAAATGAGAACCTCCAACAATGTTCTCCAAATCACCAAAGAAGTTACACAAAAGAGCCACAATAAGATCTACCGAAAACACCACAAAGAACCACAAAATAGGCTCACACACAACACCCACTCAATGGGCACACAAGGAACACTCACAAATAAAGAATATTATTTAATTCAATCCTTAATCCATGCAAAAAGCATTACATTTGGGAGGGGGTTTCACCCCTTTATATACACAAGCAAAGGAGTCTCCAAAGAGACATTGGGAAAGGCCCCACGGCTCTAAATAGGGTCGTTGGACCTTCCCAACATCTCTTTGGTTTGACTAGTAAACATTTGTTGATTAGTTTGATTCTAACCAAAAATGTAAAAAGTAAAAAATAAGCTAACCTAGTTACTAATCCTAGTTACACACACACACACACACACACACACACACACACACACACACACACACATATATATATATATATATAATGTACATAATACATATACATTTTTTACCGATGGTGATGGTGGGTGGTGGGGAGTATAAAAATAAATTTTCTCTTGGTAGGAAACATTCCTCCATCCCACCCCCCCATGGAGGAATGTTTCCTATTAAAAAGTGTACTTTTTAGAAAAGCTCTCTCAGCGAAAAAGTCTCTCTCGGTTTGAAGGGTGGGAAAATCCATACAGATTTTCCATTTTGCATCACTTTTCCTACATCTTTCTCGCTTCCAAACGTGCCCTAACTGCATGAGAAAAGAAAAGGTAAAGTCCTTCTATTTTAGAAGAGAAGCATCTCACTGATTCAATGAAGTTGTAACAATGACTCTGAATAGAGGAGAATTGCTTAAATAAGATTTTATCCTAATTTGTAAAGAATTGAAGAAGTGCACCCACTAGAAGTTTAAAAATAATTTGTGTGGCCAATGATTAGCCAATATTAAGAAGTTTGAGCATAGTAGCCAATTGAGTTCAAAGATGAGAAAAGGAGCCAGAGGAAGAGGTGGGACCGTGGGAGCAACATGTCAAAAGGAGCAACCTGAGTATTCCCTGACACCAAATTTCATTAAGACAGTGTCAGAAAGGTGCAGATAAAGGATACCAGGTGGTCAAAAACAAGCAAGGAAAGACCTTTCACCAATGCAGGGAAGCTCTATCAGAAATTGCATTTTCCAATCAAATACATTTTCCATCAGTTGACAGCCACAAGTACTGTAAATAAAATAGCGCTACCCAATCTTTCAGCGTGTGTGTGTGTGGATATGTGTCTGAGGACAGGCGCACTAAGCACATAAATCTTTTCTACGTTTAACCTTTTTTAGTTGAAGTTGACATAGCTAAAGCACCATTCAGGTTAATCAAAATGTTTTCTTCCTAATAAAAGGAACACAGGAATTTATCCTGATGATTTACAATCAAAAGACTTGAAGCTTCGACAAGCACCTGAAACATCAACAGAAGCAGCACATCATGACTAAGTGATAAACATCACAATTTTCTTTCAAATGTCATAATATCATTAGCAGCTGCCAAGCATGATGCCGAAGCCGAGAAAAGAAACATGTATATCATGCATGGAACATCAAAATAATCCTAAAAGATTGGCATTTTCCACATTCTTTCACAGCATCTAGAGGAAAAAATATCAATCTGACTTTTTTGTCCTTTTCCATTTTCTTATTCTTAGAAGTTAGATCTTAGAGAAAAGGAGAGAAAACATAAGCAAAATCCAGAATAGGAACTCAAAACTTGAGGTAGTACAAAAAAATGTAGACGTTAAAACAGCATAGAGAGAGAGAGGGGTGCGTTTTACCTCTCATTACGGTTAAAGCGAGCACCATGATAGAAAGCAACAGAGAGCAACCACGAGTCACTATGTACAGCAACAAGAGAGAGCCAATCCTTCCGATTCATTCCATCCCTTGCAAAATTAATCCCAAGTGCAGGCTCCGGGAGCTCCGGAGGGACTTCCTCCGCCGGGAGATTCACTTCCCACGACTGATCCGGATTTCCATACAGGCACAAATTCTCCTTATCTACATTCACGATCAGTCAACTTTCCACGAACAAATGAAGAGAAAAAAAAATTGTTGCACAAAATGCTCCAACTAAGAAAAAGGAAAACCCTAACAAACGCACAGATCTACGTAGACGTACGAATGAAATGAAACAACTAACCGGGGTCGCAGAGCGAGTAAAATTCATCAACATCTGAAAGATTGAAAACATCAAAGAATTAAGAAAAACAATCGGAAGACGAAAAACTTCAAAGAAGGAAAATAGATAAAGATCTCTGGACATTACCGTAAGTTAAAGCCCGGATGATTCCTGCACGACGGCCGCTGTAGTCCTTGAATATTTCTTCGACGCTGCGAGGGTTCGACGAAATGGAAGCCATCTCCATGCACCTTGTTTCTCCCCTCGGTCTTCTTCTTGTTCAGTTCCTCTCAACAGGAATTCGGGGAGATCGAGAGCGAGAGATAGGAGACGAAGGAGCGAAGCATGAGCCCCACTCCCTGGGGTTCTTTCCTTCCTTCCTTCACAGGACGACCACCATCGGATCGGAAAATGTCGATCGAATTCCTATACGCCTTAAAAAGGAAGGAGAAGAAAGAAAGAGAGTAAGAACGAACGGGGGGAAATTGCTTTTTTGGCTTTTCGGGAGCACCCTCCTTACTCTTCCGATATTACCACCTAACAGACGCTTGCCTTCTTATCTATTTTAATCTCTCTCTCTCTCTCTCTTGACTCCGTCGCTTGGCGCAAAACGAGCCGCTTCTTTTTTGGGGTACGGCTGGTAAGCATCAAGCAAAAAGTCTGTGGGAGAACCCAGCGGGTTTCGAACTCAAGACACACACACCTAGTTGTGACTTAACCATCCAGTTAGTATGAGCCCAGCGTCCTGTAGCTGCGTTCTTTGAGGGCATGTTTGATGGCTAGTTCTGTGCGTTTCATAGGACAAAAAAGACGTTTAAAACATTTTTTTTAACAAACATTGGACACGGCGGAGCATCCGCCTCATTCAATATATACTGCAATTGTCGATCCACCTTTCAACACCAACAACAGGATAATATTCAGAACAAGGAGATACCTAAGAAGGTAGGTGTTGTACTCATTGAAAATAAGATGCGAGAGAATCGTTTACGGTGGTTTGAACATATTCGGCGAAGGCCTAATGATGCTCCAGTTAAAAGGTTGGAGTAATAGGAAAATATATTAGTTAAAACTTAAAAGAGGTCAGGAAAGGATATGAATGCTTTGAACCTCATTTCATGTGGAATACCCAAAATGAATTTTTTTTTGGTTCATATCGCTGACCCCAATTGTTTTGGGATGAAAGGGTAGTTGTTGTTGTTTTATCCACCTTCCCCTATTACAAAATTAACAAGAACTAAATGGACAAAAAAAAAAATCGTGCATCAAAGGACACGCCAAAAACAGTACTCTCTCCTCATTTGTGCTGAAACGGGTGCCCTAACCCTATGTGAGCCCCATTCTTCTCCTCCAGAGTCCCCCAGGAGGTCTCAGATGCATTTTCCCTCTCTCGACTCTCTCGAAGCCCTAGATTTCTCATTCCCTCCATCCACTCCTCTCAATCGCCCGGTTCCTGCATTCGGGAGCCCTAGTTCTCGATCCTCTCCTTCTTGATCGTCGGATTAGTACAGGTACGCCGTTATATTTCCGTCGTTTTTTCTGTATTTTGTCATCTTTTGCTTGTTTTCCATAGTTGGTTGTGACGATTCTCTCAATGGCTCCAATTCTGTGAATTCTGGGGTTCATGGGTGCGCTTAGTGGTTTTTCTTCGTTTACGGATTCTAGGGTTTTGGATTCGTGGGCGAAGTCCATGGTTTTTAGGGTTGGGGATTGGGGAATTCGTGTGTTTTGGTTCGTTTGAAGTGGAGTGACCTGAATTACGATTTTTTTTATGTTTTGCGATGAATTCGGAAACGTTTGATTGGATTTGGATGGTGGCTGTCTTGGTTGTGTTGTGGGGGAGGTGTCTGTGTCTCTGATTGGGAGGAGTGAATTACATTGTGGTCCGCATTTGCAAGATATGTCTATGAAGTATAATTCTTTATGTTCGTGGCCATTTGAGTTGATTTGTTGGTACATTGGTGCTTCAAGCGTCAAGGACATCTTAAAATGTTTCGTACTGTGAGAGCAGTGAAATTAATGTTAAGTAATCAAATGATTAAGGTTTATATATATATAAATGGTAAGGTCATCCTAAAAAGTGTCCGACATTCAACACAATAGTTTGATCTGTTTATTGTTTACTAACTAATGAAAACAGCCTGGAGTTTGATTTTCTTTTCCATTCCTTTTTCTGCTTGGGGTGATATCATCTTGTTTATTTCTTGGTTTTTAGCTGCTCTTATGTTTGGTGGATCGGCTTAGGGCACAGGCATGATCTTGATTAATACATGTACTTGAAAGTCCTATACATATTTTTATTACCATTGTTCTCACATGTGAAGGCTGGGAGTGCTCTTCCCCTCAAGGGAATAGCTATGGGCGATTACATGGTGCATGTCTACTAGTCTTTTCTGTTGAAGCAGACCAAGAAAATTTGTTTCCTCTACCAGAATTGCATTTGCCAAGTGATCGAGGCATGGATGTGGTAAATCTGATTATCTGCATGAACTCAGAGTAATGCATTTGGTTAGGGGGCAAATATATGTCGCAAAAAGGAATTGTATTTATTGTAAAAATATCGGGGGATTAATTGCTAAGATTATTGTGGGGGCCATGATTTCTAAGAAATCATTTTACACTTTTACAAGTGGCAATGCTAGACACCTTTTTAAGCCTATTTTGTACACCTCTTTAGAAATTGGCAACACATGGAGGACAAGGGTTTAATGAATACATCTGCAATTGGCTTTCTCCAAAAATGAGCAATAAAGGTTGATCAAGCTTTATGTGTGTGTATATATATTCATGTTGCACTAGATTAGTGAAGATGGCTACAACAATGTTCTTTTAATGTCCTAATGTAAAAAAAGTAGATTCACAAAAGTTTAACTTATTTGACATTACTTAGACCAACAGTAAGATACAACATTTCTCTTGCTCTTAGTTTTCTTTAGCTTGTTACAACATTCTGTCAAGATGGCTAGATTATACAGTGGACTTTTCTTGTAATGTTGGTTTACAAATTTATGGTTATGTAATATATTCTTTTTTTGCATGTTTATTATAATTCAGAATGGCAAAGGTAATGGGTGAGTACAAGAAGTGCAGCCAAGTTCAACTGAGAAAATGCAATGAAGTACACACCATGTGGACTTCTTATTTGACTACATGATACCTGCAATGAAATGCTCTTGGGGATTGAAAGAGAAGGCCATGAGGGTGGTGGCAAGTTAGATGAAGGAGAAGATTGGAGTCGAATTTACCTTAGAAAAAATAAAGAACAAGTTGAAGCGTGCTAGACACAACTTGACAATAATAAACAAATTCTTAAATGCACCGGGCTTTGGATAGGACGCTAAAGTGAGGATGCCTTTGGCAGATACAAAAATATAGATCGAGTGTATTAGGAAAAACCCAACATGAAAGAATTATCAAAAACCTGAAAAATGGCGATATTTTGAATAGGCAGTATGAATTCATGGTGAATTAACTGCTATAGGCAGTTATAAGTCTATTCAATCATAAGTACAACTACCACCACCATCTACCATCGATCTCGATCTGAAGGAATTGAACTTATCAACAAAAGTTTCAGGTGATGAGACACCCATGAATAGCTCGCATGCTAACAATTTTCAACATTCCATAAACCGACATTCAACTAAAGGAAAGCGCAAAGTATGTAGTAATGATCAAATTGTGGAAATGCTAAGTAGCATTTTCAAGTATGTGAAGACCATTAGCGATCAATCTTCATGCACTATGATCAAATCGTATAATGCTAGATTGAAAGAAATGTTCAATAATGGTGAAATTACTTCAAACGCAAGCGTGAGGGCATTGGAGTTAATGATAGTACCTGAAAATGGAGCTTTGTTCCAGAATATAGATCCAGAATGTCGGATTGATTGACTGGATTTCAATTTATCACCCAATATTTAGGTATGTATTTGCACAAGTCTAAACTTATGTTGATTTATTGATATTGATCGTTTTGTTAAATGTTTCTCTATTAAAATGTTGCATGTTATAACATTGTTACATATTCAATATACATGTTTATTGCAACCATATTACATACACTACAAGAAAAACCCTTGTTAGCATCGCAAATTTGCGACGGATTAGCGGGAAGAAACTATCCGTCTCTAACTTTCGAAATATTTGGGAAATTAGTGATGAAAAAACTTCTATCGCCAATCCGTCGCTACCACTACAAAAAAAATGCTAATTAGAGACAGAATTAGCCAGGGAATTTAATCTATCGCTAATTAGCGACGGAATTAGCGAGGAAAATATTCTCTCGCTAATTTTGTCGCTAATTAGAGACGGATTAGCGACGGAAAAATTCCTTCGCTAATTTTCGATTTAAACTGTCTCATCTAAAGCGCAAAATTTTCCCTCTTTCCTCGGTTGAAAGGTTTTTTTAGAGGGTTGGGCGGACAATTTTTTTAGAGGGATTTTGCTCTTGTATTCTCCACATCTGAGTACTCTGGGCTGTTTTCTGTGGTGGTTGTGTTATGTTTCAGGTGGTGGCATCGGATGAACAAATGCCTATCTACAAGCTTCCGTCGAAGATCCTCTGTACAGTGATCAACATACGATTAAAGGTCTGATTCTTCAGATCTTACACTCTTTCTCTTTCCTTCGGCGAACAGTTTTTCCACTATTTTTTGGTTGATTTTGCAGGCAGAGCCGGATACAGATGAAGTCTTTGCTCAGATGACGTTGGTTCTAGAGGCAACGACATGTGTTTAAATTAGGGAACCAGGTCGGGCTGGGACGGAAAAGCAGGGAACCAGGTCGAGAGGGTGCTGGAGAGCACGCCGGAGAGTGCGTCGGAGAGTGTGCTGGAGAGCATGCCGATTTTGTGCAAAAGACCCCGCAGTGGTGGGCCGGGCCGCTCGGGTGCAACGCATGTGTGGTGCGGTACAAGTCCGGCCTATAGCTGTCGGAATACCGCCCGGCAGGGAGCATTTTTTTTTTAAAATTTAGCGACAGATATTATCCGTCGCTAATTTAAAATAGTAACATACTCGCGACGGATCATGTTCTCGTTAATCTGTCGCATATTAGCGACGAAAGTAGCGATGGATAAGTTCTATCGCTAATTAGCGACTAAAAATTTGCGATGGACGTTATCCGTCACAAATTTGTCGCTAAACACGTTAGCGACGGATTAGAGACGTATTAGCGATGGATAGCGTCCGTCGCTAATCCATGTTTTTCTTGTAGTGATATTAAATAATATTGATTTTTGTCACACTCATGATATATATTGCACAAGTCAATACTCATGTTATATATGTTTGTTCAATCATGTTAAATATTCATAATGTTGAATGTTATTCATATGTACTTCTTAGATTTTATGCATGTTACTAATGTTAAAACCTCAATGATTTTATTTGTATTTGCATAAGTATAATGAACCCTAATTAATAACTTATCTACTTAGTCACCATGGTGGTGTTGATACTTTTGTTACATAGTTTGAGAAGGTCGCGTAGGGCAATAGTTCATGATTCTTTACATAGTGGTCATGATTTTGTGCGTGATTGCATGTTGGGTCATCAACGCAATTGTTTTGACCTTTTATGCATAGAAAAAGACACTTACATCACATTATGTAAAGTCTGTTCAGAAGTGAATTATTGCAAGATGCCCGTGATGTAGGTATTGAAGAACAAGTTGTAGTTTTTTTATTAACAATTGGCCACAATGAGCAAAATATAGCATTGCAATATGTGTTCCAACACTCAGGACAAACAATTAGCAAGTATTTTAATTTGGTTTTAAACGCGTTACTTAGCATTGGTCATCATTACATGGGGACTGACACAGTAATGATACCCCAACAAAATTTATGAGAAAACTGAGATTCTATCCATATTTGAAGGTAACCGAGATTCTTTACTTGTAATATATATATATATATGTGTGTGTGTGTGTGTGTGTCTATTGACTTACCTTTATTTCTTATAATATGATTGCTTGAAAGTTATAGATGGAACACATATTCCTATAAACGTATAAAGGTGAGAACAAATGAGGTTTCAAAATATAAAAGGGTGGTTGTCACAATTTGATATGTGATTTTACTACGTGCTTGCTGGGTGGGAAGAAAGTGCAACAGATGCAAAAGTATTGTATAGTGCACTTGATGATCCTGACCAGCCTCTAGTAATACCCAGAGGTATAGTGCATACATTACATTGATTATTGTACATAGACAAATATTTTTATTTACATCATAAACCAAATGTGTGTTTATAGGCAAATAATATCTTGTAGATTTTGGATACCCAAATAATGTTGGGTTTTTTATTCCACACAAAGGATATCACTAGTATTGTATAGTGCACTTGATGATCCTGACCGACCTCTAGACCTCTAGTAATACCCAGAGGTATACTGCATAAATTACATTGATTATTATACATAGACATATTTTTATTTACATCATAAACCAAATGTGTGTTTATAGGCAAATAATATCTTGTAGATTTTGGATACCCAAATAATGTTGGGTTTTTTATTCCACACAAAGGATATCGCTAGTATTGTATAGTGCACTTGATGATCCTGACCGGCCTCTAGTAATACCCAGAGGTATAGTGCATAAATTACATTGATTATCGTACATAGACAAATATTTTTATTTACATCATAAACCAAATGTGTGTTTATAGGCAAATAATATCTTGTAGATTTTGGATACCCAAATAATGTTGGGTTTTTTATTCCACACAAAGGATATCGCTACCACTTGTGAGAATCTAATGCACCTGGTGCAAAACCAATTGAAAAAGCAACAGAGTTATACAACCACAACAGTTGAACGTTGAACGTGTTTTTGGTTTGCTCAAAGCATGGTTTCCAATTTTAAAGTGCCAAATAAAATATCTAGTTCCCACTAAAGTTGAAATTGTTCATGCAGTATGCATAATACATAATTTTGTATTAGAAAATAACCCAAATGCCAAACAATTCACAATTGACAATGATGAATATACGTTGGTTCATGAATCTGAGGAAGAAAATTCTACAACAGTAGTTACTCGTGGTTGCAACAATGACATGAAAGATGCAATAACAACTCAAATGTGGAATGATTGACCACAGATTAAGTATATTTCATGATTTTATTACATTTTATATAAGTTTCATAATTACAATGTAGAATAATTAGCAAAATTGATGATTTGTTGTATTATATGGGTGCAACAAGACGTGCAACAACTAGAGGTGCATGAAAGAGCTACTACACGGTGTTCGAGATGATGATGCATTTGTTTTGCCGTGATATTATTCTGGATTTTGTGTTTTTTCCTAGTATATTCATGTTTTTTTATTCTCTTACGTGCTATTATACTCTCAGTTTGCATAATTTGGATTTATGATATTGTTGATATTTTAATGAATAAAATGTATGTATTTGAGAACGCAGGGATGTACACTTTGGAGGTTTTTTCTTATTACTTCCACAATTTGCTTGGCTGCAACATCTGCTGGCAACCCACGACAACAACTCAAAGCCATTTCAGAAGTCATCAGGCTTATACTTTCCAATGATAAAGAAAACACTGGCATTTCCCTTGAAACTCTCAGTCAAACAGGATAGAGATATCAATATATTTAAAGCAAACTCTGAAGAAAATTTGTTTGTTGATCAGAGAGCTGATACGAGGACACCACTTGGAAGGCATTATGTTAGACTGTAGAATATCGTGCCCGGTGAGTTAATTCTGTAAGCCCATATGCCTCTTACACACTTGATGCATGTCACTTACGACTTTAGTGCAATGTATTTTTTTTGCTTCTCAATTGACTTTCTCGTTTCTACAATACACCGTTTTGCTATTACTCCAAATTTATGTCTACAAACTGGGCACCGTGAAAGCAAAGTAGGAAGCGACTATGGTCATTTCAAGCAGCTCACCGCTAGGTTGTTATTAGTCTTTGAGCAGGAAAGAAATTAGGAGCAACAAATGGATCTATAAGGTCAAGAGCCATTCAAATGTGTTAATCGAGCTGCAAATTGGTCTACAAAGGTGTTTGCGTAACCAATATCAACGTATTAATTCCTGTTTCTTCTATTTACTAATAGCATCATTAATAGTTGGATGAAATCCATCTTCACTCTGCTCTTTCTTTGTTTTTTATTTATTGTTTTGTGTAATAAAGTAAATAGGACACCAAATCTAAAAGACAAAGGAAAAAAAGATGGAATGCCTATTATGTTTAATTTCTACACCAAATCTGATATCTCCCTAACACTTTATCTACTTCCTACATCTAGCTCGAATATCATATTTTACTTTGTACTCCAAAAGGACACAATGGATAAAATCTACATAAAAAACAGAGCACTAGAACATTATGAAATTGTTTCAAACTCTCTTAATTAACCAAAAATAGATAACATGTAACTCCATATTTGATAGATAAAACTGGTTAATAAAAATCGAAGTGATAGACATGAACATTATTTAAATTGATTCAAATCTTCTTGAAGCTCAAAGGATGCAATTTGTAACAGATCCTGGTGACCTTATAGCATACAAAATAGAAATTCAGCACATTTTTTAAACAAACAGAAAAGATGAAGGAATTTTATGAAAGAAAATGGCAAGATTTTACTCAAACCAGCAGAAAATGCCGAGTATGTATATTTTTTATGATTATTTGAATGTGGCTTGGGTAAAAATATACATACTCGAGACAAAATCCAATTAGAGATCCATATTCGGGGCAAAAATCCAATTTGAGATTCATATTCAGGGAAAAAATTCAATTTGAGATCTATATTTGAGACAAAAATACATATTTAAGGCAAATATCCAATTCTAGATCCATATTCAAGGTAAAAATTCATATTGGGGCAAAAAAAACTAATTTGAGATCCATATTTGAGTAAAAAATACATATTTAGGGCAAAAATCCATATTGGGGCCAAAAATCCAATTCAAGATCTATATTCGAGGCAAATATCAATATTCATGGCAAAAATTCAATTCTAAATCCATATTCATGGAAAAAATGTAATTCAAAATCCATATTTGGGGCAAAAAGCCAATTCCAAATCCATATTCACGGCAAAAAATCCTGATTTTAGATATAATTTCGTAATTTGATCCATATCCAGGCAAAAAACCATAATAATTTGGTTAAAATGTGTAAAATGGTGGATGGATTGGGTTATATGATCCAAACAAAGTAATTGGACTCATTATCTATGACTGTCCAAGTTGTCCTCACATTATCATCAAACAGTGGATATTTAGAGCATAGCATTTGAGTACGGTCCAAACAAACGTTGGACTTGGAACAGTTGTTATAGAATGAATAGAATTAATGCTCTGTTCTATTTTTTTGTTCATTTTGTCCAATTCTAGACAAGGCATCAAACATACCCTGAAGTTAGGGTTGTTTAGTGTGAGACTTACACCCGACGTCTGTTATTCAATTATAGTGTGGTAACCGGGGAAGCTACAGACCGAGTCAACCTCATGCGAGCAACACACAACTAGGAGAAAACACTCGCATAGGCAAGGATTGCAATCCATACTACTGCAGTAGTGAGGTCCTAGAAAGGCAACCTCGACCTCCCTGACTCTGAGTGACTGGAGGCCAAAGGACGCTACAACTCTTGTCAAAACACGTGTCGTAGTAACGACAAGTCACTCAGGGTTGTACTATCCACCCTCTCCCAATGTGAACCATTTTGTGAATGGGGCGAAGCAGGTTTATCTTTCTTAGGCTCATGTTCATTCATACCTCTCAACGAGAAATTTGTCTTGTGGTCCCCGCGGGGTATGCAAAACGAGGACTTGGCCTGCCCATTCACGTGCTCAACCTCACGCGGCCAACAGAGCACACTGCTCGTGAAAGCAGTCATAACACCATATTATTTATTTCTGTTTTAGGGTATATCACACAAGAGTCCATTCACAACACAAGGGTCACTGCCCAAGGACTCCAACTGAGCCCACAACAAGTTATATTTATTCATACCCTATGGTGTTCAATTTCAGACTTTTTATTCTTGAAGTAAGTGCACCTAGTACGCTTACCAATGCCTCAAGTAATGAACCTCCTCAGGGTACGCACTACTCAATAACCGTGTCAGGATGTGCCAAGTGCAAAGTGTAAGAGTATCACATGTTTCTATCTTTTGCACAAGTATAAACAATAGAGGCATTGCATATATTATTTCTTAGAGACAATTAAGTGTACAAGCAATTACACATTCGCATGCATATGATATTTCATCAGAATTTCATTATATAAAACATTCTCTAAAACATTACATTGGTACTATGCATAATCTTGCAATAATTTTCACAGTCAAACTGTACCATTTTGCATACTTCAATGTTAAGATTGCGTTTAGCAATATTCACATACGTGGTTCAACACACTTACATGTTTATGGTGAAATCTGAGATATTCCCGTCTTATGGGAATAACATTAGCTATTTCCACGGTATGGGTGCCGCGCCGGCGGACCCGAAACAAAGATATTTAAACAACACTTGTGTTTTTAATCGACGAAGTCCTTAAGTTCATGAATTTGCAAAAGTGTTCAACTGCATACCTTTCTAGTCTGTCGAATGTAACTAAAGCATAAGGGTTTTCCTTACGCAACACGACACACATACGTGTCGAAGGTGATTCTGAAATAACCCATCTAATGGGTATTAGATTGGCATTACCATGGTTCGGGGTGCCGCGCCTGCGGACCCTAAACAAACCGTTTGCCAAAACGAACGTAGGACAACTCTATTGAATTTTATATTTAGTTCAGAGTGTAACATCATTTAGAGAAAAATATCTAGACGGGACACAGGAGTGACGCAAGTCCATTCGGTCATACCGAAACAGTCATCTACATGTTTTAATATATATATATATCTTCATAAATATATCTACTCGAACTCGGTGTATCACAAGGCATGTGCACACATGCCGAAAACCCTAATCGTAGTGCGAGAAGGGTGCGGGACAAGGCAATTACTAGTTTGAACCTAATATGGTTCGGTTCGTAGTTGGTGCGGGCTGGTTTTAATAAAGAAGTTTTTAGCAGCCACACTAGTGGCATTACGAGGCTGCAAGTATGCCAACGAGGAGTTTACGCACTTGCTGCCAAAAAGGTAAACCAACTGAACATTGGTCTGGTCTTTCGGACCACGCTGACATGCTTAAAATAAGGGTTCTGGTCCGACACCTAGTTCGGACCAGACTATCACAAAGGTTCGGTTGGGGGTTGAGTCAGGCCGCCGACAAGAGCAGTCGTGGCTAAGACTGCAAACTGGGCACAAGGGCCTAGAAACAGTCGGTCTGGTCCATAGGGTCAGGCTGCTGTCAGCCAGCAATGGGTCTGAACCGCTCGGTTCATACCTGGACCCACAAGGGGTCAACTCTCGCGGCCCAGGTGCCCATCACCATGCGGCTGGCACCCGACTCCCTCTAAAGAAAAACCATGGCTGGCACAGTGTGCCTGCCTGGTTTCTAACGCACACACAGGTCAGAACCATGGTTCAGACCTGCATGCAAACCAGAGATGGCCTAATGGAAGAAAGGCCTGGGTGCTCGGCACCACGAGGCTCCATCCGGTTCCAAAAACAAAGGTAAGCAGGGCTGGCACCTTGTGCCGCGCCCAGGTTGTCAAACAATCAGGTTTGAACTTCGGTTCAGACCTGATCCGAATGTAGCTAGCTGGAAGAAAAACTAAAAAAAAGAAGAAGGCTAGGTGACCAATGTTGGGCGCGCGCATGGGCCACCCGCGTGGCGCCAGCTCTAAACGAGGGTAGAAAGGTCGGCAAAAAGGGGAGGTCTGGTCCACTGGATCAAGTCTGGTGCTCTTCCCAGCAGCATGAGCAGGAGCTCAGGGGGTCGAGCAGCCAACCCAAAAGGGGTTTGGCACCAAACAACTGGGCTCACCTGATCGGTTAGACCATTCGGTGCCCTGGTGCGCCAACCGAGTGAACCGACCTAAAAACCAAGAAGGTCGTGAATAAAAATAAAAAAAATGTAAAAGAACAAGCATAGCCTTGATGCTGAAAAGGCCAGGGGTTCCCACACCCAAACGGGGCTTGTCAAGACATGACCCAAGCCCAAAGGCACGACTACAACACCAGTCCCAACGGGTTGGGACTGGGTTGAGCCCAACACCAAAAGAAAGAAGCACAAAAGGAATAAAGGAAGGTGCTGATGGCTGGAATGCACCAGCCGGTGCTCCAGCATTCCCAGAGAATGCTAAACCGACTTGGTGTAGGCTGGACGAGCTCAGCTCGGTCCAGCACACCCCAGAGAATCATATGGCTAGACAAACGCCATGCATCCAAAAACGTAAACATTACTTTGCTAGTAAACAGAAAATATGCATAGAGGAAAGACTAAAACCTGAAACAAGATGGTAAAAACCGAAGAAACGGATGGTAAGTATATGCAACAATTTTTTTTTCTAATATGCACATATGGAATCTAAAACTGAAAAGAGACGGTAAGGAAAAATCGAAAAGACAGATTGTGAATGCAACATTTTTGTTAATATCAACTCATGACATTTCAAGATTAGAAATATAAAATTTTAGTGCTAATCCACCGTTGGGCTTGCATGCAAAGATGCAAAGCTCCACCGGTTTCCTTTTCATACCGAAATCTTAAACGAACAAGGTGAGTCTTCACCTTAGCTTGCTTGAAGAAGAGGGAGGTGATGTGTTGCAGCTACTCCATGCCAAGGAGGCTCCCACGGATGGAGGGAGGAAGCTAGAGAGAAGAGAGAAAAGGAGTTCTTGAAAAATCGCCTAACAAGAGGGCTCTATTTTTTTTCTAGAGTTTTTATAGGGTGTGAGTTGGAAATGGACGGCTATGATCATTCCCTCCAAGATGGAGGGCTGGGGTGCTCCACGCCCCCCCCATAGCCAATGCATGTCAACCTTTTAAAAAGTTTTAGAAACTTTTCAAAAATGCCATTTTGTAAAGCCATTAAAACTTCAACAAAATTACAAGGGGGCGCCCTTGGCTGCCACCCAACTAACCCAATCGATTTTAAGTATTTGAAATCTTTCAAATTAATTTCAAAACTACCATGGGGCACCAGCCCCATGCTTCCCTTTTGGAAAAGACGCCCCTCATGATGGCCTTCAAACTGCTCCATCATGAGGTTTTGGAAATGATAAGTGGCCAATAGAGGCCTTCTTTTTAAAACCATGCAAGTTTATTTCAAAAACGCCACCCAGCTGGTCAATCCTTGACCAGCTGGTCAACCATGGCCATGGATGTCCACTATAGGGGTCGTCCAATGGGTTTGGGTCCTCTAGTTGCTCTAGATCCAAATCCAAAATTCGCCTATGGTATACAAATTAAATAATGCTTATTTAATGTATTAAAATATTAATTTAATTCTAATAAATTATTTAGTTCTCTTCATAATCTTAATTTACATAGAATGGTCGATGCTTCTTAAGAAAATTACCTTTCGTTTGCAAGAATTAAGCATTTTAAGATTCGGGTCCAAACTAGAAGCGAAACTCATAATTCACATGCATTGACGGGGTTTTTTCATCGTTCGGACCTCAAATTCGGGGTGAATCACCATAACCCTATTTCAACTTACCCTACAAGTTTCAGAAGTTAATTTGCTCTAGATTTCCCGCAATTGCTCTTTTTACATAAAATTACGCGATTTTACCCGATTCTCAAATAAGCAAATTCTCAGAAATTGCCAAAACATAAAAATTCATCGATTTCAACATATTTACGCAATATGCATCGAAATTAAAATCGTGGATCTTACATCTAGAGCTCTGATTCAATGACACCTTATTTAAAAACCCAATTATGAGCCCTAACTTGGTTCAAGCTTTTTTAATCCAACTTCACTAGTCCATATGGGTATCATCCTAACTTGATTTTAATAAAACCAGGTGTTTACGAAATTGAGTTAACCAGTTTTACTAGGTTTTGGGCATAAACTTGGATTTCACTCCCAACACCAAGTTTAGAATCTTTGGAAGATATTTTTAAAACTTGGTTTTAGATCCCATCCACTTCAAAACCAACTTTTAAAAAACCTTGGTGGGGTGGCGTTTTTTCACTCCAAATCAAGTTTATTGGGGGGGGGGGGGGGGGCTTTCACCACCACCACCACCTCTCCTTCACCGATCATGTTGTTGGTAATAAGTTGAAAATGGCTAGAATAGTTGTTATTTTTTAGGCGAGTTTGACCAATTTCTTGCCACCCAATGATGGGTCGAAAAATGTCCTAGTTAGCACCTATGGGGAAGCGGATGTTTGCATTGCATTTTGGATGAATGCCACGTAGCATATAAATGTTTTGTTGACTTTTTAACTTTTCAAAATACAAAACGGATGACCACGATGTTGGCATGAGCAAAAAAGCTGATGCTCAGCATGACTTGATCTGCTTCCCACCTTTCGGTATAAGTGGTGCCATTTCGGCCTTGTTCCGATTGATGAGTGGCCAAAAAAAGGGGTCCTGATCAAGTCATTTGTCGAATGAGTTTCAAACTCGTTTGATGATCCTGACCGTTGAACATGCATATGTCACGTGTGGGCTTCGCGTTCCCGCCCATCATATGGTTAACGACGTAACGTCGTTAGCAACAATTCAAAACCCTGAAAAAAATAATAAAAAATCCACAAAACCCCAAAACATGAGTGTCCTTTGGGGTTTTTGAGGGACCCCTCTCTCTCCATTAGGGTTGTTACTCGAGGATCCCTCTTCTGCTGCGTTGTTACCTTGCATCACGGCCATTGCCTCCAGCGTGGGGGATTTCTCTGCCTCTCATTGATCCCCTATTGCAGCCTCCCACACCTCCCCATCTTTGTTGCCTCTGTCACCGTCGAGGCATAAACAACCGCTGATGTCATTGCCTCCATCCCTTCCCCAACGCCCTGCACCAGTGGAGCACCAAACCTCCTGCGCCCCCTATGTTCATATCCAAAATTTTTGCCAAATAACTCAAAGCCAGACATAATCCATTAGATAAAGGCAAGAACTGTAACGCCCCAAATATTTAGCTTGAAAATTTTGGAATAATTTTTTTTTTCTAAACAACAGCGGAAAAGCTTTGTTAAATCCTTAGTCAAATTATTTGGACGGGTTACAAGTAATAGCACAAACTCAAGGCATTTGAGTAAAATGAATTCTTGTATTGAAATACTACAAGTTATCATTTACAACTTGAAGATTTATTACAAGTTAGAAATCCTCAGGACATCCGAAGAAGATATGGTCACATGGCACTGTCCGCAGCGACGACCGCAATTGCTCGCCATACTGTTTTCCTGAAAATATTAATTCGGAAGGAGTCAGACTACTACGTCTGAGTAAGAAGCATAATATCCATATGAATGTGCACAGTGTCTTGTGTACAAGTATATGTGCAACATGTTTAGATAGAATTAATAACCATTTAATAAGTGATAAATGTACAGGTCACTCCAACATCAAAGCATGATACATCATATGCATGAACCATATGTATATAAGTAATAATAACTTTAGAACTTATGTGGATATACACCTAACTTAAGTACAACATTCCATGTAAAATTTGCATAAAGCACAAATACCAATGTTCAATATATCATTAATAAGTTATCACATTTTTCGTGTCAAGGAAAACCAATTTGAGGCATGCTCCATAGGAATCACAACTTACTCAATACTTTCAATCTCAAGCCGTATGCAACTACTTGAAGATTTTTCTTAATGCACTAACTTTATATTTCATCTTATTAATTACCCTGTGGGTACGCACAGGCATTCAACATCGTAGCGGACCGAGACCACATGGGGGTCTATTATTTTGTAATCCGTGTGACTAGCCATACATATATCCAAAGGGGACGGTTCATGACCGAGAGAGTACTCCCCAATGGCTAGAACAAGAATTAGGATGCACCCTGCACTTCTGCAAAAGACTTGGACCTACCACCTAGGACAAATTGGTAGTCCTGGGCCCCTAACTCCGAGGACTGGGGACCGGGTGAGACGCCTCACTCTCAAAAAACAAGAATGTCTCACAGAGTTTGTATCATCTACCCTCTCCAAGGTAGGCCATGGGTCCAGTAACATACACCATCTTTCAGGTGTACCCAGAACCCTGAGAAACCAGTAACATATACCATTGTCAGGTATACCCAGTATCCCGGGAAACCAATAACATATATCATCTTTCAGGTATACCCAGAATCCCCTCATATTTATTTTAGATGTGCATATTTTTTTTTTATTCTTGTTTGTTTCTTAGTGCAAGTCATTGCACTACAGGGAATTTCCAAAATCTCAACCCATACTCGGGGTGATCTCAGTGTATGCACATTACCTATTAAATGCCCAATAGGCAACAATCACAATTTCTCATAATTTTGGCTCAACTTTGAGTCGAGTACTCATACATTCAACAAATTTAAAGTTTTAGTTATGAGCTCGGGTGTACATTTCGTACCCCCCCTAGTTACGCCGCAACATAACATTATCCAACTTTATCAGTTCTTAAGTGCTCGTATGGCATGTAACGCCCCAAATATTTAACTTGAAAATTTTGGAATAATTTTTTTTTTCTAAACAACAGCGGAAAAGATTTATTAAATCCTTCGTCAAATTATTTGGGCGGGTTACAAGTAATAGCACAGACTCAAGGCATTTAAGTAAAATAAATTCTGGCATTGAAATACTACAAGTTATCATTTACAATTAATGATTTATTACAAGTCATATTCCTCAGGACATCCGAAGAAGATATGGTCACATGGCACTGTCGCAGCGACGACCGCAATTGCTCGTCATTCAGTTTCCTGAAAAACATTAATTCAGAAAGGGTCAGACTACCACGTCTGAGTAAAAAGCATAATATCCATATGAATGTGCACAATGTCATGTATACAAGTATATGTGCAACATGTTTAGATAGAATTAATAACCATTTAACAATTGATAAATGTACAGGTTACTAAAGTCAAGCATTTCATGATATATTCCATCACATCCAAGCACGATCCATCATATGCATAACCCATATTCACATAAGTAATAACAACTTTAAAACTAATGTGGATGTACACCTGACTTAACTAAAGCGTTTCATGTAAAGTATGCATAAAGCACAAATATCAATGTTCAACACATCATTCATAAGTTATCACAGTTTCCATGTAAAGGAAAACCAATTTGAATCATGCCCTGCAGGAGTCACAGTTTACTCCGACATTTTCAACCTCAAGCAGTATGCAATTACTTGAAGATTTTTCTCAATGCACTAACTTTATGTTTCATTTTGTTAATTACCCTGTGGGTACGCACAGGCATTCGACATCGTAGCGGACCGAGACCATACGAGGGTCTATTATTTTATAACTCGTGTGACTAGCCGTACGGATATCCAAAGGGGACGGTTCACAACCGAGAGAGTACTCCCCAGTGGCTAGAAATAGAATTAGGATGCACCCTGTACTTCTGCAGAAGACTTGGATCTACCACCTAGGACGAATTGGTAGTCCTGGCCCCCTAACTCCGAGGACTGGGGACCGAGTGAGACGCCTTGCTCTCACAAAACAAAAATTGTCCCACGGAGCTTGTACCATCTACCCTCTCCAAGGTAGACCATAATATGATTCAATAATCACTATTTGCCTTCTATTTATACATGTCTTGAATAGTTAAAACGTTAATTCTATAATGCATACATACTCTAATTAATGATAACACATACCATTTAAATAAAACCACCAACTAAGTATTTTATTTTCAACAATAGCACGTGCTGTCATATACAACATACTACATGAAAAAAAAATCTGTAGACAAGAATTCAACGTTTTGTCAAATAACATGGCTGAAAAGAAAAAACTATGTAAACATATTCAATAGGAATCAAGTGTTTGACTAAAGGCTATATAAGCATATTGTTTTTTTTTTTTCTAAGCTTGGTACCAACAGTCCAGCACCACCATATGCGTGAAACATATTTTATAACTAGAATAAATCAACCCTCAAATAAACTGGCTAGATAGGCATGAGACGTTCCTTTCATTGAAATATTCCTCTAAAAGCTAACATCCAGCATGCATAAGGGTCATGCCGTGTATTCAAATAAGCACATGGTTGTTTGTTATGAGTAACTATGATTTACATGCTCGGTTAGAATAATCCTGGTATGAAAGAAATATCAGAACATACAATGTGTGGTTTGATGAAATGAACTTCGTCAACACCCTAAGCTATAGCCGACCCATGTTATCCTATATAAACTAAAAAAAATATTGCAGACTACTCATACTACATAGCACTGAATACACACATAAGAACATTATACCACTTACCTCTCAATGAGTTAGAAACCCCCAAAAACTGGAATCGTCCGGTTAGATGGTGGATCGATTTTGTGGCCACCATCATCAAAACTATTGCTGCTACACCTTGAGCAGTCCCCTCGTGAGAATGTGACCCCGAAGGTAAGGTATTTGTCTTCTTCGTGAACTTCCGACAACCTCGCAACACTTCTTTGCTGGAATCAATGGAGTGCCCGACCAAGGTGGATCACGCGGATGGTTGGACAGGGTAGGCGTGAGAGAGGAAGAGTTTGAAAAAAACATGTAGAGGCTGAAACTGGAAAGAGAGAGAAATAATGGTGGAAGCAACCAGGTATGCTTCACGGCTGGGTTGAGAGAGTTGAGAGAGGAAAGGAGAGGAGCCTTCAAGGCACCTCAATCCTGAAGCATCTTCAAAAGAAAAAAAAACGTTTCTTCATTATGGCCCTCCTCAAAATGGATGACCACATTAATACCTATTATTGAAACTCCCATTTCAAAAAAAAATGGAAGGGAGGCTTCCCCATGCTGGACGGTTGGGTTTCCCCTTTGGGAAAATCGCCCGGCCCTCACCTTTCTTTAAAAAAATGTGTTTTTCTATTAAAGCCACTTTAATGAGTTATATATATATATATTTTTTTAAAACAGTTTTCAAAAAGACTCTAGCACCCAAGGGGATTTGAATCGTAGACCTCCTCCCTAAAGGTAGCAAGCCCTACCAATGCACTATTGTATATTTCGTTGCAATTTCTTGCAACGTTAATTTATTTAACCTTTAGTAAGGTTTTGGCGAAAATTCCAAAAATAACATTTTTGACAAAGAGACACATCTTTTTTTCCTAAAATCTGTGGGAGTGTAGTTCGTGGGATTTGAACTAAGGTTGCCTCATCCCAAGGTGATACACCTTACCACAACACTGCTTCTTATCTTGTTGCACTATTGGCCATGTTTAATTCTTTTATATACGAATTGATTTTTCGACGAGTTTCAATTACGAATTGTATTTTAGATCTTCTTAATCTTCTAACTAGATTTTTGTCTCTTGATCGAAATTCGACCATATTTGGATCCATTAAAATCCAATTGGATTCTAATTGGGTTTCGGATCCGTCCAGGATCCGAATCTGTTTGTCATACCCGAATCCAGATACTGGATCCATTTGATCCAGTTTGGATTCAAGATCCATTTGAATTGAATCTATATCATTTTATCGTATTTATTTCAAAGGATTTTATCCTTTATTTAGTTTGATAATTGTTGAAATTTTGCGGGTTTTACATGGCACCCTTAGCTTCTTACGAAGCTGTAAGCTCATTTTTAAGCTTTCACATGATCATGGCCTGAAAATGTCCTTTATTTTGCAAAACCAGCCCATACATCTGACACAAGACATGGAGATAATTACTTAAATACAATCATCATGAAACCCATGCGTATCATAAATGTTCATAGAGCACTACAAGAGTATTGTAAGCATAATTTTAAATATCTGACCACCATGCCATTGTAGATTCTCATTGATTGGGCAATTTATAGCCAACATATGTATTTATCAACAAACCAGATGCAAAACTATAGGCATTATGACTACCTCATTACATACATTCTCTCTCTAGGTAGAAAGTACATGAACTATGCCATTTTAGACATGAGCATTATAGTGAGGTATGCCATTACCAATGTCCTTATACATTGGTGAGTTTTGAGACCTAAGGTGAGTATGTGCATGGTCACGAATTTCCCATATTTATTCATATCATTTGAAGTATCCTATGAAATCGATAAATTCATAAATGAGAGAAACCTCCATTTCCAGGAAACGAATTGGACAATGTACAACTTTTGTGAAAGTGTGTATGTGTACACGGTGATAGCAACAAAAACCATTTGAATTCTCATATTAATTTAGGTAGTCGAACAAAAATGAGTGTATAAAATTGATGTCTTTCGAATTCGAGCCCTTATTATCTAAAGATTGCATAAAAACCCTCGTTGCTCAAAGGGGGTTATTATATGTATTTTTATACTCTTGAAACCATCATTGGTATGCAACTATCCATCAATATGTAGTAGCCATGCTATATCTAATATTAGATATTGGAAGGTCTCTAAAGAAAAAACCCTGTATGGATACATATATTTTTGAACCTAACTCGGGTCAGGTTTAGGCATTACCAAATTCGACTTAATGCGCAACTAAGTGAACAACCCGAATTCAATTATCCATCGGATATAAAATTTCTACCAAACCAAGGAAATACATATATTTTGTAAGTCAAGCTAATACTGCAACAACCCCATAGATATAACACGTAGCGTTGTAACGATTTGCAGCTCTCAAGCCAACCTAACACTTACACTGACTGTGAACCAAAAACATGGCAGCACACCACCCGAGTAGGGTCGATAGAGTCCCATGGCATGCTGGTCGAGCTGATTAGCACAATCGCAAAATCCACCAACTAACATATTATGTAAGCAGGCTATTCACATGCTGAAATTTGTTTTTTTTTCCTATCTGGTTTGATGATGTGTGTGCAGGTCGTGGGCTTTTCAGTGGTGCCATTGGCACTAGTGGTGCTGACAGCACCAGCAGGGGCAGCGTGCGCTGCTCGGTGAAATGGGTCATGTCCCTGGCCTGATAAAATGGCGCACACCAGACCCACCCGGTCTGTTTAGGAAGGTCGACTATAAGGTTCACACCGACCACATAAATGGTTGACCTTAACAGCAAACATACCGAAACAACTACTGAAAATGGTCAATCTACCCTAATTGAGAACACGACTTAACTTGGATGAAATTCTGGATTTAATTAAAAGTAACACAATCGGGACTCAACTAACGCTTATACTAAACACTAAACTAAGTGAACATGAGACAAAGAATTACACATGATAGTAGTTGTAACAGAATGATCACGAATCTAACTCTAATTGACCAATATTACTAATACCTCTAACTTTGAATTGAATGAATAAAACTACTTACCAAAAACCTTAGAGACCAATTGACGCTAGTACCTACGTCATGCAAGATGAATGCTCGCTTACATAACACCCTTTACTAACTAAGGACTAATTGTAAAATGGACTAATCAATACCTAAGGAAAGAAGAATTATTATCAAGAAAAAAAAACATACGTTAAATATTGTTGTAGCATATGTTACCCTATATAAGAGACTTAGCTAAGGTAATGAAATTGCTACTTTCTAACAAATGGAATATTACAGCTACTTTCCTAAACAAGGGGATGTTGGACAGCTTCCTAATGTAACGGGTTTCAAAATAAGAAAAAGATGGTAATCTAATTAGACCAACCAACCGTCCACCTATGTAGTATTAAGAGAAAAGTGTAAGCCTTGGGGCACACATGTTTTCTCTTAATTCCAAAGAGATATTCAATATAAATTTCAATAAGATCCCCTTACCAAACTTAACCCAGAAGGTCTCCCCATAGGCTGACGTATTGAAGTAATGACACCACCCTTTCCTTGATTGAATGGGCTGAATTGAATCAGTTACGCTATGCACAATATGCCCACGCTCATACGTTGAAGCACAAGAATAACCCAAATTGAAAAATGTACTTTTCTATGGCTTAGATTTACTTCACTGCACCCATCTTAACCTCACGACATGCACCTAACGAATACTAAGTAAGGTCAATAAAATTTAGAGATGCCCAAGGGCAATAAACAACAACTTTTTAGCATGTAGAACTTCAATCAGCTATACTGATAAGCATCAGATCTAGTCGATTGAACTCTTTTTTTTTTGAACTATGATCAAACCTTTTATTAACTTCTGATACTATTCAAACGAATCTATAGCAGACAAGAGAGAAATCCAAGGGCGAGAAAACACTATCTGCTCTACTATGATGAAATCTAACTACCAGAAAAGAGAAGGGAAGACTCAAATTCATATAGACAATTTACTACCGCAATCTCTGTAATCTCATATTCAGGTTAGTATGTACCGAATACAATTTCTTTCATAGTCCACTGAATAATTGATATCACATCATTCTAAGAAAACTACCAATTAACTTTTTTTTTTTAAAACCCATCAATAACACATGCAGATGAAAATGAAAAATCCTAGCAACTTACCCCTTGGGAAAAATCAGCAAACACTAGTTAAACGCTCCATGCTAAACAATGACATGACTGATAAAAATGAAGATTCCAGAAATTTACATGGAAAATCGACAAACACCATGGCTATTTCACACGGCTAGATGTATGCATTTTTTCCTGTATTTTCAAAGGGTATGCAACATACGTGTCCCACAGGGCACTAAACACATGCATAGAGATACCAGGCCCCTTACCTTGTGTAGACGCGGATCTGAGGATGAGACGTCCTTCTTTCCCACGGATGTCTCGTAGCCCTGCACACATTTCTTGCCGGAATCCATGGTGGAAGGTGCCATCACTTACAGGGCTGGGATGAGAGGTTGGTGTGAGAGAGGGAAGAGGGTGATGAAAGGTTTGAGAGGAAAATGGGGAAACGTGAAACAAAAGAGAGGAGGGGCAAATTCCCAGGTCCTCCTTGTAAACCCTAACCGACCAACCGTTTATATCTAAGAGCCCTCAAATTTTTTTTCTTTTCTTAATTATTTGGTTTAATGTCCACCATTTTTTTTTGTCTTTGAATTGGTTGGTTGGGCCTCCCATTTGGGAAAGACGTCCAACCCTTTCCTAAGTTAATGGTCTTAAATAGAGAAGTTGAAATGTCCCCTTTATTGTCCAACGTCTTCCCTATTTAAATCCCTTCTTAAATGAGAAATTTCCCAAAAAAAAATAATTACTCACACTCATTTTTGGCAAAAAGGCTCCCTGGCGCACAAGGGATTCAAACTGGGGTCCTCTTCCATAAGGGGTAACAAGCCCCACCAGTGTGCCATACACAATTTTGTTGCATATCTTTGCAACAAAATTTTATTTAACCACTTATAGACGTCTGGTGGATTTTTCCAAAAATGACATCTTAGGTATTTATTTCTTTTTGTCTTAGTAACTGACCTCCTTAATTGAGGTCTTGAAACTCCTCACCCAAATTTCAAAATTTGGGTGGCTCATTATTTTCTTTGTTTTGAGACCTCCCCCATTAAGGTCTTCTTAATGGAGGAGTTATTACACAATTTGATTTTTTTTTTACAAAAACTGTCTTTAATAAAAAGATAAGGGCACACAGGGGGATTTGAACATGGGTTCTCTTCCCTAAGGGGTAACGAGCCCCACCAGTGCGCCACTTACTGTTTCGTTGCATACTCTTGCAATCGTAATCCTTTTATCCTCTTTTGACGCCATTTACAAAATAGCAGTTTTTAACAAAAATTCTGGCGTACATGGGGATTTGACTCACATTCTCTTCCTGCTGAGGCAACCAACCATACCAGTGCACCAACTCTTACTTGGTTGCACTTCTTTGCGACTAAAACTACTTCAATGATGAGCGATGTTCGAAATCGCGTGAGTAAGGCGTACAAAGTGGCATGAGCATTGTTTATGAGGAATCAAGTCCCGAGAATTATAAATCAAAGTCATAATACATATGACTAGTAAATCCCCAAATTTGGGACTCAAACGAGGAAAAAACCTCATTATTTCATGTGAATTACTGGAAAGCGTATATCAATCGGATATGGTCATAACGAGGGCGATATTCGTAAGAGATGAAACTTTAGAAAAGTGCTTTGCAAATTTAGTTGAAATTGAAAATCTGAAACTGAGTTTTAAGTGGGTTTTGGCTCCATCCGAGATCCAAATTCATATATTTTATTTGAATCCAAATACTGGATCCATTTGATCCATTTGGATCGACTCTACATCCCTTTATCGTATCTATTTCCAGGAATTATAATATTTATTTATTTTGATCATTGTCGAAATTTTGCGGGTTTTACAAGAACAAAGGTTAGTCAAGCAGCAAAGCAAATTGAAGAGCCAACAGAATTTGACTCAACTATTCAAAAATTGCCAGAGTTTGCTCACATTCAGCAGCAGGATAAACCATCGTCTTTGGTCTTGGATTCGACAGAGGATGTCAATATTGGCTCAGAAGACGATCCTAAGATCCTCAAAATTGGTTTCAGACTGAATGAAGATGAGAAGGCAAAGCCCAACCATTTCCTCAAACAATACCAAGAAGTCTTCGCCTGAACTTATGAGGATATGTCAGGATTAGATCTCAAATTGGTTGAACATCGTCTCATGTTAAAGTCAGATTCTATACCAATCAAGCAAAAGTTAAGGAAATTGGATCCCCGAGCAACAAGTCAAGGAAGGACTTGAAGATTTGCTAAAAGTAGGGTTCATTCGAACCATTGATTATCTAGAATGGCTGGCAAACATTGTGGTAGCTCGTAAGAAGAATGTCAAAGTCTGAATCTGCATTGATTTAAGGGATCTTAATAAGGCCACCCCGAAAGATGATTATCTACTCCCCAATATTGATCTTCTGATCGGCAGCATGGCAGGTCATGCCATATTTTCTTTTATGGATGGATACTCAGGTTATAATCAGATCAAACTGGCCACTAGTGACCAGTCAAAAAGTTTCTTCATTATACCTTGGGGTACATTTTGCTACACAGTCATGTCATTTGGGCTCAAAAATGTCAGAGCAACCTATCAAAGGGCAATGGTAGTCATTTTTTATGATCAAATGCATAAGATCATGTATGCCTATGTGGATGATATTCTGGTCAAATCCAAAGAAGAAGAGGATCATCTTGATATTCTTGGTCATGTCTTTGAAAGACTTATTCTCTACAAATTGAGACTCAACCCTCAGAAATGCATTTTCGGAGTAGAGTCAGGCAAACTGCTTGGGTTCATAATCAGCAAGAAAGGAATAGAGGTGAATCCTGCTAAAGCAAAAGTCATTATTGATATGTCGCACTCAACTAATCTCAAGGAATTGTGAACCCTCCAAGAGTGCATCCAATTCATTCGTTAGTTCATCTCCAATTCGGCAATGAGATGTGAATCTTTCAATCATCTGCTCAGAAAATGAGTAAAGTTTGAATGAGGAACAGAGTGTCAACAGTCATTTGAGCACATCAAGAAATATCTCCTTAATCCACATGTTTTGAAGCTGCCAGAATTGGGAAAACCGCTCTTATTATACATTTTTGTCAATCAAAATGCATGTGGTGGATTCCTGACACAATACAAAGAAGGCAACTTGATAGAACACACCATCTATTATGTGAGCAAAACTTTCATCGATTATGAAAAGAAATACTCCCAGATGGAGAAAACATGTCTAGCTCTGGTATGGATGTGCCAGAAACTAAGACATTATCTGTTGGCATATAAAGTCAAGTTTCTATCAAGACTCAATCCCCTCAAGTATATTCTTGAACAACCATTTCTCAATGGGTGAATAAGTAGCAAGTTCTTCTGATGCAATACGACTTAGAGTATGTTTTTGAGAAGTCGATCAAAGGCCAAGCCATAGCTGACCAACTGGTAGTTTTTCCCCTGGTAGAAGATGATTTTCCTGATGAACACATCTACAATATCCAACAATCTCTAGTTTGGAATTTATTTTTTGATAGCTCTAAAAGCATGGTTGGCATAGGGATTGAAATCTTACTGGTCACACCCAAGAAGAAAATGATCCCTTATTCTCTCAAGCTTAGCTTTTAATGTACTCATAACATGGTCGAGTATGAAGCCCTGATACAAGGCCTGAAAATTTTGCAAAGTTTCAATGTCAGAAGAGTTCATGCTTTTGGCGACTCATTGCTCATCGTCAGTCACGTCAAGGCTGAGTGATAAGTGAAAGATAAGAAATTAATTCCCTATCAGAAAATTATTTTAGCTCTTATCGACAACTTTAAGGAATTTCAACTCAATCATATCAAGAGGGAATACAACCAGATAGCCAATAGCTTGGCCGGTCTGGGCTCTATCATGTCTTTCAAAGCAGGTGAATCCTGTCGTTCTTTTGAAGTTGGCAAACTTGATCAACCTGCCTACGTTTCAGTCATGCAAATAAACCAGGCCGAGCAAAGAGGGAAGCCTTGGTATTAAGACATCAAAAATTTTATTGAGACTGATGATTTTCTACCAGAAATGTCAGAAAGGGAGAAACAGGCAATCCAACGCATGTCTACTCGATATTTCATCCTTGTCGATGTCCTTTATCGTCGTGGGTTTGGTTCTGAGTACAACAGATGCTTAAACAAAGATGAAACTATGAAAGTTGTCCAAGAGGCCCATGAAGGTATTTGCGGTGGACATGTTGGTTACCAAACTCTAGTCAAGCAGATCATCTGAGCATGGTACAACTGGAAAACCATGCAACAAGACTGCTATCGCTTTATGAAGAAGTGTGTCAAATGTCAGATGCATGCACCTGTCGTATATTTGCAATCAATTGTTTCTCCGTGGCCGTTCTCTATGTGGGCTTTCGATGTTGTGAGCCCAATCACTCCTGCTTCCAATGGTCACAAATATTTTCTTGCCACCACCGAATATTTTACAAAATGGGTCAAAGCTGTCACCTTGCGTACAATAGAAGGGCGCCATGTGGTTTCTTTCATTCACAAAAATATTCTTTTTCGTTTTAGCATACCGCATGACATTGTTTCAAACAATGGTAGCCATTTCAAGAATGAGAGGATGAAGATTTTCTTTTCAAAATTCAGAATTCATCACCATTTTTCAGCTCCCTATTATCCTCAAGGGAATGGTCAGGTAGAAGCCACCAACAAGATCTTGATTCGCATTTTGAAAAGAACCATGGAAATGGGTCATGATTGGCACGAGAAAATCCATGATGCACTTTGGGCATACCGAACCACTATTTGGACTCCAACCAATGCTACTCCTTCAGAGCTGGTTTATGGGACTGAGGTAGTGTTACCTCTTCGCGTTCAAAAATTTGCCCTAAAATTTGTCACTCTTGGAATTGCCACTTGATCAATATCAACAATAGAGGTTGGTACAACTTGACTTGCTGGATGAAAGAAGGCTCAAGGCAGCCGAACATGCTCAATCTTATCGTCAGAGAATAACTTGATATTATGTTAAATCTATCATCGATAGAAGATTTCGAGTTAATGATCTAGTCCTCAGGTCAATGGCTCATCTCAAGCACCGTCCGTGTGGCAAATGGTCACCGAATTGGGAAGGCCCTTACGTGGTTAAGGAAGCGTTACCCCGCAATTCGTATCATTTGATAAACGTAGATGGAGTGGAGTTGTCAGATCCTATCAATGCCTTGCATTTGAAAAAAAATTATACCTAAAATGTTCATTATATCCTTGTATTCTTCAAAGAGTCTTCTTCAATAAACAATGATCTTTTATCTCCGACCTTCTTCTCTTATATACTGGGGCATCTTTTATGGAAGTTCATTTTACTTCAAGATTTCTATATGTAGGCAAAATCCAAATGAAATTCTTCATCATCAATTTTCTCTTCTACCCCATTCAGGATAAGGGGCAATCCTGAAACATTGTTTTCGTCCATAACATCCTGTGGACATACAGGATTGAGAGGGTCTTTTACCATCAATTTTCATCATATCTTGATTAGTTTCTTTTTTTCCCATTCAGGATAAGGGATAATCCTGAAATCATTCCACATGAACAATGCAACTTTGTTCAAATCATAAGCTATCTTGAATTAAGAACTCTCATAAATTTCTCAGGAGTCTTCAGAAAATTGGCAATCTCCGGATGTAGTTTGCAATCTTTACCGATTTTCTTAAAATTTTCGATCTTATATCAAATCCTCTTCTGAAAACCAGTCTTCGCACTGGTTATTTTCAAAATTCCGATCTTAGATTGAATCCTTTTCCAAAAACCCAATCCTTGAACTGGTTATTTTCAAAATTTTGATCTTAGATCGAATCCTTTTCCAAAAAACCAGTTCTCGATCTGGTCATTTTCAAAAAATTTGATCATAGATCGGATCATTTTCTAAACCCAGTCCCAACACTGGTCATTGTCGATCATAGATCGAATCATCTTCTAAAACCTAGTCCCAACACTGGTCATTTCCAATCATGGATCGAACCACTTTCTAAAATCAGTCCCATCACTGGTCATTTTTAAAAGAAATTGATCTTACATCAAAAACCCTTTTTCTAAAACCCAGTCTTCGCACTGACAATTTTCAAAGATTCAATCTTCAGTTGAAATACTTTTCTTCAGAATCCAGCTTTTGAGTTGGTCGAACTTACAAGTTCAACTTCGTGCAGTCTGACCTTCACGTCATCAATTCCAATAATTTTCCAACCTTTGGGTTGCAATTCTATCAATTCCAATCATTTTCCAATCTTCGGGTTGCAATTCTATCAATTTCAATAATTTTCTAATCTTCGGGTCACAATTTTGTCAAATGGCAATCATTTTCCAAACCTTTGGGTTATAATTTTACCAATTTCAGTCATTTTCTCAAACCTTCGGATTGCATTTCGCCAATAATGGTCTTTCAACCTTCAAGTTGAACCCATTTTTCAAGATTGACCCAATATCTCAATCAGTCATTTCGCTTGTGAAGGACCCTTTCTTACAGGGAGAGTTCGAGGGAGCTCATCCCTCTCAAGCAACTCATTTCTTTCTTCTGTTCGCAAGAACCCTATTTCCAGGAAGAGTTTGAAGGGACTTGTTTCTTCGCGAACTGTTTGTAAAACAACAATTTCTTATTTTACACAAAGAAATCCTTTCTTATAGGGAGAGCTTCGACGGAGGCTCGTTTTCTTTTATGGCCCCTTAATTTTTTGTTCTGGCCTCCCCGTCATAAAGGATCCTTTTTCAGGAAGAGTGTGATAGACTCATTCATCTATAATACAGACGAAAACTTAATTTCTCTTCAAAAGTTCTATTTTGCAAACATCTCCTCTTTAGGGAAAAGAGGAGTATTTCTTGCTACCCCGTTCAGGCCAGGGGTTGAACCTGAACTTCTCTTAGGAAAAAAAAAAGTAATTTTCAGCCATGGATTTATTAATTTGACATTAAATAATTCTTTCACCAAGGATTTCAGGACATTTTGCCAATTTGTTACTAAAACTATTTGTTGATTTCAAAATTTTATTGCACAAAAAGAATCACCTCAAATTACCTCTAGTATTTCTTTCAAAACGGTGAAACTTCCTGCGAAAAGAGCAAAATTCAATTATTTTTCTATTGGTCAACCGAAAGGATGAAAAAAAAAATCCCTGATATGACTGCAAAGGAACATTCAATGATTTTGAAAAGCCAGAAATAAATTGATATTGATCATAGCTATGGCGCATTTTTAAAGACAATTTTTTTAGAAATAAGGTAGTGGAGATATTTTGAGTGATAAAAGAATCCACTCAATTTTCTCAATAATGCAAGCATAGTTGAATATCTGCAAAAGGGATCTCTCTACTATCATCAAGTTTAAGATCGATAGGCGAGTTAGATCCCTGGGGACAAAGAAGGTTCAGATCATCTCCAAGTTGAAGGAGCATGTGACGGATCCTTCTAGAGAAAGTTCACATCATTGTCGAGTTGAAGGCTGATGTGAGGAACCTCCCAACAAGCCTTAAAAGATATTTGATTAAACATCAAAAGATTTCAATCAAAGAGACAATACCATCAGTATAATTCCTGAGACAAACAAGGTTCAGACCACCTCCAAGTTGAAGGAGCGTGTGATGTACCCTTCCAAAGAAAATCAGATCACCTCCAAGTTGAAGGAGCATGTGATATACCTTTCTAGAGAAAATCAAAACATCTCTGAGATGAAGGATCTGATGTGATGAACTTCTTGTCAAATCCCAAGAAAGCTCAATATCTCAAAAAGAGTGCAAAAAGATCATCATGGGAAAACCCTAGATATCAAACTGCCAAAAATTGCTAGAAATTATATGTACTTATGCAAAATTCTTTCATCATTTGATTTTATGAAACTGAGAATAATTCTTTTCTTTTCATATCAAGGAAATGGATAATGTCCTTGAAGAATCCCAACGACAACAAATTCGAATTTTGATTCTTGATTCAATAAGAGTTAACCTCGTTGGAGGAAATACTTTAGGCAAAAGAGAGAATATCTCCTGCACATACGTGCACATTTTCAACATTTGCATAAGCTATAGTTTTATCTTGTTGGCAAAATTTTCTGGTTATCCTAACATGAAATAAGAACTTGATTTCCTGGCACCCCATTTATCCCTTTTTCAGGACTTGATAACCAGAGTTTTCAAGATCCTTCCCATTTGTTTGGTTTAAGCACGCAGGCTCTCAGATCCGCACATTTCCCTGATTTCCTCATTGTCCCACCATAGACAGTTATTTTCCAGGTTCAAGATCGAGCCTAATTGCGCAAAAGGTCATTTTAAAAGCTCATTTCAGTCTCAATCATGAGACGCCTGTAAAGACCCTAAATTTTTACTCACCTCCCACAACACTTTCAAGCAGTCATCACAGTTTGTCCTAAGGGCAAAATGGTCAATTTTTGAGCCTCAACCTTACAAAAGTCCAAATTTCATCTACAATTCTTAGAATTTCCATGTTTAGCTCAGAAGTCACCTCCAATCGGGAATTTTCAAAGTCTTGTTCATACCAGAAGACGGGAATCTCCAATTCCTGGTTCAGAATTGCATTTCTCATCACATAGGCATTTCATATCATTTCACTGCACAACATGTCATTTCGAGGTCCAAAACTCCTGACTTTCAAAATTTTCAATCTAGATTCGAGTTTTAACTCTTTTAAAATTGATTTCAAACCCGTTGGTCTTCAGATTGCCAATTCCTCTCATTTTAATGCCCAAGGCTCTGAATTTCAAAATATTTTCTCAGGAAAACAATCTGGATAATTTTCAATATTGATTTCCAAATTTTGTCAGCTAGACCGGCTCTACCTGAAGAAGGGGACGAAGCTTTGAACTTAAAAATTTTATCTCAGATTTTGTAAAAAGGCTTTGAATTTTATAAAATCTCTTTATTTTACCCTCTTTATCAGCATTTTCAAAATCATTTTATAAATTTGCTTTGAAGGGCCACCTCTTTTCAAGTTTTTCATAATTAGGCCAAGTCTTATTTCTTATTTGTCAGTTAGTATAGGTTTTATAAAAATTCCAAAAAGAGGTTTTACTTTTTACTTTTAAGAGTTCAAATTTGCTTTTATAAAAAGTGACGTGGGGTCCACCCTGAGGTGGCGCCACACAAAAATTAAACATTTATTTTATCTAGGCTTTTTGAAAAAAACAAAAATATAACAATAACCCCTAAGATGGTGCCACCTGGTGCTTCTCAGCCACATGGCAATGTGGGGGCCACCCTGAGGTGGTGCCACATGTGTCCTTCAAAAGAAAAGTGCTTTAGTTCAAAATCCCAGAAATTAGGAGTCTTGCCCCCTGAGCCATCTGGTGCTCCTCACTCCTATGTGCCATGTGGTAGTGTGGGGGCCACCCTGAGGTGGTGCCACATATACTTCCCTTCAGAAAAAAGCAAATGTAATGTTTGAATTTCAAAACACCTAGGAAGAGGCGGGGGGGCATTCCACCATGAGGTGGCGCCACTCTGGGAGGTCCTCAAAAGTAGCACTTTGACATGATTTTAGGAAAAGCAAAATGATTTCAAAAATTTTCAAATCCCCTTTTGAGGTGGCACCTCTCCGGAGCCCTCCTTTTCTTTTCTTTTCTTTTATTTTGTAAACAATGTGGGCCCCCACCTTGAGGTGGCACCACATCTGGACTCTTTAGAAAAAGCAAAACAAGATTTCAAAAGGAGCCAACTCGCCCCCTCCTTCTCTTCCTACAAATTAGGAAAAGCAAAATTGCTTTTTGCTTTTCCTAAGAAGTAGCCAGCTCTTTAAAAGGGCCTCACACGCCCCTCTTGAGGCATCATGCACTCTTGTTCTGAAGATCTCCATTAGCCCAGCACCCCAGCCAACCAACACCTTTTGAAGCCCTCATTTCCTCTCTTAATCTCTCTCTCACAACACGCCTCCCTCCGAATTTCTTCTTTCTTCCCCCCATCTTTCAGCAGGCCTCTAAGGAATAGATGAACCATCAAGGAGCAGCCAGGCGTGGAGGAGTTGACTTTTTTCCTCCTTCCCCCCCAACAGCTACGCAATAGCTAATTACCAAGGATCACCCTCCATCGCCATTGGCAATACCAAGGTAACACCAGCCCCGTTCATTTTTCCTCATTTTTCTCGATTTATATATTCAATATTTAAGACGAGGATACCTTAAAGACAATTGCTGGAGCTATAAAGGTGAAGTGCAGGTTCAGACTGAATGTGTAAAGGGTATAAACTCACCATATGAGTTTTGATTCCGAGAAACAAGTGAAATGGGCGATTCGTCTAAGCAAATGGACCGAATTCCCTTTTCTACAGTGGACATCAAACTAAATGAATGCCTCCCTGATTCAGCTGCATCATATCATCATCATCATTTTGATTTTTGTATTAAAAGCATCCTACTAGTATAGTTTTGTGAACACCCCAAATTTTCCAAAAAATCCCAAAAAAAAACTCTTTTAGCCCCTGGCTCCATTTTCTGAATAACTGAGTCAATTTCTGATCAAATTTCCATTCATTTCTCGGATTCGCTGGAATCCAAACTCAATTTTTATCTTTGACCCAATTTTTGATCCAAATCGGATACTTGAATCCAATTCTGATCCTGGATCTCTTATTTCTCAAAAAATCAAAAAAATCAATTTCTTCTTATTTTCTCGAGGTTTTTTTCAGTTTAGGGTCCAAACCCAATCCAAAATCCGAATTTTAAAGCTTTATCAAAAACTCTAGATCCAGATCCATTTTGAAATAATTTTGTTATTTCAAAAGCCTCATTTTGTAAAAACTTCAAGATTTCAAATTAAGTATTTTAAAAAAGACCTCGTCTGAATCCCATCTTCTAAAACCTCGGGTTTTCCCTCGCATTCCTCTCTCATTTTCCTCAAAAACATTTTTTTTAGAAAAACAACTTTTTCCCCTCTTTTTGAAAATTTTTGTAAAAGAGTCCTCCCTTGCAAAAATTTGGAAAGCTGAAGGGACCCGTTTAAAACTTTTGCAACAACCTTTCTCTGTTTAAACGGCGATCGCAAAAGCTCCTCGCCTCACCCTTCAATCGCCCCTCTAGAAGCATCCATCCCCAACTGTTTCTCTCTCCCTCTCTCTCGCTCGATCGCCAATCTTCATCGCCCTCTTCTTCCTCCCCCGTTCATCTCCAACAAACCTTTCTCGATCCTTCCTCCATCCCCTATTTAAACAAACTGCAGGGGTCGATCTCCTTCATCGCGCTTCACCCCTCCACCCTCGGTCAAGGATCGTTTCATCTGATCCCCTTCTTCTTCTACTTCCCTTCTCCTCTTTCAGACCACTCTTCACCCCTCCATGTTCTGATCTGTATCTTCTTCTTCATCTCTTCTTCCTTTATTCCCCTTTTAGCCTTTTCTCTCCCCGATCGAGCGAAGAGGACATACCTCCCTACAACGGAATCAACTTCATATAAGCAGGGGATCTCCATAGTAATAAAAAAGAGGACTGATTCCTTCCCGCTCCTGGAACACAATGCAATCAACAAAAGCAAAGAGAAGACTCTTCCCCCCCCCCCCCCCCCTTTCAGTATTTCTGCGAAGCAAGGTAAGGATTCTTCCCTTTACCCCTGAGTGTGTCGTTTTATATAGTTTTAACACATATTTAGAACTCAATTTCTATTTGCTTTTATATATTCCTTCATCGGCCTTATAATTTCCGTTTCAAACTCACAAGTAGATTTCTGGCTTTTATCTTTCTTCATGTACTGAGGATCGACGCTGCCTCGCAATGGCATCGCCGATCCCCTTGAATCTTAAGCTTTAATTTTTTCTCTGCATTCACCTTACTTTTGCCCCTTTTCTTTTCCTGGCTTTCTTCATTTTCTGAATTTCTTTACATACTTTAAAATGGTGAGCCTCACGTTACATATGGTAGCCTCAGCTCATACAGAGCGACATCAATAGGAATCCTTTGGTTCCTACATCTTATTTGGTTTTGATTGTAAATATCCTCTGGTTTTCGATTTTCTTGTCGTGCGTCTCTTTATTATCTCTGTAATCCTTGGTACTTTCTGCAATTTATTTTTGTAACTTGTATTTTCTGAGGTTGCATCAATACCAACATTTCCCTTTTTTTTCCTTTGATTTTCTTCTAATTTCTCCTGTTTTGATCCCTATTAAAGCACATGTGGTAGCTTTGGACTGCCCATGGCATAACCAACCTGCCCATCGCAATATCAACAGAGTCCCTACTCCAACATCTTCTTCCTCTCTATTTTATATCTCTTTGTTTATTTATAAATTGATGCACCCATCATTAGTGGTATAGTCGTAATTTCATGCCTGTGTGCCATAGCAGTCCATAACTTGTATTGGCTTAATCTTCTTTTAATACTTCAAATTTTGGTCGACATCGGATTTCTGGCTCCATCTTGATAATCGACTGGTATGTCTTTTCTTTTCTTTTTTTTATTCGCTGTTTCATTTTTCTGTGGTTGTGATTACCTGTTATGCCTGATTTCCAGTTTCTTTCTTTTACTAGCTTTTAGCATCTGGTTGCATGTGCTAACCACAACAGATCCTTTGCTACTTCTATACCAATTCATCGATCCTTCTGTATTACATTTGGGCAATGCCACCTCCGTAAACACTTGTATACATTATGTGTTCCCGTTACCATTTCCTGGTATCACTGAAGAAGGTGACTTCATCACCCATACCAACATTTCTTGGCAACCTAATTGCTAAATATACTGGATTTCGGATGCTCACCGGCCTTTTGGAATCATTCCAGCAAATTCATGAGATCTCCAATACCTAGTAGCATCTAATGACCATGCCCACCAGGCGACAAGACTCGGCAAATGGGTGATACGACCCAACAGGTAGCCTTCAAGGAAATTCCTGTCTCCTGGACACACCATGACCACTGAATTAGAGCATCGTACTTTTAAAATGTGAGACGAATGCTATTTGCCAGAAGAGCCATTTGAATATAGTTTGCCAAATAAGTCTACCTGGCATTATCTCTGCACCAATTTTCGGTTTGTCACCCTTTCTATGTTGTATTTTGCCAATGTTATCCTCTTCTCATCAATACCCAACATTTGAATTCTGTTCTAGTTCATTGGCTTTGATCCTGCATCATGTCATCCATATTTGCATATAAATTTGGTTCAGGATGTGAATCATTCCTCCATTCATAAATTTCTCTCTGTTCGCATTTTCCTCCTTTAACATATTAGGGGAAGCACCTCCTCTTCAACAGTCTTTACCTGCAAAAGTTTCATGGAGGCTGTTACAACAGTTACAAAGGATGCTCAGGAAACTGGTAGTGTTGTTGTCCTGGCACCTTGAGACCATCATCCTAAAATTCTAAGCTCGATGCAACATTTTCCACAGTAACCAGCTCACAGGGAAAATGCCAAGATCCCTGTGTAACTACAGCAGCATGAGGATTCCGGATTTGGGGCAACAACGTGTTGTCTAATGAATTATCTTCTTAGTTGAGGTGTTGGATGCAATTAAGAATGATGGCTCTGTGTTCCAAGTCGTTTTAATGGTTTGGGTTGCTCTCCTCTTATGACCAAGAATCCATTCTCTATGCTACAAATCATCGATATCTCTTACAACAAGTCATCTGGGTTGCTTCAGCCCAAATTCCTTAAAATTCTCAGGGCCATGATGAAGAGATTATCAATGGATATAGCTGAAGTTTGTGAATCTCCGACTTCTGAGAAATGTCTATCATGTTGATTCAGTGGCAATGACAACCAAAGGGGTGGATTTTCAGATGATGAAGATAATGACTATTCTAATATCCATTGACTTGTCAAATAATCTTTTTCAGGTGAAATTCTAGAAGGGACAGAGATACAGAAAGACCTTACGGCACTGAACATCTCTAGGAACCATCTTGGTGGCCCCAGTTCAAGGTCTCTTGGAAGCTTGAGCCAACCTGAATCATCGGATCTTTCACATAGCAGCTCTCTAAAAACATAAAGGATTTGTATCAGATTGAGCACCCCACCAGAACTTGGCGACTCAAGTCACAGTTTGAATCACCAAAAGGTAAGATCATCTCGCCTGGGCTTACAAATCATGAGGGGCTATTTCTGCTGAAATTTTCTTTATTAAAAGTTGTTATATCCTTTTCGGTATATCTACCTGCATTTGCCTCCTGCGAATACATATGCCAATCTTCACACGTTTTACTGTTTTGTCATCTATATATTGTGAATATACATGCATTTACCGTCTTATTAGATCAAAGATGAAAGAACCTTGCCAAACACTCACGCTGCATTACATCGTCACACACAGTTACACTAACCCACCTACTTCCTTCACTACACTCCCATTCACCTTTTTACTTCATTCCTTGTACATTACCAGTAGCACCCCACCTTACAACACATGCACACACCTCTTGCCAGCTGCACCTGGGCATGTTATCACCCCTTCTAGCCACACTTTACATATCCACTTTCCTGTATCTTCACAGTCGTTCTTACACATGAGCTTTATTGCGTTACCTCTAAGTTTGGAAGTAGAATTCGACTGCTATAATTGAATATTGTGTGGGTTAGTACTGAGTATTGAACGTTAGTGTAGAGTATGTTAGCCTTTGACAGTCAGTATGTGCATTAGTAAGTTAGTGGATGTTAGCATTAATGAATCAGTGTCAGTAGAGGGTGTTAGCATTGTGCAAGGTAGCCCACCTGTGTAGTGTATATTGTTAGCATCATGTATCAGTCCTTGTAAATGTGTATGGTTAATAAATTGCATTTTCAGCATGATGCTGATAGGGTGTAACGTGTACAGTGCAAGCAAAAATTGAATAGTGAGTATTGGTGGTAAAGGTCGGTGTATCAGCAGCATGTTAGATAGTAAGTCAACGTTATAGTGTGTGTGTTAGCCTTCGTTAGCATGTCTGGTGTTAATACCAAGTGCTGGTATTGTTTGTGTCAGGACAATGTGTTATAATGTCTATAGTTAGGCTAGCAGTGGGTAGGTGGTTAAGACAATCAGTGAAAGTCATGATTAGCAGTAAATATGTGTTAGCATTAGCAGTTAATAGCTTGTTGAAAGCTAATAGGGAGTGTTAGTATTGTATTGATTAGCAATGTATATATGTTAGCAGTTAGTATATATCAGTACATTATGTTAATATGTTAACAGTTAGGGTATGATTAGAAGTAGCTGAGAGTGTTAGGTAGTTTGTTATAGTTACTGTTTTATATTCGAGTTTTATATCTAAGTCTTGCAACTAAGTTTAACTGTTTCTTATATCTGAGTTTTACCATGTTTTTGTTGATTGTAGAGTAATGGTTCTCAATGCCCCGTTTCTCTCGTTAATTGTTGATTTTCACAATAAGTGTTTTACTGCTTCTTAATATTTTCCTCAATACATCTCATCAAGCCTCTATAGTAGCAATTTCAGCCTTTTCATAGCGTATATTAACACTGGTTCTAGCATATGTTCTGTCTCTGGCATCTACATAGTAGGCTTTAGCACTATCATAGGTATCATAATATGCAACTTTCCTATTGGTTTGGCATATACTATCATACCCGATTTTCCATAGAGCTAGGGTGTCATTCATGCATTCTAAATGCGCATACCCTCAGTTAGCCCTTAGATAGGTGTGTATATGTTAGTTCCTTAGCATGATGTGTCCTTTCTATATTTGGCTATTGATAACTTGAATTTTGCAGGAAATGTGTGAGATATGTTATTTTCCTTTGGGAATTAGAAACTTGGTAATTTCAATCCTAGTAAAATTTGTAATAGCTAGGTGATCAATGAGAAATTTACATTTCTCGCATTAGATTAGAATGTATGAGCATGTATATTTCTTAGAAATTGCTTGTTTTCACATCATTTTCCTCTTCTATTACAAAATTTCACAAATGGGAACACGAATGACACACACACCATTTTTATAAAAGGTGATTAAATCCTAAGTTGATGATTTGCATCAATGACCATAGTCAAGGTGTGAACAAAACTTATGGTTTTCATCTTTTATAGAATAACACTAGATCCACACTAGATCTCTTTTAAAAAATCATCATATTTTCAAATATTTTTTCCTTTATCAGAGTTTAATTTAAAATTAATTTAAAATATATATCAATGACCATAGTCAGGATATATTAAGAATTAATTTCATTTTAAACTCTATAAAGGCACCAAAATGTGTTTTATTCTTCATTTGAATTTAAATATGATTATTATATAATACATTTTATGACCATAGTCAGAAATGTATTATATCTTCAATCTTATTTCAATTCATTTAAAGAATGAAATATGCTTTTCAAATTCAATTTTTAAATTCTTTTCATTTTATCATTTAGGATAAAATCGTATCATATTTTCAAATTATTTTCAAAAACCAAGTGTTTTTGAGACAATCCTTCAAATACCTTCTTCACTTCTCAAATCAATTCATATAAATTCAAATTCTCCTTTCTATCCTATTTTATTTCAAAATTCAAACTTCAATTTCAAAGTCCAATTCGACTTTGAAATTTCAAATTCATTTCTAGATTCAGAATTCAATTCCCAATTCAAATCAAATTTCAAAGTTCATTTCAAACTTTGAATTTCCAAATTCATTTTTCAGAGTTCAAATTCAACTCAATATTCCAGATCAAATTTCAAAGTTCAATTCAACTTTGAAATCCCAGATTCATCATCTGATTCCAAAAATTTGAATTTTAAATTAAGTTTATTTTGTCTTCGAATTCTTTCTGTAATTTTCTGAGTTTAGATCTTCAAACATTCAATTCATTTTGGAAATCAAGAAACAAAGTTTTTGAGGTTGGCTCTAAAAATCGATTTTCTCTGAAATTCAAAAATTAAAAATCAAAATTCAATCTGGATTCTCAAATCCAAACCCATCTTCAAGATTTATCTGAATTTCTTGAATCCAATTCCAATTTTCAAAGTTTCACCTTAAATTTTGGGTTTTTTTAGATCCCATTCCATCTTGGATTCTAGATCCAATTCCATTTCTAAATTCCATATGGATTTCCAATCCAATTTCAAATCCAAATTTCAGATACTATCTCAAATTCCAGACTTCAAGTCCAAATCCATGTTTTTCGAGTTCCATATTTCAAAATCCAATTCCAAATCTCATCTAGATTTCTTAAATATCATCCACCTTTCATTTTGATTTCAAACTTTAAATCTAGAATTCCACTCTATTTTCAAATTTCATCTTGACTTTTAATTCTAAACTCCATTTTTGAAGTTCATATTCAACCTTCAATTCTTATTTTCTAAACTCCCTTCTTCAAATTCAGGTTCATCTCAATCTTTGATTATTTCAAAACTCAAGATCTATTCTAAATCTTAAGTTAGAAAATCTAACTTCTCCAAGTCCATCTTCAACTTTCAAAAACTATTTCTTCACAAATGTTCTCAAATTCATTTCAAAATCACTTAAATAAATCCAAAAATTCTAAAATGATTCTTCTTAAAAAGCATAATCTTTTTGCATTTGCACAAGCATGATTCTTTGTGCATTTTAGACTTAGAATAAATTCTTAGATAATATTTAGGCAAAGCAAAAGGCATAAAATTTGATCCTTGGTTTGATTAACCCTGGTAAAAGCGCCAGGAACGGTCGAACCTTGTACCGACGAGCGAATCCCGTCTCTCCCTTTTTCCTGCAAACATTTCAAAATGGAGGCGAGTAATTTTTAAATCCTTTCAAAATCAAGGTCAAGTGAGACCTTCGCAAAAGAGTTCATCTCTCTCTTCTTTTCTTTTCTCTTCTCTCTTTTTTTTTGTCTTTTATTTTCCCTTCAAAAAGGGAAATAGAAGTTAAAAAGGAAAAGAGAAGGAAGAAAGAAAAACTAAGAGGAAATTTTTTGCAATGATCACAAGTTTCTAGTATATCATGCGTGTATTAATGCCTTGTTAGTTTTCATTTTAACTTCTGTGATAGTCTGAATCTAGCGTACATTCCTATTATCATTTCATGTTTGTATTTCATTCAAAAAAATCTCAAAAAATCATACATTATGCGGATAGTTGTTCCTAATACTTTGTAAAAAATTCAGATACATTTGGAATTATTTGTTTGGCAAAATGTCTTAAATACTGAACCGGGTTTTAAGACCTGAAAAATGTTAAGGGTATTGAATCCCGATTTATAAAATCGAGATCTCCCTCATGGGTGATCCGATTCCTGATCCAAAGAATGCCTTGGACTTGAGATTGAATCTAGTATTTAATATCGTTTTATCAGATTTTTTTGAAATATTTTTCTACCGATCAAAAATCTGAGACTACCGGACACGTGTCCTAGTCTGATACGAGTTTCTGACACTCTGGGTAAACTTGAGTCGATTGTTGCTCTCTGGGCATAACTCAAAATCCAGATCTGTAAAAGAGGAATTTTATGATAAGGATGTCTACTGTTTGAATAAGAAATTTTACAATTTTTAGATAGGCTATATGCCTTTTCTGTAATTCTAATGTCAGCCTGCTGTTTCGGTACTTATACTTGTCTTTCTGATTTATGCGTGTATTATCGTATTTACATTTCTCTGTCAGTGGGTCAAATGCTGAGACTGTAAATATGAAAATTGTTTGTATAAATGTTAGGAATGTCCCCTTAAAATCTCGAAAATTTTGGTGGCTTATTATTGCTTTTACATGTTTTATAGCGGATCCCGCTAATTTCATACCTATCAGAATTAGATCCCCGCTACCGAACTCATTATAGGTCAAATCTCAATGTTGTAAAAGCCAAATTTGTTCATTTTTATGTCTGTCAGCAGTTTGCAAAATATCAAGCATTTCTATGGTGAATTGCTTCATTAGTGTGTTAAATACTACGTTTGGCTCGCGCCCGCAGGTGAAATTTGCGTATTTTAGAATTTTATTTGAAATTTTGCATCTAGATTATACTATTTCATGCATTTTATTATTCTATATTGTTCCTCAAAGTAAAGGGATTCTCTCTTTCGAATTTTGCATAATTTGAACATCGTTTGATATTTGGGTTAACCGTATCATCAAAACAGGGCTCCCGCGGGACCCCGATCTATGCGAAAAACAAGCAAAATTCACCATTTCGGCCAAGATTTTGATGTTATTTTTAATTTTATAGTCCCATCAGGGTCAACAATATATCATCATACCTCATCATTCATTTCATCATCATTTGGTTCACTTTGAATTTTAAAATTCCCAAAAGTTTATCAAAATCTCTTTAGAACCCTCCATTTCAAAAGGTATAACCTCATTATTAGGGGTATTTTGGTCATTTTGACCATAATTCCGAATTTCAAATCTTTATTATCATATTTTTTGGCATTTTGTGATTTTAAATCATATTCATATCAAGAAAGCATCAGATTGGGTTTATATCCAGATAAATCTGATGATTTCTAGATATCATCGGAAAATTGTTGAAAAACCTACATGTCTACACTAACCCAACTTCTAGTTTTGCAAAGACACTCGAAAGGAGGAGTTAGAATTTCTTTAATTTCCATTTCTTTTATTTCATTGATGTAAATGTAAAATAAATGTTGGAATAAGAGTTACTTTTCCGCTTAGATTAGGATGCATATCATATAGTTTATTTTTCTGTAATATTCTGATTATATAAATCATGCATTTTCCTTTAAAAATTATTATGGATGAATACGAATGGTACGTGCACTAACTCTTAGGGAGTTGATGAACTCGGTGGAGTCCATATTTACGGCCATAGTCGGAATATGGACGAGACCCAGATTCAGCATCTTCCTATTAGCCACACTGAGCCTACACTATTAGGCTACCTTTAAAAGTCATAGCATATTTTCCAATTTTTAAATGTTTTAGAGTTAAACAAGTTGAGTTCCAAACATGTTTACGGCCATAGTTGGAATGTGTGAAGGATTCACCTTGATGCATATTTTCCAATGAATTCCTCAAATTTTCCTAAATACCTTCATAAAAGAGCATTCATCCATTTAAGTAGTCTGCATCATGGAATTTTACGCATATTCTTTTACTTTTCTCAAGAAAATTTCATTTTAAGAAAATTGATTTCTCGAGGATACCCTGAATCTCGTTCAAAATTTTCCTAGAATTTAAATTCTTCATTCTCAAACGGGTTTTTTCCAAGATTTCTCAGCAATTTTCCAAAAATCCAAAATCGATTTTCAAATCCTCAAAGCCAATATTCAAAGGATTTCAATTTTCCCAAATATTAGATTTTTCCTGTCTTAGAGTGATTTCCGATGAATTTCCAGCCATTTTCTAAAATCAGAAATCAATTTTCAAAGGGGAGTTATCAAAAGGTGCTTTCCCTAAGAGTTGATTTCCTATGATTTCTCAAAAACTCAGTTTCCAAGGGCTAGTCATTCCCTTTCCTAATGGCATTTCCCCTAGACAAAGAAGTCGATTTTCCTTAAATCCGCAGAAATTTTCAAGATCATTTTCAATCAAAATCCTTTCACCAGGGTCTTTCTAAGAAATTCATTTCTCTTTCTTTACTCAGAAACATTCTACATCATTTTCCCAAATGTTTTCAGAAGCATACATCATGTTTTTCCCAATGTGCATTTTTACAAAGTCTCATAGCACATGCCTGAATTCTCTATGCATCTAGGATAGAACATCAATTTTGATAATCAAGCTAAGTTAAGCACTCTTTGATCCTTGGTTCGACTACCCTGTTAAAAGCGGTAGGAACAGTCGAACCTCATACCGACAGGCGAGCCTCATCCTATGGATTTTTCCGCTATTTTCAAAATGGAGGCGAGTTTTTCAAAACAATTTTCAAACTTTGGTCGAGTTTGACTCGCGGAATGTTTTCCCTATCTCCCGCAGGGAAGGGAAAAATTTTGCGACGATAATAGGTTTGGCGACCGTGATGGGACCTGTCTTCATCTGATCAATTATGTGCTTGATTTAACTTAGTTATCAAAATTGTGTTCTCAAAATGTCATCTTTTTAATTTTCAATATCATGTGAGCCTAGGAGCCTAGGCTCTGACCTAACTGACATTGATTGCATATAGCCTAGGCATGGTTTGGTAGGACCATATTGAGGAGATATATTCATGCTCACATAGACTTAGGTCTAATACAACCCTCCTCAATTTAGGATCTGAATGCAAACAATATATGTTTCTTCAAAAAATTTCAAAAATCTATCTCCCTAGGTTTTAGAGCCTTCTATTTCTTGCATGTGATCATTTTTCCAAACCACCTTACCTATCATTACCCGGTCTTCACGTTGCTGGGCTTTCTTCCAGAACCATAGTTCGGGACAAAGCCTCACAAGTGAGCCACTTATTTGGGTTGACTCCCCCTTGCCATATGCTAAGGGCCATAGTTCGAAGTATATCAGTAGGCGCTCAAGGATGTTGGAAAACACATGCTTAGAACCAAAGTTAAAATTCTATGCCACGTACTTTGAGTCTCGACTCAAGTATTTCGACATAACTGGATTGGACAAAGATGATCTGAGCCTAGAGTTAGGATTAGGGTCCTACAACTATTTTCAAAATGATGCATTTAGAGACAACCTCTTAGGGAGTGTTGTATGCGCATAAATGATTGTGCTGGACGTGATTATCTGTATTTTATTTACATTCCCTTTATCCTTCTTATATTTAATTTTCCCCAAAATATTAGATGATTTTTCTAAATACCCTCATTTTTCAAAATATTTCTCTTATTTCCTCAAAACCCTTGACGATTTTTTTTAAAATCCTTTATTTTCCTCAAAAAGTTTGAGTGACTTTCTTTTCCTACCTTTTCTCCGGATCTCAAATTTCCATCTCATTTCTATCCTGCCTGCAAGCATTCAAAACTTCTTTATTTTTCTTAAGTCTAATTCTGAATTTTCCTCCACTTTTCAGTCTGATGGCATCCAGTCAACTTGATCCTATTTTTCCCGATGGTCACATCTCCTACGAGGCGCGACACAGTCATCCTGAACATCGAGCCCTCAACACCGGATCTTTCATTCCCCGATGGTACTATTCATGGCTCAAAAACTTTTCTCGTATGTTCCTGGACCATTTGAGCGAGTGCGGATTGAAATTGGCATCTGCAGTGCGGAAGCTAACAGTTAATGGTAATCTAATTCATGCAATGGCAGAGCGATGAAACCCTCGCACCTGTACCTTCTGGTTCCCATGGGGGGAGATGACTCTGTTGATGGACGAATTTTCAGAGATCATGGGATTACCGGAACCAGCTAGTCAACCTAGAGATCCGTTGGAGCAACAATTCTTAATCAATGTCAAGGGTTTGGATCGCCGAGATGCTCTAGCTCGCTTGATAGGCCACTAATCTTGGCCTTTGATCCAAATAGACAGAAATGAATATGTTGATCTAGTTGAGTTATACCGACAATATGGGACATTTGTCGAAGTCAGCTCACTGTTAAGGACAACTCGAGAAAGAATTCAGAACACAATGGTTCTATGCACCGTAGGACTGGCCTTCTTCCCAGACGGGCAGAACTATGTAGATGTCAGGATAGTCCAGCTCCTGCGAAGATGGGGAAGTCGACTCACCCGCCGTCTCTCCATAGCCATGGCAGCACTCGCCTTCCTGTACCGAGGATTGACTCGTTTTGCATTCGGAGAGTCCATTTTAGTTGAAGGGTGCACGTATGTACTTCACTCTTGGTTCTTCCAGCATGTTTCGACCCGAGCAAGTTCTTTTAGATACAATGGTCAAGAGCACTTTCCCATGGCACAGTATCGATCCATGATCGACAACATTTAAGAAGAAGAAGTCGTGTGGGACTACTTTGATCGGCAATTATCTCCTCCCATATACATGTATGCTTACGACAAGCGATTCAAATTGTTGGGACCTTTCTTCTGCACTTACTATCAGCCAGAGCGATGTGTTTGGCAGTTTTCACAAAGACAACAATATATAGAAGCTCGGCTACTATCAGGGGCTATGACAGAGTTCGACCTCACATCCACACAATGGTCTGGGGCTTATCATTTCGCCCATCACGGTTGGGATTCCTTTGTTACTCTCAAATTCTTCCCTGGTCCTAATGTGTCTGGCGACTATTATGAATGGTGACAAATTGTTTTTCCTCCACCACTTTGTCAGAATTAATAAAATCGTGTTTTCTTCAATAAAATTTTCTCTTTCTATCATGGTTTGATGACCTCGCCTAGGTAACAAGGCAAATTTTAGTTGTTTGTTCTTGCAAAGAATAGCAACGCAATTGTCGTGATTCTAACGACGACTCAATCCCTAGTACTGGGATATACTTCTAATTCTCTATCATGTTTTCAACAAACATTTTCCTCCATTATTCTCAGAGTCTAACCAAGTCTTTGCCCTGCAAAGAGCGTTCGTAGCATTTGATGGTTCAAACAAGGTCAGGGAAGAAGATCACATCAGCTTAATGCATTATTTACTCCTCAGCTTCAAAAGGAGAAATGGATTCACCAAGATCGGTTAGAAGTCAGGGTCAATAAGAGGATGATGGCATAGATCCCCAGATGTATGCCATGTTCTAGAAAATGATGAAAAAGATGATGAGTGAGCAGGTCGGCATCAGCTCAAATAAAAATCCATTCAGCCAAAGGATCAGAGGTCATACAGCCAAGAAATCAACCAAGTCTTTCAAGAAGCGTGTCCAGGCAAAGAACACCTCAGATGAAGAAGAGTCAGCAGAGGATACCGAAGAGGAGTGCGAGATTATTCAGGAAGCGACTCGCAAACCAAAAGGTCAAGCAGTAGAAGACCCTTTGCAAACACAGTTAAAGGAAATGGCCAGAGTGGTGAAAGATCTGCAAGCCCGTGACAAGGGCAAGAAAGCCTTCACCAGCGAAGACTTCTATGATGGCTTAGAAGGAGATGATAATCTAGAAAATCTGTCCAAAAAGTTCATAAAGTTGGATGGTTCTGGCGACCCCAAAGCGCACCTCACCATGTTCTTTGCCGAATGCTCCAAGTTCAAGAGAGACAACAGGACTCTGTTCCTCTGCTTTCCTCGCAGCTTAGAAGAAACAATTGCAAAATAGTATGTGGAACACATAAACCCCATCGAGCTGAAAGAATTTGATAAGGTGGTAAATTTGTTCATCGATCAATTTCTGTTCAACACATAGGCGCTCCCGACATTGAGTCATCTCTGTAACCTCAGACAGAGAGAAGATGAAAAGGCAAGGGATTTCATTCACCGATGGAGGTCAGCTTGCAACAAAATGAGGGATCCCATATCTGAAAGACATGCTTTGTCCCTGATCCTCAACAATTTCTCGCAGCCTCTAAGAGGATTAATCTCCACGGCACCATCCAAAACTTTTATCGAGCTGACAAAACGAGCCGAATGGCTCGAATTGAGCGTGGATGACGAAGTCTATGAAGGCTTCACATTTTCCAAGAATAATCACCTGAATGAGTAAAAAAAAAAGCTCATTTCACATACTCTATCGGCAATAACAGTCACCATCATTACAAGGGGCAGAAGAAAAATTACTGCTATGATACCAGCAATTCAAATTCCAAGGGCAACCATAAAGAAAAGCCCATTCCTCAATACAAAAAGCCCTCACAGCAAGGTCAAGGACCAAAGCCGAGAGAGAAAACCAAGCACGAGGGGTGGAGCTACGAAAGAAAATTTACCCCCTTGATTAATCACTTGAGACTGTGCTCGAGTACGTGCTGGCTAAAGAAATGGTCAAGCTGCCTAGACTTGCTGATCCCCTCGTTCCCATGGGGAGGTTAAAAGATCAATTCTGCAAGTTCCATCAGACAGTGGGACACAGTACTGAGAACTGTTTCGTTCTTAAGAACATTATTCAGGACTACATCGACAAGAATCTTCTGGTAGAGGGTTCCGAAGAAGAAAAAATGAATATTCAGAACCATTCATTCCCTCAACATTCTACGACGGTGATCACTGAATAGCATTTTCAACCTCAAGATCACATAAAACCATGCTCCAAGCAAGACATCTGAGTACAACATCAAGTTCTCGTGCTGCATCAAGCATGACCTGACAATGAAAAGAAAATGGACCTTATCTCAGCCATCAACAAGCTGAAAGTATCTACAGAGCCTGCAAGGGCATCTTCGGAGGTAGCAAGAGGGATTCCTGAATTCCTTAAACATTTCATCAAGTCCGTGCCAGAAAAATGAGAGACATTGACTCAAAAGTCGTTGACCGCGTTATTCAATGTCTCAATTTTGGACTTAGACCAAGCTTCCATGAAGCACCAACAAGTACTGAATGACCTGCTGAGAAAAATCAAAGTAAAGCTCAGTACAACTCCAGAAGACATGACCCAAATTGTCAATCAGGACATGACTAACGCGCCAATTACATTTTTAGATGAGGATCTCCCAAAGCCTCACACTTTCCACAACAATGCGCTCTACATCGTCGTCAAAACCAAGAGAATGACTGTACCCCATGTGTTGGTTGATGGAGGCAGCAACCTCAACATATGTCCTGAGATGACCACCAAGGCACTTGCATTAAAGAAGAGGAATATATTCCGGATCCTATCACTATCTATGGATTCGATAATCATGGACAAACAGCTAAAGGAAAAATCTTCTATGAGATCTTTATTAATTACTCAGTACATTCAGTCCTCTTCCATGTGGTTAATTTACCACCTACCTATAATCTGCTGCTCGGAAGGACCTAGATCCACAATACGAATGCAGTACCTTCTACTCTACACCAATGCATCAAGTGGTAGAAAGAAGGAATGATCACAATTGTACTGGGAGAAGATCCAGAAGAAAGGCTCCCACAACCTATGATTCTCAGGCCTAGTTTTACTACAGACATCCCTAGCATCAGAGAAAAAGAAGAAATCAGTCTCAAAAAGAGTCCAGAGATACTTCAAGCATCAACACCATCACTGCACACGGTAGCAATGACCCAATAGAGGGGTCCTCGGTTTTTCAAGATTGGAGGTCGGCTTAATTACAATAATTTCAGAGATCATCCATTGTTTCCCCAGTTCATGAAAACTAATAAAGGATTCGATCTGCTACTGAAACATGGATACCAACCTTTTAAAGGCTTGGGCAAAAATGAAGATGGTTGAGTCAAACCAGTGATCCTAGAGCATCATCCTCACAGAGCAGGATTAGGCTTCTCCGAAAAAAGATCGCAGAAGAAGACTACTTTCATGAAGGGGGCACATTAAGAACAATATTTGGCATTCTTTTTTCTATTCTTTCTCATCAAAATAATGTCTCATTCTATCAAAGTCTTTGATCAATTCAAATTCAATAAAATTTCAAGTTTTCTTTGTTTATCTAGATGTCATCTATCTCCTTGCTCTATCTCCTCATTTTCTGTTGTCAATTTTTGCAATTTCATTTCATTCATGCACCTTTCCAAATGCTATTTTCCTTATGATGGGCAATCTTCCCTGAATAAAGTTTCTTCTCCAATTTTCAGAATGCCATCCCAGTCAATTAAGAGGCTCGTTCTCAAGCCGAAGGCTTTCTCAAAACCAGCGATAATCCATCAAATCAAAGCAAGAACAAAAGATGGAAAAGTTGCAAGACAGTCAGAAGAACTTGCAGAGTTCGATCCATCTCTTCAAGAATTACCAGAGTTTGTCTCAATTTAGAAGCAGATGAACCATTGGCTTTGATCCAAGATCCGACTGAAGATATCAATATCAGTTCAGAAGATACTCCTAAGATTCTCAAAATCGACACCAGTCTGAGTCCGGCAAAAAAAGAGAGACTCATCAATTTCCTCAAACAGCATGAGGAAGTATTTGCATGGACCTACGAAGATATGCCCAGACTAGATCCTAAGTTAGTCGAGCATCGTCTCGTTCTAAAGCCAGACGTCAAGCCAGTCAAGCAGAAGTTGAGAAAAATGGATCCTAGGGTGGAACAACAGGTCAAGGAAGGTCTTGAAGACCTACTCAAAGCAGGATTCATCCGAACAATTGACTACCCGGATTGGTTGGCCAATATCATCGTCGTTCCCAAGAAGAATGGCAAGGTAAGGATTTGCATATATTTTAGAGATCTAAACAAAGCAACTCTGAAGGACGATTATCCACTTCCAAACATCGATCTTCTGATTGACAGCACAACGGGGCATGTCATGTTCTCTTTTATGGACAAATATTCTGGATACAATCAAGTCAAGATCCTGTCAAAATTAAATCCTCTCAAATACATTCTCGAGCAACCCTTTCTCAGCGGATAGATCGCCAAATGGCAAGTCTTACTAATGCAATATGACTTGGAACATGTTTCTCAACAATCGATCAAAGGCCAAGCAATTACAGATCAATTAGTTGACTTCCCTTTAGCAGATGAAGTGAAAGCTGAAGATGACTTCCCGGATGAGCAAATTTGCAATATTCAGCAATTGCCAATATAGAATTTATTCTTCGATGGTTCCAAAAACATGGCAAGAATAGGCATCGGGATCTTATTAATCACTCCTGAGAAAGAGATGATTCTCTTTTCTCTTAAGCTCAATTTTCCATGCACCCACAATATGGCTGAATATAAAGCTCTAATACAAGGACTGAAGATTCTACAAAACTTCAATGTCAAGAGAGTACATGTCTATGGCGACTTGTTTCTCATCGTCAATCAAGTCCAAGCGGAATGACAAGTAAAAGATCAAAAACTACTTCCCTATCAAAAGATCGTATATGCTCTCGTTAGCTACTTTGAAGAATTTCAGTTATTCCATATCAAGAGAGACTTCAATCAAATTGCAAACAATTTAGCCAATCTAGGCTCCATTATGGCCTTCAAAAATGGAGAATCATGTCGCTCCTTCAAAATTGACAGACTTGATCAACCTGCCTTCCTTCCAGCAAAGCAAGTAAACCAGGCTGAGCAAAAGAAGAAGCCTTGGTATTACAATATCAAAATTTTCATAGAGACTGGTGAATTTCCTCCAGAGCTTTCAAAGAAAGAACACCGAGCAATTCAGCGTATGTCTACTCGCTATTTCATTCTTGCAAATGTCCTCTATCGTCGTGGATTCAGTTTTGAATATTCTAGATGCCTAGACAAAGATGAAACCAAAGAAGTCGTACGGGAAGCACATGAAGGCATTTGCGGTGGTCACGCCGGCTACCAAATTCTTGTCAAACAAATCATCCGAGTAGGATATTATTGGAAAACTATGCAACAAGATGGCTATCACTTTGTAAAGAAATGTGTGCAATGTCAGATACATGCACTTGCTATCCATACACCAGCAACATACTTACAGTCCGTTGTATCTCCATGGTCATTTTCTATTTGGGCCTTAGACGTCGTAGGTCCCATCACTCCTGCATCAAACGGCCACAAGTATTTCCTTACTGCAACTGAATATTTCACCAAGTGGGTAGAAATTGTCACTCTTTGTACAGTGGAAGGATGACACATGGTCTCATTCATCCACAAAAATATCCTTTGTCGTTTTGGCATACCACACGACATCGTGTCAGACAATGGCAGTTATTTCAAGAATGAGAGAATGAGGACATTCTGCTCAAAATTCATCATCATTTCTCTGCTCTGTATTATCCTCAGGGAAACGGTCAAGCGGAAGCCACCAACAAAATTCTAATTCGGATCTTGGAGCGAACTGTGGAAACAGACCGCGACTTGCATGAAAAGATCCATGATGCACTTTGGGCCTATTGAACTACCATTCGAACGCCAACAAATGCTACCCCATCAGAACTTATCTATGGAACAGAAGTAGTGTTGCCCCTGCATGTGCAGAAACCCGCTCTAAAATTTGCATCACTTATAGAATTACCTCTTGATCAGTATCAGCAACAACGACTAGTACAACTTGATTTGCTCGATGAAAGAAGGCTCAGAGCAGCAGAACATGCTCAATCATATCGTCAGAGGATAGTCAGGCAATATGCAAAATCTGTCATAGAAAGAAGATTCAGAGTCAATGATCTAGTACTCCGATCCACAACTTATCTCAAGCACCATCCCGGTGGCAAATGGTCGCCAAATTGGGAAGGCCTCTATGTCGTCAAAGAAGCATTACCCCATAATTCATATCAGCTCATTAATGCCGATGGAGTAGAATTATCATATCCAATAAATGCTCGACATTTGAAAAAAATCTATAATTAAAGCATCTACTCTTTTGTAACTTTCCAACTTCCTTCAATGATGATCAAAATTTTCTTTCCCAGTTATACTGGGGCATTTTTTAAATTGTTGTCTCTATCCCAAAATGTCCTGTATGCAGGCAGGATACACAAACTTCTCATTTCGCACACAGGTGCACCCACGAGCATTAGCTTGCATTAATTTGCATCCATTTGCATTTACTCATATTCATTTGTATTCAAGTGCATTGATCGATGTTATGGATAAGGGATAAATCTTGAAACCCCGGCAATCATTCTCATCCTAATTTCTAAACATCTTTAGGACGTCGATCTTCTTCCAAAAACTAAATTTTCGAATTGATCCTCTCCAAAACCCGGTTTTACTGGTTAATGTTTCCAAACCTAGGCTGCCACTGGTCCAGTTCCTCCTTAAAAAACCCAAGTTCCAACTCGGATTTCTTACGTTTCAAAAGCCAGTACTCATACTGGTACATTTCTAAAATCTAGTGCTCGTACTGGTGTATTTTTCAAAAGCCAGTACTCGTACTGGTATATTTCCAAAATCTAGTGCTCATACTGGTGTATTTTTCAACATCCAGTGCTCGTATTGGTATATTTTTCAAAATCCAATGCTCGTATTGATACATTTCTAAAATCCAATGCTCGTACTAGTGTATTTTTCAAAATCCAGTGCTCGTACTGGTATATTTTTCAAAATTTAATGCTCGTATTGGTACATTTCCAAAATCCAACGTTCGTGCTGATATGTTTGCGGAATCTAGTACTTGTACTGGTACTTTCCTAAAATCTAACCCTCGTGTTAGTATCCCATCTGTCGCATTAGTCGATCTTCCAGGTTTAGTTATCGTGTGAATCTCTCATTAAAACTCGATTCTCAATTTAGACCTTCGAGTCAACCAATTTCAACCTTCGGCTCAAACAATTTTAACCTTAGGGTCATCCAATTTCAAACCTTTGGGTCAATCAATTCTATTCCATTCATTTTCGACCCGCGGGTCATATTTGCCAATCATGGTCATGCATCGGATTCATTCTGCCAATTGGCTCAACATCAATCTCAATCATTTTCTATTGCGAAAGACCCTGTTATAGGGAGACTTCGAGGGAGCTCATTCTTTTCGCATGCTATCATTCTTTGTTCACATAGCCCCTTTTCAGGGAGAGTCGAAGGGACTCGTGTCTTTGTGAACCATTTGCAAAACAATCTTCCAATTTCACACAGGGAACCCTTTTTATAAGGAGAGACTCGGCGGAGACTCGCTTTTCTTGTAACCCCCTAATTTTCATATTAGGCCATTTCATCATGAAGGACCCTCCTTTTAGGGAGAGTGTGATGGACTCACTCCCTCATGACCCAACTATCGGCCTCACTTCTTTCGGCCCTTTTCAATAAGAGAAGCCTAACATTAGGGAGCTTTGACGAAAGCTTAATTTCTCTTTGAAAGTTCGTTTTGCAAACACCTCATCTTCAGAGAAGAGAGGAGTATTTCCTACCTCCCATTCAGGTAAGGGCTAAGCCTAAACCTTATCCTTTGGGGAAAGGAGAAGGAAATTTTTGTTGCAGAAGCGTTAAGTCGAATTTCAAATGCTCGCTTTCACCAAGGATTCTAGGAACATTTTTTCAATTTGTCGTCAAACACTTGTTGATTTCGAAGTCTTCATTGCAGAAATCTTTTCCTCAGATTACATTCAGCATTACTTCCAAAAGAGTGAAACTTTTGCGAAGAAGGATTCAAAATCCAAATTCTTTCTATTGGCCAACCAAAAGGATGAAGAATAAATCATCGATATGGCCAAGCAAAGAAGATTCGATATTGTCGCAAAGCCATAAGTGATTGATATTGATTGCAGCTATGACACATCTTTAAAGGCCATTCTTGTAAAAATATGGCAGCGAAAATATCCTGAGCACTAGAAAAGAGAGAATCCACTCAATTACCATATCTCCTCAATCACTTGAATATCCGAAGCTACAATTAAATATCTGCAAAAGGGATCTCTCAATTGTCGTCAAGTTGAAGACGAATATGCGAGTTAGACCCCGGGGCCAAAGAAGATTTGGATCATCTCCAAGATAAAGGAGTTTGTGACAGATCCTTCAAGGGAAAGTCCAGAGCGTCGTCAAGTTGAAGGCGGATGCGATGAACCTCCCGACAATCCCTAAAAGATATTTAATTTCCGCTATCATCAAGAGATCTGCAACCAATAAGCCAATACCGTTAATATAATCTCTGAGGCAAAAAAGAATCAGAACATCTCCAAGTTAAAGGAGTTTGTGATGTACCCTTCCCAAAAAAGAGAGAGAGAGAAAAGTCAAGACATCTCCAAAATAAAGGATGATGTAATAAACTTCCTTCGAAACCCAAAAGAGCTCAAAAGAGTGCAAAAAGATGGTTATGAAAAAGCCTCAAGATATCTCACTGCCAATTCTGCCAAAACTTTTCTTTGATTTTGTGAGATTCTGTTATCAATATTCTTTCACCATTTGCTTTCACAATATTAATTCTTTCTTTCCTGATCATATCAAGGAAATTGATAGCTTCCTTAAAGAAAGCCAATTGCAAACAATTTGAATTCAAATTTTGATTCTACGAAGTTAACCCAATTGGAGGTAATACTTCAGGTAGAAAAGAGGAAATATTTTCATCAATGTACATCATTTTCAAAATTCTTTGAATCAATAACAATTCTCGACATTCTGACAATATTTTTTAGTTATTCTGACATGAAGCGAGAACTCAATGTTCTGTCCGACGCATTCCAACACCATTTCAATCCCTCTTTAGGACTTGATAACAGGAGTTTTCAAGATTCCTTCCCTTCTTTTTGTAATCTGGAAGCACGAGCACTCAGATTCGCACACTTCCCTGTATCCCCACCTTCTCGCCATAGATAGTCCCATTTTCGGTTCGAGGTCGAACCAACAACTTTTCTCCAACAAAAGGCTACCAATTTCAAAAGCTATTTAGTCACAACGATGAGACGCCCAAGATCAATCCCTTTTCAAGCTTTAGGAACCCCATTTTCTTCTTTTTGCGAAATCCCTATCAGATTCATTGTGCAAAATCTGGTCCATCATGGTCGCTTCTCGCGAGGATTCCATTCTGTTACCCGGTCAAGTTAAGGGTATAAACCTGAGCCTCATGTTGATGAGGTATTTCATTTCCCGATCAGGTTAAGGGTCAAACCTGAGCTTCGTTCTATATGAGGTATTTTCGTCCCATCCAGGTTAAGGAAAAAACCTGAACTTCACTCCCACCAGGTGAATATTTTCCTCTTCCTTCTACATTTCATATCTACCACCCTCATTGGGATAATATCTTTATACCCAGTCGGATCCTTCTAACTGGGGCACTTTTTTATATAGCCCAAAATTTGGTGTGTTTTTCTTTGTCACTAAGCTCGACCGCAAGCCGGCTTAGTAGCAAAGAGGGGCATTTGTAAACGCCTCAAATTTTTACTCACCTCCCACAACACTTCCAAGCAGTCATCACAGTCTGTTCTAAGGGCAAAATGGTTAATTTCTGAGCCTCAACATTACAAAAGTCTAAATTTCATCTACAATTTTCAAAATTTCCATGTTTAGCTCAGAAGTCACCTTCAATTATGAATTTTCCAAGTCTTGTTCATACCAGGAGACGAGAATCTCCAATTCCTGGTTCAGAATTGCATTTCCCATCACATAGGCATTTCAGATCATTTCACTGCACAACATGTCATTTCGAGGTCTAGAACTTCTGACTTTCAAATTTTTCAATCCAGATTCAAGTTTTAACTCTTTCAAAATTGGTTTCAAACCCCTGGTTCTTCAAATTGCCAATTCCTCTCATTTTAGCCCGCAGGGCTTTGAATTTCAAAATGTTTTCTCAGGAAAATAATCTGAATAATTTTCAATATTGATTTCCAAATTTTGTCAGCTGGACCGACTCTGCCCGAAGAAGGGGATGAAGCTTTGAACTTACAAATTTTATCTCAGATTTTGCAAAAAGGCTTTGAATTTTGTAAATTCTCTTTATTTTACCCTCTTTATCAGTATTTTCAAAATCATTTTATAAATTTGTCCTGAAGGGCCACCTCTTTTCAAGTTTGTTATAATTAGGCCAAGTCTTATTTCTTATTTGGCAGTTAGTATAGGTTTTATAAAAATTCCAAAAAGAGGTTTTACTTTTTACTTTTAAGACTTCAAATTTGCTTTTATAAAAAGTGATGTGGGGTCCACCCTAAGGTGGTGCCACACAAAAATTAAACATTTATTTTATCTAGGCTTTTTGAAAAAACAAAAATATAACAATAACCCCTGAGATGGCGCCACTTGGTGCTTCTCAGCCACATGGCAATGTGGGGGCCACCCTGAGGTGGCGCCACATGTGTCCTTCTTCAAAAGAAAAGTGCTTTAGTTCAAAAACCTAGAAATTAGGAGTCTTGCTCCCTGAGGTGGCGCCATCTGGTGCTCCTCACTCCTATGTGCCATGTGGTAGTGTGGGGGCCACCCTGAGGTGGTGCCACATATACTTCCCTTCAGAAAAAAGCAAATATAATGTTTGAATTTCAAAACACCTAGGAAGAGGCAGGGGGGGGCATTCCACCATGAGGTGGCGCCACTCTGGGAGGTCCTCAAAAGTAGAACTTTGACATGATTTTAGGAAAAGTAAAATGATTTCAAAAATTTTCAAATCCCCCTCTAAGGTGGCGCCTCTCCAGAGCCCTCCTTTTCTTTTATTTTGTAAACAATATGGGCCCCCACCTTGAGGTGGCGCCACATCTGGACTCCTCTTTAGAAAAAGCAAAACAAGATTTCAAAATTTCAAAAGGAGCCAACTCGCCCCCTCCTTCTCTCCCTACAAATTAGGAAAAGCAAAATTGCTTTTTGCTTTTCCTAAGAAGTAGCCAGCTCTTTAAAAGGGCCTCACACGCCCCTCCTGAGGAATCATGCACTCTTGTTATGAAGATCTCCATTAGCCCACCACCCCAGCCAGCCAACACCTTTTGAAGCCCTCATTTCCTCTCTTAATCTCTCTCTCACAATAAGCCTCCCTCGAAATTTCTTTTTTCTTCTCCCCATTTTCCAGTAGGCCTCTAAGGAATAGCCGAACCATCAAGGAGCAGCCAGGCATGGAGGAGCTGACCTTTGTCCTCCTTCTTCCCTCCCCATCAGCTGCGCAATAGCTATGTACCAAGGATCGCCCTCCATCGCCATTGACAATACCAAGGTAACACCAGCCCCGTTCATTTTCCCTCATTTTGCCAGATTTATATGTTCAATACTTAAGACGCAGATACCTTTAAAGACGATGGCTGGAGCTACAAAGGTGAAGCTCAGGTTCAGACTGAATGTGTAAAGGTTATAAACTCCCCATATGAGTTTTGATTCCGAGAACCAAGTGAAATGGGTGATTCGTCCAAGCAATGGACCGAATCCCCTTTTCTATGGTGGACATCAAACTAAATGAACACCTCCCTGATTCAGCTGCAACATATCATCATCATCATTCTGATTTTTGTATTAAAAGCATCCTACTAGTATAGTTTCTAGTATATCATGCATGTATTATTGCTTTGTTAGTTTTCATTTTAACTTCTGTGATAGTCTGAATCTAGCGTACTGTCCCTTTATCATTTCATGTTTGTATTTCATTCAAAAAAATCCCAAAAAATCATACATTATGCGAATAGTTGTTCCTGATACTCTGTAAAAAAATCGGATACATTTGGAATTATTTGTTTGGCAAAATGTCTGAAATACTGAACCGGGATTTAAGACCCGAAAAACATTAAGGGTATTGGATCCCGATTTATAAATTCGAGATCTCCCTCATGGGAGATCCAATTGCGGATCCGAAAAATGCCCTGGACTTGGAATTGAATCTAGTATTTAATATCATTTTATCAGATTTTGCTGAAATATTTTGCTTCCTATCAAAAATCTGAGACTATCGGACATGTGTCCTAGTCTGATACGAGTTCCTGAGACTCTGGGTAAACTTGAGTCGACTATTGCTCTCTAGGCATAACTCAAAATCCAGATCTATAAAAAAAGAATTTTATGATCAGGATGTCTACTATTTGAATCAGAAATTTTACAATTTTTAAAGTAGGCTACATGCTCTTTCTGTAATTCTAATGTCAGCCTGTTGTTTCGGTACTTATACCTGTCTTTCTGATTTATGCGTGTATTATCGTATTTACATTTCTCTGTCAGTGGGTCAAATGCCAAGACTGTAAACATGAAAATTGTTTGTATGAATGTTAGGAATGTTCCCTTAAAATCTCAAAATTTTTGGTGGCTTATTATTGCTTTTACCTGTTTTATAGCGAATCCCGCTAATTTCATACCTATCAGAATTAGATCCCTGCTACCGAACTCATTATTGGTCAAATTCCGAGGCTGTAAAAGCCAAATTTGTTCATTTTCATGTCTGTCAACAGCCTGCAAAATATCAGACATTTCTATGGTAAATTGCTTCATTTTTGTGTTAAATACTATGTTTGGCTTGCGCCCGCAGGTGAAATTTGTGTATTTTAGAATTTTATTTAAAATTTTGCATCTAGATTATACCATTTCATGTATTTTATCATTCTATATTGTTCCTAAGAGTAAAGGAATGCTCTTTGTTGAATTTGGCATAATTTGAAGGTCGTTTGATATTCGGTTTAACGACATCATCAAAACAGGGCTTCGCCCCGCAGGACCCCGATCCAGGCGAAAAACAAGCAAAATTCACCATTTTGGCCAAAATTTTGATGTTATTTTTAATTTTATAGTCTCATCAGAGTCAACATCATATCATCATACCTCATCATTCATTTCATCAACATTTGGTTCACTTTGAATTTTGAAATTTCTAAAAGTTTATCAAAATCCCTTCAAACCCCTCGATTTCAAAAGGTATAACCTCATTATTAGGGGTATTTTGGTCATTTTGACCATAATTTTGAATTTAAAATCTTTATTATCATATTTTCTAGAATTTTGTAATTTCAAATCATATTCATATCAAAGAGGCATCAAATTGGGTTTATATCCAGATAAATCCGATGATTTCTAGATATCATTGGAAAATTCTGGAAAAACCTACATGTCTACACTAACCCAACTTCTAGTTTTGCAGAGACACTCGAAAGGAGGAGTTAGAATTTCTTTAATTTCTATTTCTTTTATTTCATTGATGTAAATGTAAAATAAATGTTGGAATAAGAGTTACTTTTCCGCTTATATTAGGATGCATATCATATAGTTTATTTTTCTGCAATATCCTGATTATATGAATCATGCATTTTCCTTTGAAAATAATTATGGATGAACACGAATGGCACGTGCACCAACTCTTAGGGAGTTGATGAACTTGGTGGAGTTCATATTTACGGCCATAGTCGGAATATGGATGAGACCCAGATTCAGCATCTTCCTATTAGCCACACTGAGCCTACACTATTAGGCTACCTTTAAAATCATAGCATATTTCCCAATTTTCAAGTATTTGAGTTAAACAAGTTGAGTTCCAAACATGTTTACGGCCATAGTCGGAATGTGTGAAGGATTCATCTTGATGCTTATTTTCCAATGAATTCCTCAAAATTTCCTAAATATCTTCATAAAAGAGCATTCATCCATTTAAGTAGTCTGCATCTTGTAATTTTACGCATATTCTTTTACTTTTCTGAAGAAAATCTCATTTTAAGAAAATCCATTTCTCGAGGATACCCTGAATCTCCTTCAAAATTTTCCTAGAATTTAAATTCTTCATTCTCAAACGGGTTTTTTCCAAGATTTCTCAGCAATTCTCCAAACATCCAAAATCGATTTTCAAATCCTCAAAGCCAATATTCTCAGGATTTCAATTTTCCCAAATATTAGATTTTTCCTGTCTTAGAGTGATTTCCCATGAATTTCCAGCCATTTTCTAAAATCAGAAATCAATTTTCAAAGGGGAGTTGTCAAAAGGTGCTTTCTCTGAGAGTTGATTTCCTACGATTTCTCAAAAACTCAGTTTCCAAGGGCTATTCACTCCCTTTCCTAATGGCATTTCCCTGAGACAAAGAAGTTGATTTTCCTTAAATCCTCAAAAATTTCCAGGATCATTTTCAATCAAAATCCTTTCACCAGGGTCTTTCTAAGAAATCGATTTCTCTTCCTTTACTCAGAAACATTCTCAACTATAAATAGACCCCTTGGGGGTCTCTCTTTTCCATAAGTTGAAAAGTTGAGAATTGAGAGAATCAAAGAAATTCTCTCTTTCTCTTCTCCTCTCTCTCTCTCCTCTCTTTCTCCTTGAAGTTGACACCACTTTTAGGAAGAAAAAAGCTCCTCTAGCCCAAGATAGGTCCTCTTCCCCTTTTTTCTAATTTTTTTTCTTTTTTTCTTTCAATTTCTCAAAATTGCCCCCCCCCCTTTTCTTCTCTTCTTTCTTGCAATTTCTTTTCAATATCATGTAATAGCAATGTAGATCTATCTTAATTTCATGTTAATTTTTATTTTGATGTTTTGATCCATTCAATTTGCTATTTACTTTGTGCATTTTCATTCTAGCCATTTAGAATTGGGATTTGATCTTCAATAGATCAAATTCCATATTCTATGGGCAAAATCAATTTCAATTTATACCCCAATGCTTTTAATTTCATTTTAGATGCTTTTAGTTATGTTTTTACATCCTTTTCATCATCATCTATGATCTAGAATGATCGATCTCACATTTTGATCATTGGATCAATTCACTTATGAGATTCTATTCAATTCAATTATGTTGAGATGATATTTTCAATTCTGGTTCATTTTTTATTTCATCATTTCACATATAATTAAGTCTTATTTTGATCTAATTTTTTATGACATCTTCATGCATATGTTCTCAAGATCTCCACCAAAAATAAGATCAATTTGAGTTGAATTGCCCCTTAAAAAAATAGATTTGGACCCCACTATTTTGAGTTATCCGAATTTTTCCTGAAATTAGATTAACTTATTTGAATGATTTCTCCCTAACCAGAGATGATCTTTCAAATCTGTAAAAAGGGATATCTTCATCATTAAATTTAGTTTATTCATGCCAATTTTCATCATTTTTTATGGTGTTTTCATACCTTATTTTGGTTAAAACATGCAACCCTATTATACCCTATCACGTTTAGGGTATGGTTTTTAGTCCATTTTGTCAAAGTCATATCTCCCTAATGGAAGATTATTTTTTAGATCTGTAAAAATGATCTTTATCTTAATGTCTAGTTCATCTATATAAAATTTCATCCATTTCTATGAATGATTTCTATTTCTCTTGCATTTTAAGTCAGAACTCTATCTGTTTGCAATCTCAGGCATTGCTCAAACCCAAAATCAACATGTTGTATTCATATCTCCCTAATGGGAGAACATTTTTTAGATCTGTAAAAAAAGAGTTTTTTTCTTAGAATATTTAGTTTATGCATGCCAATTTGCGTAACTTTTATCAATTTTTCATCTGTCATTCGTTCCAAAAACCAGAACCCTCTTGATTTTTCTTTCATAGGCTTTTATAGATTTTTGGTCAACTTGATGAGATTGAATTTCCCCAATGGGAGATTATTTTATAGATCTGTAAATTGGAAATGTTTCATGATTCAACTTAGCAATGTCTCCCACAAATTTGAGAGAAATTGAATTACTTTAGCCTCTGAAACTCGAAAATTACAGAAACTTATTTGTCAAAGCTCAATTTTCCGATTTTAAAATTTATTTCTCAATGTTTTAATCATATCTCAAGTTTTAAAAATTATTTTCAAGATCTGTAAATAGGAGATGCTTTTTTGAAGAGTTAGAAATTCATAGAATCAATTTTTATCTTAATCTAAGTTGTTTAAGGCTTTCATTCATTCAAAATACTCTGGCAGTGTCAATTTACATATTTCGATTTTGAAATATCTTGTTTTATTTGGATAAAAAAAACCAAATTCAGATTTTTCTCCAATATTTTTCTACATTTTTTTATTCTAGGACACTTTTAAGGTTATTAGGAACTTTCAAATCAAATTTCATCAATTTCTAATATGTTTATGAATTTTTTCTTTATTTTCAGGGCATAAAAAGGCTAAATTATAGTTTTTCTCAATTTTTCAATAATTAAAGAAAATCCATAAATGCCTACATTTATTTCTAACATGTTTGATCATTTTGCAGGATTTTTCTTTTCTTTTATTTTCATTTGATATAATTCATTCAAGGGTTGTAATAATCTATTAATGAGAATTTTCAATTTATGCTTAGTTTAGAATGAATGAGCATTTAGATTAAATTTCATAATTGATGTATTTCATTCATTTTTCTTTTCTTTTTAAGAAACACACTATGGAAAACATGAATGGCATGTGCACCATTTAATGAAGAATAAATAATCTTAAGTAAAGTTCGTATTTACGACCCTAGTCGGAATATGAATAATACTTAGAAATATTATTCTTTATTAAATAAAAATTTGATCTACATTTTAGATCATTTTGGAAATCATCATAATTCCCTTTTTCTTCCTTTATTTAAGTTAAGATAAAAATTAATTCAAAATGTATTTGTGACCCTAGTCATGAATATGTTAAAAAATTAATTTTGTTTTAATTTTATAAAGGTACCAAAATCTTTTCTTTTTTTTTATTAGAATTTTAAATAAAGATTAAATTAAAGTATATTTATGGCCCTAGTCATGAATATATGGAAATTAATCTTGTGTTTAATTCTATAAAGTATAAAAATTTTCTTAAAATTTAAATGATTTTTCAAAGAAATAGCATATTCAACATTTAAGATAGAATTGCATCATTCATTTTTCAAAAGTATTATTTAAGTTATTTTAGAATTTTCAAGTGATTTTTGAAATTATTTGCATTTCTAAATTCAAATATCTATTTTTCAATTACCAATTTTCAATTCTAACTTTCCATTTTCGAATTTCTAAAATTAAACTTTGAATTTCATTTTCAATTCCAAGTTTTAATTTCAATTTTTGAATTTTAAATGTTGATTATTTCAATTTTAAAGATCAATTTTATTTTCTATTTTCGAATTTCAAAATTTTACTTTGAATTTCATTTCAATTTCAAAATATTGAATTCAATTCTTTATTTCTTTTAAATTCTAAGTTTTGAATTCTATTTTCATTTCAAATTCAATTTCAAAATTTCCATTCTAAAACTTCAATTCTTAATTTTGAATTTCATTTCAATTCTCAATTTTTATTCCAAATCAAATTTTGAATTTCCTTTTTTGAACTTCTAATCTAAAATTCCAAATGCAATTCCAAGTTTGATTTCTGAATTTAATTCTCAATTCAGAAATCAAACTCCAATTTCGATTTTCTGTTTTAATTTAATTCAGATCTCAAATTTCAAAACTTAACTTTGAATTCAATTTCAAAATCTTTGAAATTCAAACTTTCAAATTCATTTCAAGTTCCAATTTCCCAAATCAAAATCAATTTTTGAACTTTAAAAACATCTCCTAAAGGATATTTTCAAAATCACTTGGAAAATTCAGATTTCTGAAATATCTTCAAAAGCATACACATTCTCAAACTCAAAATAATAGCACAAGCCTGATTCAATGTATATTTAGGACTTAGAATAATTTCTTAGACAAATTTAGGCAAAGCAACGACATAAATTCGATCCTTGGTTCGATTACCCCTGGTAAAGGTGCTAGGAATGGTTGAACCTCGTACCGACGAGCGAATCCCGTCTCCCCATTTTCTAAAAATAGAGGCGAGTAAAATTTTCAAACTCTTTTCAAGAGGTCAAGTGAGACCTTGTGAGAGTTTTTCTCTTTTCCCCTAAAAAGAAAAAAAGAGAAATTTTTGCAACCATCACAAGCCCCCCCCATGTGTGCTCAAATGGTGACATGTAGCAAGGGCTTTCTAGACCCTTGCCACATCAGACCTAAGCTCTAACTAATTCCCCCTTTTCAATGCCCAAAATACCCCTCATTTCAAATATAAATAAACCCTTTAGGGGGGTCAATTTTCACAACTTGGAAAAATTGAGAACTCCTTTGAAAGTTGGAACTCTTTCTCTCTCTCTTGCTTGGAATTGGCGCCAAATTGGAGAGATTCATCTCTCCTTCCTCTTTTCTTCAGCCAAGGTGAGTTCTTTTCCTTTCTTTCAATTATCTTTTTTAACTTTTTTTTTAATTTCTCTAAATATCGCCCCCCCTCCTTTCTTCTTCTTCTTTTAATTTGTTTTAATTTCTTTTTAATTTTATAAGTAGAAATCTCATTTCTATATTGATTTTATTTTTTTTATGCTTTTGGTCCATTCAAATTGCCATTTGATTCATGCAATTTCATTTTAGCCATTAGAATTATGAGATTTGATCTTCTATAGATCAAATCTCATATTCAATTGGCCATATTAATCTCAATTCATGCCTTAATTCTTTAATTTTGTTTATGAATGCATTTTTATCTTAATTTTCCATCATTTATGCATTCACTCATGATCTAAAACATTAGATCTCATGTTTTGATCATCAATGCATGTGTAATTTGCTTGTATCATGTTCAATTGCCTTTAGATGACATTTTCAATTCTGACTCATTTTTAGATCTGTTAATTCACCTATAATTAGAGCTCATTTTGATTTGATTTTTTTATTGAAACTTTATACATATGTTTTCGGGATCTTCACAAAAAATCATATCATTCTGAGGTCGTTTGTCCACTTTAAAAATCAGATTCGGAACCTATTTTCTGCATCGTTACAATGATGCCCAGAATCAGAGCTGACTTGCCGAAGTGATTTCTCCCTAACTGAAGACGATCTCTCTAATCTGTAAGACATAGTGTCTTTAGCATTGAATCTAGTTTTCTCATGCCAATTTTTAGCAATTTCTATGGTAATTTCATACATGTTTTTGATAAAAAAACACAACCTTATCACTCTATGTCCTTTTAATTACTCAAATTTTAGCCTATTTTGTCAGAGTCATATCTCCCTAATGGGAGATCATTTTCTAGATCTGTAAAAAGTTTTTTTTTTATATACATGTCTAGTTAATCTCTGACAATTTTTAAAAATTTATATGGTATATTTCTATTTCATTTACATTTAAAACTGAGACCCTGTCTATTTACAATCCCAGGCGTTGCTCAGATCTAAGATCAAATTGTTGCAATCATATCTCCCTAATGAAAGATCATTTTCTAAATCTATAAAAAGGGTTTTTTTTCTTGGAATGTCTAGTTTATGCATGTAAATTTTAATTATCATTTATTACTCCATTTAGATCAAAAATTAGAAACTTATCATTTTTCTTTGTCAGGCTTTGCACATGTTTTGAGTCAACTTGCTTGGATCAGATCTCCCTAATGGGAGATTATTTTTAAGATCTGTAAAATGGATTTTTTTTCTCTACATGTCTAGTTTACTTCTAAAAATTGTTAACCATTTTCATAGATATTTCATATTCCATTCAGATCAAAAATCAGAATTCTGTTATCTTGCATCATTAGGCATTACTTAGATCTTATCTCATCTTGTTTAGATTAGCTCTCCCTAATGAAAAATCTTTTTCAAGATTTGTAAAAAGGGTTTTCTTCCATTATGTGTCTAGTTTTTTTCAATCAATTTTTATAAAATTTTATGCTCATTTTTTATTTTAATTCTATTAAAAATCATGACTGATTACAGAACTTCAAGTTCTGTAATAGGTTCATTCTCTGAGGTGGAACAATGACTTTCAGAAGTCATCATTTCTATACCAGGAGTGTTGTTTCATTTCTATAAATTGAAGTTGTTTTCTGATTGTGTTGAGCAACTTATCCCATAAATTTGAGAGAAATTGAGTCGATTTAACTTTTAAAATGCCCAAAATACAGAAGCTTGTCTGCTAAAACCCAATCTCTTACTTCTGAAATTAAGGTTATGATATTTCATTCATATCTCAAGCTTTGAAAATGATTTTGAAGTTCTGTAAAAAGGATATGTTTATCTGATGTGTCATAAATCAATGAATTCATTTTGATCTTGATTTGAGTTGTTTTAGACCCTCGTTCACTTGAAATTCTCTGACAGGTTTCTTTGTAAATCCTGGTTTTACAAATTCCTATTTTAATTGGACAAAAGACCCTAATTCAGGTTTTTCTTTAATATTTTCTTGCATTTTTTCAATTCTAGAGTATTCTTAAAGTTGTTAGGAGTCTCCATATCAATTTTCATAAATTTCTGAGGTCATTTGACCATGCATTCAATGCATTTTTCAAAATCGATTTTATAAAAAACACTTTTTTTGTTAAAATGAAGTTAAATTGGGCATTTTAAAATGCAATTTCCAAACATAATTCATATATTTTATAAATTCAAAATGTTTTTAATCAACTTAGAATGCCTTAGCTTCATTTTAACAAGTTTTTGAGTTTATTTGCTTTTTATTTCAATGATTTTCAATGTATGTATTATAAAATTTTTAATTTCAAAGTTAAATTCATTTTAAATTCAAATTTTAAAGTAAATTTATATATTTTAAGTCTCAATTTTGAAAATTTAAAACTCTAAAACACATTTTCAAATGCTTTTGTAAAGTCATGCATCATTTGCATTTACTTTGTTTAATTTATCTTTATTTTTTCTTGGGCATAAACGGCTAATTTTGGTTATTTTCTTCAATTTTCCAATAATTGAAGGAAAATCCATAAAAAAGTACATTTATTTCTAACAAGTTTGCTAATTTTTTAAGAATTTTTCATTTTGTTATTTCATCAATTGATGTATTAATTCAAGGGTTGTAATTGAACAATTAATGAGAATTTTTATTTTATGCTTAGTTTAGGAATGAATGAGCATATAGTTTAAATTTAATTCTCAATAATTAATTTGTTTTATTTTTCTTATTTTTATTTCAATTACACCATAGTGAAATACGAATGGCACATGCACTACTTTAATAGAGAATAATAAAACTAAGTAAAGTTTGTATTTGTAGCCATAGTAAGAATACGAATAATACTTAGAATTATTATTCTTTATTAAAGAAAAATCGACCTACACTCTTAGGTCATTTTAAAAAATCATCATATTTCAAAATTCATTTTTTTTCTTTTTTTGTTAGAATTCAAATAAAGATTAATTCAAAGTATATTTGTGGCCATAGTCATGAATATATAAAAATTAATCTTGTTTAAATTCTATAAAGGCACAAAATTCTTTTTCTATATTATAAAATTTTAAAGAATTCTCAATAAAATTTCTTCAAAACCTTTACAAAATAATGCATTCATCATTTAGGCTAAAATTGCATCATTTCTTTTCTTTTTATAAATTTCAAAACTTTTTTCAAAATATTTTTCATTTCCCAAGTGATTTTCAAAATATTTTTCAAGATTATTTCAAAATATTTTCAAATCATTTTCAATTTATTTTCAAAACATTTTCGATTTTAGTCAAAATATTTTCAAATCATTTTCAAGTTAATTTCAAATCATTTTCAAAGTTATTTTCTAAATATTTTTAAAGCATTTTCAAAGTTATTTTCAAAATTATTTCAAAGAATTTTTCAAGATATTTTCAAAATTATTTCAAAGCATTTTCCAAGATATTTTTGAAATTATTTTAAAACATTTTCCAAGATATTTTTGAAATTATTTCAATACATTTTTTAAGTTATTTTCAAAATTATTTCAAAGCATTTTCCAAGTTATTTTCAAAATAATTTCAAATCCAACTTCAATTTTAATTTCACTTTCGAAATAATTTCAATTTCAATTGCAATTTCAACTTTAAAGCTCAAATTCAATTTCAGATTTAGATTCAATTTCAAAAAAAAAATTTCAATTTCAAATCAATTTTTAATTTCAAATTTCAAATTTCAAATCAATTTCAAATCAATTTCAATTTCAATTTCAATTTCAATTTCAATTTCAAAACAACTTCAATCTCAATTCCACTTTCAATTTCAAGACAATTTTCAGATTTCGACTTCAAAGCAATTTCAATTTCAAGTTCAAATATTCAATTTCAAAATCATTTCAAATCAATTTCAAGGATTTTCAAGATAATTTTCCAAGTAATTCCAAAAATAAAATTTTCTAAATTATTTCAAGTCAAATTCAGGATATTTTCCAAACAATTTTCCAAAGTATATTTTCAACTAAATTTCAACTCCGCCTGTGTAGTTATACACTGCCGGTCCCAAGCCCGGATAAAGGAGGAGGGTTGCGGTAGGCCTGTGACAGCCAGCATAAAAACTTTGTCATATCCTATGAAAATGAACCAATATGAGAATTTCGTTGGGGCGTTCCCTACTGAGCGACGCGCTGTACTCTCTAGGCCCGGAGGCAGTGATAAATGTGCAAGGGTTGCTAGGTCGTCGCCCAGAAGCGACGCGTCACACCGGCGCCCGGGTGTGGTGTCAAATAGGCAAGGGTTCCCTCACTTTGTTGGACGGGTGGGGGTAAAGAAGTTAGTCCAAGACCATAAAATTAGGTTAGCCACTTGGAACATAGGGTCTTTAACTGGTAAGTTGGTAGAGTTAGTAGATGTTATGTGTAGGAGAAAGATTGATATTTTATGTCTTCAAGAGACCAAATGGGTAGGTGAGAAAGCTAAAGTGATAGAACCTTGGGGATATAAGATTTGGTATACAGGAATAAATAGGAATAGGAATGGAGTAGGGATTGTTATGAGTCGTCAGTTTATAGATAATGTAGTTGAGGTCCGTAGGAAGGGTGATAGAATTTTACTTATTAAATTAGTATTAGGTACGGATATTATTAATATTATTAGTGTTTATGCACCTCAAGTTGGTTTAGATGATTCCATTAAGCATCAATTTTGGGAAGATTTAGATGGAGTAGTACAAGAGACATCTTATGGAGAAAAGCTTTTCATCGGCGGTGACCTTAATGGACATGTAGGCATTAGTAGGGATGGATTTGAGAATATCCATGGAGGCTATGGTATAGGAGAAAGAAATGAAAGTGGAGAAAGGATTTTAGATTTTTGTTTGTCCTATGATATGATCTTAGCAAACACTTGGTTTAGGAAGAGGGAGTCTCACCTAGTAACATTTAAAAGTGGGGTTAATACGAGTCAGATAGATTTTTTCCTACTTAGAAAGAGAGATAGGGGTTGTTGCATCGATTGTAAGGTTATACCAGGAGAAAGTGTAGCTACACAACATAGAGTCTTAATTTTAGATCTTAGAATTAGACAATGCCGCAAAAGGGATAGACATAGGATAGATCCTAGAATTAAGTGGTGGGCACTGAAAGGAGCTAAACAAGGAATGTTTGTAGAGCAGGTAGTTAAGGAAGTTGATTGGTGTCTCGAGGAGGATTCAGAATCAATGTGGAATAAGATAGCGGGTGGTATGAGAAAAGTAGCTAAGGAGGTATTGGGTGAGTCTAAAGGCGGTGCACCACTAGGTAAGGATACATCATGGTGGAACGAGGATGTCAAATTAGCTATTAAGGTTAAAAGAGAGTGTTATAGAAATCTAAGTAAGAGTCGTGATAATGAGAATTTGGAGAAGTATATGATAGCAAAGAAGGAAGCTAAAAAAGTTGTTCGAAACGCGAGGGCTAAGGTATATAAGGAGGTTTATGACAAGTTGGATACCAAAGAAGGCGAGAAGGATATTTATAGGCTTGCAAAGATGAGAGATAGGAAATCGAAGGATTTGGGTATGGTTAGATGTATCAAAGATGAAACGCAAAGGGTTTTAGTCAAAGATGAGGAGATTAAGGAGAGATGGAAAGATTATTTTGATAAACTATTTAATGATAGTCATGCTCAAGATCTTGGAGACTTCTCCATTCCTTTTCATGAGATAAATCGTGACTTCATGCGCAAGATTCAAAAGAAAGAAATTGCAGAGGCTTTGAAGAAAATGAAATCAAGAAGGGCAGTTGGCCCAGATGGTATACCTATCGAGGCTTGGAAATGCTTGGGAGAGAAAGGTTTAGAATGGTTGACAAATCTTTTTAACTTGATTTGGCGAACAAATAAGATGCCTAATGAGTGGAGGAAGAGTACTTTGGTGCCTTTATATAAGAATAAGGGTGATATACAAGATTGCACAAACTATCGTGGTATAAAACTCATGAGTCATACTATGAAACTTTGGGAGAGGGTGATTGAGTCTAGGTTGAGGAAGGTTGTCATGATATCGGAGAATCAATTTGGTTTTATGCCTGGAAGATCAACTATGGAAGCTATACATCTTCTTAGACAACTTATTGAAAGATATAGAGAGAGGAACAAAGATTTGCATATGGTTTTTATTGATTTAGAGAAGGCATACAATAGAGTACCTAGGGACGTTCTCTGGTGAACAATGATGAAGAAAGGTGTTTCTCTCAAGTACATTAGTATAATTAAAGATATGTATGAAGGAGTAGTAACCAATGTCCGCACTTGTGGAGGGGTGACAACCAATTTCCCGATAACGGTTGGGTTACATCAAGGATCTGCTTTAAGCCCTTTCCTATTTGCAATAGTGATGGATGAGCTTACGAGATCAATTCAAGAAAATGTACCGTGGTGTATGTTGTTTGCTGATGATATTGTTTTGATTGATGAGTCTAGAGCTGGGGTTAATGCTAAGTTAGAATTATGGAGACAGACATTGGAAGCTAGAGGTTTTAAGTTGAGTAAGAGTAAGACTGAATATATGGAATGTCGGTTTAGTAAGCAACGAAGTAGTGATGGGAGTGTAGTGAAGCTTGGTGAGCAAGATATACCGGTGAATGATTATTTCAAATATTTGGGATCCATCATTCAAAAGTATGGAGAAATTGATGGAGATGTAAATCATAGGATAAAGGTTGGGTGGATGAAATGGAAAAGTGCTACTGGAGTGCTGTGCGATCGTAGAATGCCATTGCGGTTGAAGGGAAAGTTTTATAGGACGACTATTAGACCCGCTTTACTATATGGTACGGAATGTTGGGCTGCCAAGAGACATCATATTCAAAAAATGAGTGTAGCTGAGATGCGGATGCTTAGATGGATGTGTGGAAATACAATAAAAGATAAGATTCGGAACGAAGAGATACGTAAGAAGGTAGGTGTTGCACCCATTGAAAATAAGATGCGAGAGAATCGTTTACGGTGGTTTGGACATATTCGGCAAAGGCCTAATGATGCTCCAGTTAGAAGGTTGGAGAAATGGGAAAATATATTAGTTAAAAGAGGTCGGGGTAGGCCTAGGAAGACTTGGATGGAGATGATAGGAAAGGATATGAATGCTTTGAACCTCACCGAGGACATGGCGTTGGATAGAAATGATTGGAGGAAAATGATTCATGTGGAAGACCCAAAATGAATTTCTTTTTTGGTTCATATCGCTGACCCCAATTGTTTTGGGATGAAGGCGTAGTTGTTGTTGTTGTTGTTGTATTTTCAACTCAATTTCGAAATCACATGGAAATTCAATTTTGAAATATTTTTAAAGTACTTTCAAATTAAAACAATTTTCCAAAGCATGCACCATATTTCAAAATTAACATTTTCTGAAAAATCATAGCACAAGCATAATTCTCTGTACATTTAGGATTTAGAATAATTTCTTAGACAAATTTAAACAAAGTAAAGGCACAAATTTGATCATTGGTTCAATTACCCCTGGAAAAGGCGCTAGGAATGGTTGAACCTCATACCGACGAGCGAGTCCCGTCTCCTAGTTTTCCCACATTTTTAAAAAATGAAGGTGAGTTATTTTTAAAAATCTTTTTCAAAAGATCAAGTGAACCTTGCAAAAGTTCTCTTCCTAAAAAGGAAAAAAAATTTGCAACAATCACACAAGGGATGAAATTAATCCTAGCCCTTGATCCATATCAAGGTGTAAACACCCCAAATTTTCTACCTTTATTCACAAACCCTTTCCTCTTGCTACTGGGGCCTGCCCTCTAAAGCCTTTAGAGAACCAACTGGTCGATATCTGAGCCAGGGTTGTTCATAACCCAAATTTTATAATAAATTTCAATACTTAATCCTACAATGAAGATTTAATCATCATTTCGGCTCAATCTCAATTATCAGTTCTCATCCTCATATGAGAAATTCAATCCTTTGTGTCTGCCATGGGTCCGAGATTTCAAATCCCCCATCCAGGGTTTGCCTTTTGCATCTCATTGCATATCATTTTATATCATCTCACATCATGGTATGTCATTGCATAAAATTTCATTTCATTGCATTACATCTCATTCTCGAGATCCAACACTCTAGTCTTTCAAAATATTCAATCCAGATTCAATTTTAAAACTTTTTCTTTCAAAATCAATTTTAAATACCTGGGTTTTAGATCGACATTTTTCTATTTGTTAACCCCCAATATCTTATATTTTTTTTATTTTAAAATATTTTCTTTACAAAACGATCTAGATTCATTTTAAAATCAATTTTTAACTGATCTCAGTTCTCAGACGAGAACGATCCAGGTGGTGTCACTTCTGGATTCTTTCATTCCTCAAATTTCTCAAATTTTCAGAATCCTGGTCAGATCAGGACTCTACTTTTCACTTCTATTTTTATCTCTTTTCGGGAAAACCTTTCAAAACCCTTCATTTTGGCCAAAATTTCAGAGTTTCAGTTGGACTAGAATCCTGATTTTATTTTTTTACTTCATTTTCACTTGTTTTCAAAAGTCCTTTTTAAAATATCGTCATTTGCTTCTCAGAAAATAAAAAAAATCTCAGAATTTAGTCGATATAAGACTCTTCTCCAGAAACCTAGTCGGATCAAGACTCTGAACCTTACTTCTATTTCTATCTTATTTTTACCTATTTTCTAAAACCCTCCCATTTATTTTCTAGAAAACCCTAAATTTTAAGAGTTCTAGTCGAATTAGGACTCTATCCCCAGAGTTTCGGTTGGGTCAGAACTCTTTCTGATTTCACTGCTTGTCTCTATTTTCACTTGTTTTTTAAAATCCTTTCATCTATTTTCCAAAAGAAGCAAAATTTTAGTGTTTTAGTTGAATCAGGACTCTGTCTCAATGTCCCAATCGGTTCAGAACTCTACCATGATTTCATTTGTTACCTTTATTTTACTTGTTTTTCGAAAACAAACCCAAAATTTTAGAGTTTCAGTCGAACTAGGACTCTGTCTTATAGTTTCAGTTGGATTGGGACACTCATCCTGATTTCAAACTTCATCATATTTCCACCTGTTTCTAAAAACTCTCTCAATTATTGTCGAAAAAAGTAAAAATCTAGAGTTTTGGTCTGATCAGGACTCTGTCTCAGAATCCTAATCCGGTTAGGACTCCATTCTGATTTCTTTTTCTACTTTCATTTTCATTCTCTTCACTTGTTTTTCAAAAATTAGTCTATTTCACAAAGTTCCAATTGATTCAGGACTTTATTTCAGAGTTTTGGTTGAGTTAGGACCCTAAACCTGATTGTTTTTTCAGACTTGTTTTCACTCATTTTGAGAAAATCTTTCAAAAACCTCTTCATTTGGTTTTCAAAAATATAAATTTTAGAGTTTTAGTTGGTTTAGGACTCTAGTCTAGAGTTTCAGTTCATTTAGGATTTTATTTTCAAAACTTCTGATTTTCAATCGGTGATTTTAACTCTATTTTAAAACCATATCCAATCTTTATCTCAACTTTTTCAAAACCCTGATGTAGGGCCCACACAGTTGGCGCCTCATCTGGAGAAGTCCCGATCCATTTAGAACTCTGATGGACTCAAAACCTCCAATTTCAAAACCAACCCCATTCTAAACTTTTTTTTGAAAACTTTCATTTTCAAGTTTTAAAAATCGCTTTTGAAAAATCAAGTTGGGCCCACTCTGGGTGGCGCCACATTTGAAAGAGTCAGTGTTAGACAAGGATTAGTCAGTGTCCTAATTAGGTTAGGAGTTTGAAAAGATCCAAATTGATTTTAAAACTTCATTTTACTTTAGTATTTTCAAAACACATTTTTTTTACTTTTAAATTTAAGCCTTTAAAAACCAAATATGGGCCTGCCTAGGTGGTGCAACATTCAGAGCCTTTCTTAGTTGATTAGGTTAATTAGGATAATTATCTAGAGTCCATTTAGGGTTAGGATTTCACGAAAAATTTCCTTCCATGGTTAACTTAATTAGATAAGGGTTTGAAAAGTCAAAAGGGCATTAATTATCCCTAATTAATGGTTTTCAAAAAAATCTATAAAAATAGGCAAAAGGGGAGGGGGGGTCAACCCGTAAGTTTTTTTTCTCTCTTTATTCTGCTCTCTCTCTCTCTCCTCTAGCAACTCTCCCTTTTCCATTGTTGCAGCCACATCCAAGGTGAGTTTTCTTTAGCTTATTTCATTAATTTTATTACTTTTTTATACTTTTTTCTATGATTTCCACCATTGCCGCCCCTTGCATATAGATTTCAAGCTTGGCTTTCATCCAAGAATCATAAAATCGATTCAAGAAAGCGATCTAATGCTGTTTGAGGGTATTTCCCATGATTTCAATCCATTCAAATCATTGGAAATACTGTTTTTTCTATTTAAGCCCATTAAAAGATGAGATTTGTCCATTAAATGGGTCAAATCTCTCTTTTCGAAGGCTAAATCAAATTCTAACAGTGTATTCCCTGATTTTTTTATTTTTTTTATCATATCAATGTTTATTTTACTCATCCAAGCATCAAATCCAAATTCTTGATATTATTTGCATGTTTTTCTTATTATTTTTCACGTTTAGATTAGGGTATTTCAAGTTTTATCGATGATATGTGATTTTCGATCCCGGGCACGTGGGAACAATGTTATTTCATGCATGTTTTTCTATCAAAAAAATGATTTTTTTAGGGTTAAATCGTGAATATGTCAGTAATTTTTTGTAAAAAAATTGGGTTATTTTGGGTTTTGAAACTCTAACAAAAAAATAGAAAACCGAACCTTATTTTTTAAACCATGAAATCACTATATGGATTCAGAAACAATTTGCCAAGGTGATATCTCCATCGTTAGAGATTCGATCGGTGATCCGTAAGTTGCAGTGTCTTCGTTATCATATTTAGTATTTTCTGTAAATGTTTTCAATTTTTATGCATCTGTTTGATATTTTTCCTCTATCAGAAATTAGAATCGGTTTTACAAAGCTCGTTATGCATTGCCTAAACCCTAGATCAACTTGTGTCGATTGTATCTCCCTAACCAAAGATCTGATCGATGATTTATAAATAGAAAAATCTTCCTCTATGTATTTACTATCATTTGTTAAAATTTTATAATTTTTGAATATGATTTGTTATATTTTCTTGTACCCGAAACTGGATGTATTTATTTCAATTCGTTTCATATAAGCCAAAATCAATTGTATATTGCCGAAATGTTTTCTCCCTAACTAAAGATGAATTTTTTGATCTATAAAAAGGATAATCTCTTTTTTTCTGTCTAATATCTTTTTGTTAATTTTTATAAATTTCCATGGTGGTTTGATACTTAATTTGGGTCTGACACTGTGACAAGTACGTGTACGCGGGCAAAATCGCATATTTTAGGGTTTTATTCAATTTTTATATTAAAATAATGTAAAAAATATATATTTTTTTAATGTAATTTAATTTTAGAGTTATTTGAACTATTCATGTTGATTTTTATAGATTTTTAAGTTCATTTGATATCCTATTTGATTAAATCATGAAAACAGGATGCCTACGGAGTCCCGATTCAAGTAAAATACTAGCAAAATTGTAATTTTTTTGATATTTGGATTTTTTAATGTTTGATTACGTTTATAATCATGCTAGGGTGCTTCACACCCGATTTGGTGTTTATTTGAATCTATTTGAGCCTTAAATCCAAAGTTTTACCAAAATCTTTTCTAAAAACCCTGATTTCTAGGCCATAGTCTTGTTTTCAGGGGTATTTTTACCATTTTTTTTCAAATTCTGAATTTTAAAGTTGTTTGTTTTTATTATTATTTTAATTTTATATCATATTTTATTATGTTTATCTCAAGAAAATATGGAAAAAGGCTTATATCTGGATAAATCCAGTAATTTTCAGATATTATTGGATAAATCCAAAAAAAAGCCAACATATTTTCACTAACAAGTTTTCTAGTTTTGCAGGGACATTCAAAATTGTATCTCCTTCTATTTTCCTTTATTTAAATTCAATTAGTGATGTAAATTAAATATAAATTTTGAATAAGAGTTTACTTTTCCTGCTTAGAATAGGATTGCATTGCATATAGTTTATTTTTTTAAATAATGTCAATGTGTGATGGATGATGATTCATGCATATTCAAATTTACAATAATCTACACGAATGACACATGCACTAGCTTCTAAAGAGTTGATAAACTCGATGGGTTTCGTATTTATGGCCTTAGTCAGAATACAAACGAAACCCAAATTTATCATCTTTTTCTAAGCCACAAATGACCTGCACTCTTAGGCATCTTAAAAAATCATTACATATTTCAAAGTTTTTCCAAGTATTTTCTCTTTTTAGAACCAAATGAGATATTATTAAATACATATATGTGGCCATAGTCAGGGATACGTAAAGAATTTATTTCATCAAAATTCTATAAGGCACAAAAATCTCTTTTTCAAAGATTTTTCTCAAATTCTTCAAAGAATATTTTCACGAGATAGCATTCCTGCATCATCCAGGTTAGAATGCATCATGAAAAGGATTTCACAAGGCTACACGCCCCTCTTTTGATCAAATCAAGAATCCCATTTCAAGAAAATTGATTTCTCAAAGTTATCCTGAAATTTCTTTAGAAATTCATTTTTCCCAAGACACTAAGGTTTCCTCTTCATCAAAAACGATTTTTAAGGGATTTCCAAATGATTTTTCTAAGTTCAAAAAATGATTTTCCAAGTTCCAATAACTTCTTAATTTCAGAATTCAAAGAAATCAATTTTCTCAAAGTTATTTGAATTTCTTCAAAATCAATTTTCTCAAAACCTTAGGATTTCTTCAAAAATCGATTCTCCTTTTCTTCAGAAATGCTTTCTCAATATGATTCATGTTTTTCAAAGTATTCATTTCAAGTATTTTGCAATATTCCAAGCAAACATCATGATTTCAAATCTGAATTTCTGAAATTCATAGCATATGCCTGATTCTTTGTGCATTTAGGAATAGAACATTGATTTAGACAAGTTGAGCAAAGCAAAGCACCAGATTGATCCTTGGTTCGATTACCCCTAGTTATGGTGCCAGGAACAGTTGAACCTCATACCGACAAGCGAGTCTCATTCTTTAGAATTATCATGCATTTTAAAACAGAGGCGAGTTATTTTCAAAATCCTTTCAAAGGTCAGTTTGACTTGCAAAAGTAAAATTTTGCAAAGATAACAGGTTTGGCAACCGTGATGGGACCTCTCTTCGCCTGATCAATCTAGTGCTTTATTCTATTTAACTTGTCAAAATCGTGTTCTATAATGCCAGCTTTTTATCTTGTGAACCTAAGAGCCTAGAATCAAACCCAGTTGACATGAATTTCATGTAGACTTAGACATAGTTTGGTAGGACCGATTGATGAAGCATTATTTATGCTCACTTAGACTTAAGTCAAATACAATCCTTCTCAATCTAGGATCTGATTGAAAACAATGTTTGCTTCTCATAAAATTTTTAAAATTCTACTTCTTTAGGTCATTAGAGCCTTCTGTTTTCTTGCATGTTGATCATATTTCAAAAGCAACCCCACCTACTTTTACCTAGCCACCACATTGCTGGGCTTTCTTCCATAACCATAGTTTGGGACAAAGCCTCATAACTGGGCCACCTATTTGGGTTGACCCCCTCCCCACGTACCGAGTGTCATAGTCCAAAGTATATCGACAGACGCTCAAGGATGTTGGAAAACATGAACCTAGAACCAGAGAAAATCTTTTTATGCCACGTACATTGAGCCTCAGCTTGAGTATATTGGCATAGCATGATTGAACACAGATGATCTGAGCTTTAGAGTTAGGGTTAGGGTCCTATAGCTATTTCAAAATTTTTGCATCAAGAGTTAGCCTTTAGAGAATGTTGTATGTGCATACTTATTTGTACAAAATATGATTGAATGTACCTTGGTTATTTATCTCTATTCTCTTTATTTTCTCATATTTTTCATAATTTTTCCAAAAATACTAGATGATTTTCAAAATCTCCTATTTTCTATATACTGCCTAACAAATCCTGGATAATTTTTCAGAAAACTCCTCTGTTTTTTTTCAAAACTCCTGGTAATTTCTATCCTTCCTTTTCTTTGGATCTCAGAGTTCCAGCCTTGTTTTGATCTTGCCTGCAATTTCTTCAAAAATCATGTGGTTTTCTTCAAGTCTTGTCCTTACTTCTTCTTTATTTTTCAGTCTATCCTGATGGCATCCAGTCAGCTTGATTTAATATTTCCTAAGGGTCATATCTCGTATAAGGTGCAACAAGGTCTCCCTGATCATCAAACTCTGAACATCGAACCTTTCATTCTCCGGTGGTACTATTCTTGGCTAAAGAACTTCTCTCGTATGTTCCCGGACCATCTGAGTGACTGTGGATTGGAACTGGCATCAGCAGTGGCAGAACAGATCGTCAATGGCAATTTGATTCAAGCCTTGGCAAAGCGGTGGAATCTGCATACCTATACCTTCTGGTTCCTGTGAGGAGAGATGACTCTACTACTGGATAAATTTTCATATATTATGGGTCTACCTGAGCCAGCTGGTCAGCCAGAGGATCCGATAGAACAACAATTTTTTATCAACGTCAAGAGACTTGACCCTCGAGATGCTTTAGCTCGTATGACTGGACGCATATCCTAGCCACTGATAGAGGCATATGAGAGCCAATATGTCAATCTGTTTGAGCCATACCAACAATATGGAGCATTTGAAGAAGTCGACTCCTTATCCCGAGTAGCACGAGAAAGGATTCAGCATGCAATGATCTTGTGCACCGTAGGGCTAACCTTCTTCCAGGATGGACAGAACTACATTGATATCAGAATAGTATAACTTTTGCGAAGATGAAAAAATTGACAGACCAACCATCTCTCTATCGCCATGGCTGCGCTTGCCTTCTTATACCATGGATTGACCCATTTCATGCTTAAATATTCTATCTTAGTAGAAGGGTGCATTTACGCATTACAATCTTGGTTCCTCCATCATGTTCCATCTTGAGCCAACTCATTCAGATACAATAGCAAGAAGCCACTACCTACTTCTCGGTACAGATTCTTGATTGAGAACCTTCATGAAGAATAAATTGTGTGGGACTACTTTGACCGTCAGGAGTCACTCCCTCGATACACTTATGCATATGGCAAGTGATTCAAGTTACTCAGACCTTTCTTCTCCGTTTATTACCAACCAGAGCGATGTGTCAGGCAGTTCACACAGAGGCAGAAGCGCATTGAGGCTCGATTATTGTTAGACATTATGCTAGAATTTGATCTGAAGTCTGCTCAGTGGTCCGGAATATACCATTCTGCCAAGCATAGCTGGGATTCTTTTGTTACCCTCATTGTTTTTCCTGGTACTCGAGTGTCTTCTTGATTACCATGAGTGGTGGCAAATTGTTTATCCTCCCCCTCTCTGTCAAGTCTATTATTAATAAAATCATTTTTCTTTAATAATTAATCTTTTTATTATGGTTTGACGACCTCGCCTAGGTAACAAGGCATATTCTAGTTGTTTATTTTCCTTACAAGAATAACAACGCAATTGTTGTGATTCCCGTGATGATCCAATCCCTGGTAATGGAATATCCTTCAAATTGTCAACCTAACTCTCATCAAATATTTTTTTCCTATTTGTTTTATCCTAAAACTATTTTTCAAATCTAATTGCCCATTTTATTCTGCAGAGAGCATTTGCAATCCTACATGGTGCAGACAAGGTCCGGTAAGAAGATCACATCTATCTAGCATATTGATCACTCTTTTGCATCTGAATAGAAATTGTTGTCTCCATAATCTCCCAGGGGTCAGAGCCAACAAGGCAGTGATGATGTGGATCCTCAGATGTATGCATTGTTTCAGAAAATGATGAAAACGATATTGACTAAGCAATAAGGGACTAGTTCAAGCAAAGCAAAGAAAAAGGCTAAGGGTCGTACAATAAAAAAGCATATAAAAATACCAAAAAAGCAGAATCACCATGAAGACACCTCTGACAAAGCCGAATCAGTGGGTGACACCGATAGAGAATATGAGATTCAACAGGCGCTTCAAAAGTTGACTCAGAGGCAAGGGTCAGCCTATAAATCCAAGGATTAGTCTGTTGATGACCCTGATCAACCACAACTCAAAGACATGGTCAAAATGCTCAAAGATCTGCAAGCTCGTGATAAGGGCAAAAGGGTCTTCAAGAGTGAAGATTTTTATGATGAATTAGACAGAGATGACAGTCTCGATAATCTCCCTAGGAAGTTCATCAAGTTTGATGGTTCTGGTGACCCTAAAGCACATCTTGCCATGTTTTTTGCTGAATGCGCCAAGTTTAAGCGAGACAACCGAGCTTTGTTCCTTTGTTTCCCTCGCAGTCTGGAGGGAACATCAGCCAAGTGGTATTCAGAACATATCAATCCCATTGAGTTGAAGGAATTCGACAAGGTGGTCAATCTGTTTATCGAGCGGTTCCTATTCAATACAGAGGCACTACCAACCCTCAGCCATCTCTGCAGCCTCAAACAGAAGGAAAAGGAGAAGGCCCGAGATTTCATTCACAGGTGGAGGTCTGCCTGTAATAAAATGAGGGATTCAATATCAGAAGGGCACGCATTATCACTAATCCTAAATAACTTTTCAGAACCCCTAAGGGGCCTGATTTCTACCTCTCTATCAAAGACCTTTATTGAATTGACAGAGCGAGCCAAATGGCTTGAGCTAGGCATGAAAATGGAGTATATGAGGGCATCACCCTTGCCAAGAACAACAGTTAGCAAGATTCAAAGAAGAAGACTCATTTCACTTACTCCACTGATGCGGGCCATGGCAAGAATCATCGTAAGAATGAGGAAAAAATATTCAATTATGCAGACTTGAATCCTAGCAAGAATGAGCCGAAGGGTAAATCATTCCCACAAAATAACAAACTGCCTTCGCCAGCTATTGAACAGGGATCAAAACCACAACAGAATATGAAGCATGAAGGGTGGAGTTACAATTGCAAATTCACCCCTTTGGACCAATCGCTCGAGACTGTGCTTGAGTATATGCTTAGAAGTGAAATGATCAAGCTCCCAAAGGTAATCGACCCACCTGTCATCATAGGAAAAATGAAAGACAAATTTTGCAAGTTTCACCTAACAATGGGACATGATACCGAGAAGTGTTTTGTTCTCAAAAATATAATTCAAGATTACATTGGCAGGAACCTTTTGGTAGAAGGTGAAGATGATGAAAAAATGACTATACTAAATCAACTCTTTCTTCAACATTCTACAACCATGATCTCTGACCAGCTATTTCAGCCACATGATCATATTCAGCCGTGCTCCGATGAGGATATTCGCATCCAACACCAGGTATTGGTGTTGCAATAGGCACAGTCTAGTACCCAAAATATGGATCTTGTCTCAGCTTTCAGTAAGTTGAATGCCTCAAGGGAGCCCACCACAGCATCCCCTGAAGTGGCCAGAAGGATTCTAGGATTTCCCAAGTGCTTCATCAAGACTACTCAAGATAAGAGCAGGACAGTCAAGGAAAACACCAATTCGGCCCAAAAAACCAATCACTGCCCTTTCAAACGTGTCGATCCTCAAATTGGTGCATGCATGTTCTAAGCATCAGCAGGTCTTAGATGATCTGTTACGAAAAATCAAAGTGAAACTGGGCACAACTCCCGAAGACATGGCCCAGATCGTCAACCAGGCCATGACCAACGCTCCAATCACATTTTTAGACAAGGATCTGCCAAAACCTCATGCATTCCATAATAATGCATTATATATTATGGTACAGACCTAGGGAATGACCGTCCCCCACGTGCTTGTCGATGGAGGCAGTAGCCTCAATATTTGTTCGGAGATGATTGCTAAAGCTTTGGGATTAAAAGAAGAAGAATACCTCCCCGATCCCATCACTATCTACGGTTTTGACAACCATGGACAGACCGCCAAGGAAAAGATTTTCCTAGAAATATTCATCAATTACTCTATCCATACGGTTCTTTTTTATGTCGTCAATATGCCACTAACATACAATCTGTTATTGGGATGAATATGGATTCATAACGCGAATGCAGTACCATCTACCCTTCATCATGTATTAAATGGTACAAAGGCAACATGATCACCATGATCTTAGGGGAAGATTCAGAAGAGAGGCTGCCACAACCTATGATTCCCAAGCCAACCTACACAGCGAATATCCCTAGCATTAGGAAAAGTAATGAGGTTATTCTCAGTGAAAGCCTCAAAATGTTGAAACTAGAAAAAACACAATCGACAGAGCATACCGCAACAATGGTCTGATGGCAATGACCATATTTCTTCAAGATCGGAGGTCGTCTTGATTACAATACTCTTAGAGATCATCCTTTATTTTTGCAGTTTATAAAAGCCAAGAAAGGATTTAAACTTTTATTGAAGCATGGTTATCAGCCTTTGAAAGGCTTGGGCAAGAACAAAGATGGTCGACTAGAGCCAGTAATCTCTGACCATCACCCATGCAGAGCAAGATTGAGATTCACAGGCAGAAGATCTCATAAGAGCACTATCTTCATCAAGGGGATCCATTAAAAGCATTTACCACCATTCTCTTTTTACTTCATTTCTTTGATTTCTGCATTTTGTAGGGACAATGTCTCATTTCATTTCATTACCTTTAATGTTATCATTTCATTCAAGTCTTCAATAAAGCTAACAGTTTTCTCATCTGTCTGGATGCCATCCTTCTCTTCTCTCTCTATAATTTGTCTTTAAAATTTGTTGTCATTATTTTCTCTATTTTGCGCAATTTGTTTTATAATGGGCAAATTTCTCTAAATACTATTCCTTTTCCAAAATTTCAGAATGTCTTCCCAATCAATAAGGAGACTAGTCGTCAATCCTTTAATCGTGTCGAAGCCCGCAAAGATCTATCGGGTCAAGGCAAGAACAAAGGACAGTATGACAACAAAGCTGTCAGAAGAGTCTGTAGAATTCGATTTGTCTCTCCAAGAATTGCCAGAATTCGCAGCGATTCAGAAGCAAGATGAGTCATTGTCCCTAGTTCAAGATCCGATTGAAGACATTAATATTGGTTTAGAAGACTGGCCAAAGATTCTTAAGATCGACACAAGTCTGAGCACAGATGAGAAGGAAAGGCTCACCAATTTTCTCAAGCAATATCAAGAAGTGTTCGCATGGACTTACGAGGATATGCTAGGTTTAGATCCCAAATTGGTTGAGCATCGCCTCATTCTGAAGCCAGAGGTTAAACCGGTTAAGTAGAAGTTGAGAAAAATGGATCTTCGAATCGAGCAAGAAGTCAAGGAAGGACTTGAGGATTTACTCAAAGTTGGATTCATTCGAGCAATAGATTATCAAGATTGATTAGCAAATATTATAGTAGTTCCCAAGAAGAACGGTAAAGTTTGAATTTTTATCGACTTTCGTGATCTCAACAAAGCTACTCCAAAGGATGACTATCCGTTCCTCAACATCGATCTCCTGATTGACAACACGGCTTGTCATACCATGTTCTCCTTTATGGATGAATATTTCAGATATAATCAAATCAAGTTGGTAGCTCGTGATTAGTCCAAGACATCCTTCACTACGCCACAGGGCACTTTCTGTTACACAATCATGCCATTTGGGCTTAAGAATGCTGGGGCAATCTATCAGCGTACAATGACTGTTATTTTTCATGACCAGATCCATAAGTTTATGGATACATATGTCGATGATATCCTGGTCAAGTCTAAGGAAGAAGAAGACCACATTGATGCTCTTGGTTAAGTCTTCAAGCTACTCATTTTATTCAAGTTGAGACCCAATCATCAGAAATGTGTTTTCGGAGTAGAGTCAGGCAAGTTACTTGGTTTCATGGTCAGCAAAAGGGGGATAAAAGTGGATCCTGCTAAAGCGAAGGCTATCATTGATATGCCACCTCCAACCAATCTTAAAGAGTTGTGTAGTCTTCAGGGACGTATGCAGTTGATTCGACGATTCATATCCAATTTGGCTATGAGGTGTGAACCTTTCAATCATCTACTTAGAAAAGAAGTGAAGCTCGAATGAGGACCAGAGTGTCAGTCGCCGTTCGAGCGCATCATGAAATATCTTCTCAATCCTCCTGTTCTGAAGCCGCTAGAATTAGGAAAGCCTCTTTTCTTATATGTCTTAGTCAATGAAACTGCTCGTGGCGGATTCTTGGCACAGTACGAAGAAGGCAATCGCGTAGAGCATGCCATCTACTACGTGAGCAAGACCTTCATTGATTATGAGAAGAAGTATTCTCAGATAGAGAAGACATGCCTAGCACTGGTTTGGATGTGTCAGAAATTATGACATTACTTATCAGCATCAGAAGTCAAGATTTTGTCAAAGCTTAATCTTCTCAAGTATATTCTTGAACAACCATTTCTCAGTGGACGGATCACCAAGTGGAAAGTTTTGTTAATGCAGTATGACTTAGAATATGTTTCTCAGAAGTCAATCAAAGGCCACGCCATCGTCAACCACATAGCCGATTTTCCTTTGTTAGAAGATGTGAAGGTTGAGGATGATTTCCCTGATGAGCGCATCCATAACATTCAGAAGACTCTGGTTTGGAGTTTATTTTTTGATAATTCCAAGAATATGGCTAGTATAGGAATCAGGATTCTGTTAATAACGCCTGAGAAGGAGATGATCCCTTTCTCCTTCAAACTTGATTTTCAATGCACTCATAACATGGCCGAATATGAAGCTTTAATACAAGGTCTGAGAATTCTGCAAGATTTCAACATCAAGAGAGTTCACGCCTTTGGTGATTCACTGCTCGTCATCAGCCAGGTCAAAGTCGAATGGTAGGTGAATGATCATAAGCTACTTTCTTATCAAAAGATCATTTTAGCTCTTATCGATAATTTCAATGAATTTCAGCTTTATCATATCAAAAGAGAATTTAATCAAATAGCTGACGGCTTAGCCAGCCTAGCTCTATTATGTCTTTCAGAGACGGAGAATCATGTCGCTCTTTTAAAATTGGCAGACTCGATCAGCCTGCCTTCATTCCAGTTATGCAAATTAACAAGGCAGAACCAAAGAAGAAGCCTTGGTATCACGATAACAAAAATTTCATTGAAACTATTGAGCTTCCACCAGAATTGTCAAAGAGGGAGCAAAAAGCAATTCAATGCATGTATGCTGATATTTTATTCTTGTCGATGTTTTTTATCCTCATGGGTTCAATGCCGAGTATTTCAGATGCTTGGACAAAGAAGAAGCCAAGGAAGTCATACGAGAAGTGTACAAAGGTATTTGTGGTGACCATGTTGGCTATCAAACTCTTGTTAAGCAGATCATTCGGGCATGGTATTATTGGAAAACCATGCAACAAGACTGCTATCATTTTGTGAAGAAGTGTGTTCAATGTCAAATACACACACCTCCCATTCATGCGCCGACCACATATTTACAATCAGTCATATCTCCATGGCCATTTTCTATGTGGGCCTTCGACGTTGTAGGCCCAATTACTCCTTCTGCCTCCAATGGATACAAATATTTCGTTGTCGTAACAAAGTACTTCACCAAGTAGGTTGAGGCTGTTACTTTGCGTACAGTGGAATGCCGACATGTTGTTTCGTTCATCCACAAGAATATCTTTTGCCATTTTGGTATACCGCATGACATTGTTTTAGATAATGGCACTCACTTCAAGAACGAGAAAATGAACATCTTTTGTTCGAAATTCAGAATTCATCATCATTTCTCAGCTCCTTACTATCCCCAAGGGAATGGTCAGACGGAGGCTACAAATAAAATTTTGATTCGCATCTTGAAAAGGACCGTTGAGACGGGTCATGATTGGCATGAGAAAATTCACGATGCACTCTGGGCCTATCAAACCACCATTCAGACCCTAACCAACGCAACTCCTTCAGAGCTTGTTTATGGAACCAAGGTGGTACTGCCTCTCCATGTTCAGAAACCTGCTCTCAAGTTTGCATTATTACTAGAGCTACCGCTCAATCAGTATCGGCAACAGAAGTTGGTACAACTTGATCTACTCGATGAGAGAAGACTCAAGGCGACGGAGCACACTCAATCTTATCTTCAGAGGATAGCTAGGCAATATGCCAAGTCAGTCATCAAAAGAAGATTTCGAGTTAACAATTTGGTCCTTAGATTAACGGCTCATCTCAAGCACTGCCCATGTGGCAAATGGTTATCAATCTGGGAAGGTCCCTACGTGGTTAAAGAAGCATTACCAAGCAATTCATATCGTCTGATTAATGCAGACGGGGTAGAATTACCCGATCCTATTAATGTCCGACATTTAAAGAAATTCTACACTTAGAAAACTTCTATTCTATTTTTTATATTCTTTAATGAATTTCCTTCAATAATGATTAATTATTCTTTTATCTGAGCATCTTCCTCCTAGAATGCACTGGGGCATCTTTTGTTATGAAACTTGTCTTTTATTTGGAATACTCTGTATGCAGGCAGGATCAAACAAAATCTTTCATCATTCATTTACATATATCTGCATTTGTTTGCATATATTTGCATTCATTTGCATCTAGTTACATTCATTTGCATATGCACATTTTGCATTCATTTGCATTTGTGTCAAATTTATTAAAACCTAGTGCTCGAGCTGGTACTTTATTTTCAAAACCCAATGTTCGTGCTAGTGCTTCTTCAAAATTCGATTTTTATATTGGTCGCAATCCGAACACTAGTCTCGCATTAGGGTTCAGACTCAATGCCAATTTTCAAATCTGCGAGCCAAATAATCTTTATCAGACCTTTAGGTCACTCAAGTTTATCCAACTGACCATCGAGTCACCAATTCCGTTAATCAGACCTTCGAGTCAATGAATTTTTCAATCAATCAATTCTTATCAATCAATTTTTATCAATTGATTTTTATCAATCAATTTTTATCAATCATACCTTCGGGTTGCCCATTTCACCAATTTTGTAGTCAGACCTCTAGTCATTAATTTTTATCAAGCAAACCTTTAGGTTATCAATTCTACCAAAGTCAATCATTATTTTTCAACCTTCAAGTTGCATCCGCCAATCATGGTCTTTCAAGATTCGACGTTTGTGTTGAACTCGTTTCCAATTGGCCCAAAATCAATTATCAATCATTTTCTCATGCAAGGGACCCTTTCTTATAGGGAGAGTTTGAGGGAGCTCATTCTTTTCGCATGCAATTTTGTTGGTTCGTTGAACCTCTTTTAGGGAGAATTTGAAGGGACTCATGTTTCGCGAACAGTTTGCAAAGCAATTTTTTTTTATCACACAAGGAACCCTGTTTGTAGGGAGAGCTTCGACGAAAGCTCGTTCTTATTGTGGACCCCCAATATTTTTTGTTAGGCCATCCCGTCATCGAGGACCCTTTTCTTGAGAGAGTGTGATGGACTGATATTTTTCTCGACCTTTGTTATCAACCACCTTTTCATAAGAGAAGTCTAGAATTAGGGAGTTTTGACGAAAACTTTATTTTTCTTCGAAAGTTCATTTTGCAAACACCTCATCTTCAGGGAAGAGAGAAGTATTTTTTATTACCCATTCTGGTAAGTGTCAAGCCTGAGTCTTTCTTTTGGGGAAAGGAGAGGAGAATTTAGCTAAGGATGTGTCATTTAGACTTCAAATGATTTCTTTCACCAAGAATTCCAAGAATATTTTTCCAATTTGTCATGAAAAATAGTTTTGGATCTCAAAATTTTATTGCACAAAGATTTTACCTTAAATTACCTTCAATATTCTTTCCAAAAGAATAAATCTTTTGTGAAGAAAGAAGAAAATTCAAACTCTTTTTTGTTGGTCAACAAAAAGGATGAAGAAAAATCCTCGATATGACCGGAAAAAGAAAAATTCAATGATGGTGAAAAGCCATAAGTGAACTAATATTGATAATAACTATGGTACATTTTTAAAGACTATTCTTCTGGTAATAAGGTAGTGAAAATATCCTGGGTAATAAAAAAAATTCACTCAATTTCAATATCTCTCCAATTAATCAAGATGCAATTAACTATCTGCAAATAGGATCTCTCAATTATTGTAAAGTTGAAGACTGATGGATGAGTTAGACCCCCGGGGCCAAAGGAGACTTAAATCATCTCCAAGTTGAAGGAATAAGTGATGTGTTCATTAAGGGAAAGTTCAAACTATCGCCAAGTTGAAGGCTGATGTGATGAACCTCCCGACAATCCCTTGAAGATATTTGATCATTGTTATCATAAAGAGATTTTCAATCCAATAAGACAATTTTATCAATATAATTCTTGGGATTAAAGAAGACTCGAATCATCTCCGAGTTGAAGGAGCATGTGACGTGCCCTTCCAGAGAAAATCAAAACATTACCAAGTTGAAGGCTAATGTGATGAAATTCTCGCCAAATCCCAAGAGAGTTCATTTTTCATGTCTCAAAAGAGTGCAAAAGATTATTAAGAGATTTCAGTTAAAGAGACAAGATCATTAATTCAATTCCTAAAACCAAAGAAGATCATCTCCAAATTGAAGGTGTAAGACCCGCGAAATTTTCTGAGGAATTCACTGTTTGCTTTGAGTTGATATGTATGCTTTCGTATATTTAAAAGGTTATATCACATAATTAGCTATAAATTGACTATGCTTTGTATTTCAGCTTTATGCGCGCGACTCGAAAATCGCGTAAGTACACTGTGTAAGTAAGAAGAGCCTAATTCTGGATGAATTAACCTTTGAAAATTTAAGGGTAAGTTTGTAATATATTTGTATAGTTTATCCCTGAATTTGGGACCTATACGACGAAAAAACCCCGTCAGTGCATGTGAATTACGAGATTTGCTTAACGATAATACGTGAATCGTAACGAGCTTATTTCTTGCAAACGAAGAGGAATTTCTCAAAGAAGCATTGAACATTCCATGTCAATTAAGGCTTTGAAAATAAATAAATGATTTATTTAAGTCAATTTTATATTTAAAGGTATTAAATAAGCATTGTTTTAAATAGGACGTTATGGATTTGGATTTGGATCAACTAGAGGTGGCCCAACCCATTTGTGCGCCCTCTAGGAGGACAATTTTGAGCTTGGTGGACCAGCTGGTCAAGGACTGACCAGCTGGGTGCCATTCTTGCAAAAGAATGCATGACTTGGAAAAAGGGATGGCCTCTATTGGCCCAACCCTTGATTCAAGGTTCATGATGAAGCCTAAGGCTTCATCATGGGGGGCGATTTTCAAAAAAGGAGGCATGGGGCTGGCGCCCCATGGTCTTTTTGTAAATATGTTGAACTAATTCAAACAACATAAAACGAGTGGCTGGATGGGGCGGCAAGCCTTGGGCAGCCCTTGTAATTTTTACAAACAATAATGGCCTTTATAAAGCTTGTTCAATGACATTTTTGAAAGAGATTCTAAAGTTTTCAAAAGCAAGGCATGCATTGGAGGCTTGGGCTGCTATGGGGGGGCGTGAAGCACCCCAGCCCTCCATCTCCTCTCCTATAATCCCAGTCGTCCACTATGTTTAACCCTACATATTTAAGGCATTAAGAGAGAGAAAGAGAGCATTTCACTTGGGCGATTTTCCTTGGAGACTGTCTCTCTCCTCTCTTGCTCTCCCCTCTCACCTCTCTTATATCTTTCTCTCCACCGTGAACATCTCCATCTTCACTATCAAAGCCTCGAAGGTGAGATTCTCCATCACCTCCAATGTGTTGTAAAATCGTGGGCTTTCCTTTCATATACCATTTGTGGGTTTTGATTTGAACAAGTTCTATATGTTCATGCATTTGTCGTGAGCTACATTACATGCTTTTTTTTCAGATTTGCGAGTTTGGATGAACATGCTCTTATGAAGTTGTTTTTCTTCGTTAAGCAAGTGGCTGCAACGTTTGAGGCCACTTTCACATTTCTTGAGTTTTCTTGATTTGTTGCATCTCCTTCATGTGTTGCTGAAATCGTGACAGCCAAAGATTTCTTCAAAGCACAGTTCGGTTGGCAAGGAAACCGTGGACCAGACCCACGCCATGCAACTTACCCATTTGCGCCAACCTCATTAGGGTAGGTGCTGCTGGACTGGGCTAGTCGGGTCGAGCCTAGGTGGAAATGCACCATCTATCTTCCCTTTCAACTGTTTGTTTTCTGTTTTTCGTTTGGTCATAGTCGTCTTGGGCCATGGTTTTTGTTCAACTGGACTGGTTCAGACTGCTGGACGTGTCTAGCAGTGTTTGACCGAGATTGATCCTCAGTGCGGGCGCCCTTTTCTTTTCCCCTTTTGGGTTCAGCATGAGCCACAGCCAAACCCACCAACTCGGGTTGGTGTGGGTCGGGATTTTTCCTCTGGCCTGACATGGTCTGTACCGAATATGGTCCAGACCTGTCAAAGGCCTGTCCCTCGCCTGTTAGGTGGGGCGTCAACCCTTTACACCCCTTTTTCTTTGGTTTTTCGATCTTGCTGCAGCCATGCGGTGGTTAGGCTGCAGTCGGGTGCAGGTTGGTGGGCCTGCACCCCTCCTCCTTTTGGTGCTGGCTGAGCCCAGCCTGAGTCTGGATGCATGGTTCAGACCTGGGCCGTTTCATAGTGGGCCTGCTGCAACCGAGTTGCAACAGGTGGTTTAGCTTTCAGGTGAAAGCTGCTGGGCTGCACCCTAGGTGTTATAGAGTGGTGGTCGAGCCACATGTGAGGTCTGGACCAGTCGGTCCAGACCTGGGTTTCCCTCCTGTTTGCAACATGTGTGCGTGTGTGTGTGCGGGCTCTTTCCCCGGACTCGGCGCACCTAGTCCGGGTGTTTCGTCCCTTACAACAAGGTTACTTTGGCACCGTGTGACATCATAGCTTGTTGTCCTCTCCTCGACTCAGCAGCATTGCCCAAATCGGGCCTGCGGTGTGCGCGTGGTGCCCCATGGCACCAATGTGGCAGAATCGGTTGGCGAGTCTGTTTTGGACAGATTTTTGCCCGGCAGCTGATACATGTATGTTCCTCTATTTCATTGCGCCAATGAGCTCCGTTAGCGAGCCTCTCGGACAGCAGCCTATGGACTGCATGTGAGCATGAGTCGGGTTCCAAATGCCCTGACATTTCCATAGCTGTTGTCTCGTCATAACATAGATGAACAACACGTGATCGTTTCCAATGCGGAAATAAATATATACGTAGTTATGCATGCGCAAAGAATTGGTAAAAACCGTCAATTTGTGTAGTATAGATTCACCCTCGTTGTGGGTATGGGTATGGCCGCCTTGGCATAGAACTCAAAATGTTCGCAAATGATACCTTGTTTAATGCTTTTTGTAAAATAAGGTTTTTACGAAATTAAGAGGTTGATGGCACCTCTCTTGTCATACATGGCACGACACAAATTACGTGTTTATTTAAGCAAATCATCACGAGCTATGTGTTGCAAGATATTGTAGCAAAGCGCGTAATAAAATGTTAAACCCGTCAATGTGGGTAATATGAATGCATATCTTTATGCATGTGTTCGCTTTTGCATAAAACGCAAAGTACTTGCGATCGATGCCCTATCGAATGCCTTTTTATAAAATGGGGTTTTTTGCGAAACCTATGTCATATATCATCAATCAATGCAATCATCATATTCGTTATTAATAGTTAAATGTTTTTCCCTAAGTACGAAGGGATTCTCGAGATACATGTTTGGGGATATGGTCTTTTGGGACTTATAAGATATTGGAACTCCTTGGCAAGTTTTGTTGTGGGCGATGGACCCACTTCGCGAGAAGAGCTCGCTTTTGGTAGAGATACATAGTTTATGTGCGTCATGCCTTCACTGTGGCAAAATGTTTCTAACTGTCTCATTGTAATGCTCGATGTTTTGTATTAATCACATTGTTGGTTCACGCACTTGTGGCATGATGCACATGTATGTCTACTTGCATTTATGCACACTTTACGGTGACTTAGCTGTTTTGCATAACACATTTCTCTATGTTGATACATTGGTTAATTATGTTCCTTGATGCATACTATGCTTAAAATTGCTATGATCTATGGAATGGTCAGTCTTGATCATTTTCTCATGATTTGTCTAATTACGTTTCTAAAAGCATGTTATTGCCAACAAATCATCATTTATTGCTCCATGTGTAGCTATGCCACTCTTGCATACCTGCTTATGCTATACTTGTTTTGTTATTGTAATTAAGCATGCTATGTGTTTCATGAAAAGTCATGCTCTCGATTTCCACATATTGGTATATTGTGATTGGTTTGTCTCACCAGCTCGACAGAGTATTGACCCCGTTTTATGGGGATACAGATGTTGCTTCTAGGCGTGAGATTGAGCTCGATGTGCGGCGGAGGACATGAACCCACACTTCTAGAACAATGAGGATCTTGGCAGTTGTTTTTATAAAAGAGAAATTGTTGTACTATTTGTAAAATGTATTAAATAAAACTGTTTCAAATCAGTGTTGTTTCACTCCTGTGACCCGCCCAGAGTTTTCCGCTTGTTTCCCTTCTCGGTACTTCTGCACTTGCGCATTGTTTTCAAAAAAAAAAAGTTTTTCCTGAATCCAAAGGATTTTAAGGATTTTTAAAGTCGGGAATTCTGGGGCATCACAGATCTGGTATCAGAGCAGTGTTTTAAAAAGTATTACAAAAGTGTGGTTCAAGTCTCTGCACGCATTGACAATCGCACTGTAAGTATGCCTAATTCAGTAGAATTGTATTTCTGTTGTTTATTTGCTCATCCTGAATGTTTAGATGAATTTGTGTGTTTTTCGGATGTCGTCCGATGTGAGACACAATTTCGTGTTTAAGCCTTGTGTATCTGGCTTAAGTTATCGATTGTCGGAACCCAAGGGGTTCGTTTGTGCTTCTGGATATAGTTTCCCAAGTTGGTTCGAGTCAACTCCTGCGAGAGTTGCAATTCCTGATTGAGACCTAGGGGACTACTTGCGTAGTTCGCCCTTCTCATTCCACATCGTGTTGGTGGAGACGATTGATATATCGTAGCGACGATCAAACTTTTAGCCTTATCGTGTTGAAGATGATGTGGCTTCGATGAGAATTGTCGTGTGAGGCTCTAAGTAGGTGTTTTCCCTCCTCCAACTTCGTTGGAATTGTTCGTAACCCTGTCTTTGACGAAGGGTATCTTGCTGGATATGACCTTTTTGGACAGAAGGCTGAAGCCTTGTCTGTGCCAGTTGAGCCTCTGTGTATCCCGTTGGTGGATACTGTTGATCCCTAGTTGTTCTTGGCGATGAGAACATATTTGATGCTTTGCTGTAGCATAGTGCTTTTGTGTTGCCGGTGATGGCATTTGACTCCTGAGAGGGTCATTTCTGGGGATGGCTTAACACCGATCTTCGGGGTGTTGTTGCTCTTGAGAGAGCGTTGCGGGGATTTTTGTTTTCCCCACCACTGTTGGAGGATTGTGGTGAATTGGCTCAGGTGATGATTCCTGGTAGTGCCAATGTTGCCGCTAGATGGGGTAACTCTACAGCGATGCCGTTAGAGCGGTGGTTCTCTAACGATGACGTCAGGGTGGTGATTCTCTGATGATGCCATTAGGGTGGTGATTCCCTAATGATGTCGTTGGAGTGATGATTCTTCAGTGACGCCGCTAGGGTGGTGATTCTCTAGCAATGCCATTAGGATGGTGATTTTCTAATGATGCTGCTGGGGTGGTGATTCTCCAGCAATGCCATCAGGGTGGTGATTCTCTGATGATGCCATTAGAATGGTGATTTCCTAATGATGCTGCTGAAGTGGTGATTCTTCAGCAATGCCGTTAGTGTGGTGATTCGCTAACGATGCCATCAGAGTGGTGATTCTCTGATGATGCCATTGGGGTGGTGATTCCCTAATGACGCTACTGGAGTGGTGATTCTTCAGTAATGCCGCTAGGGTGGTGATTCTCTAGCGATGCCATTAGAGTGATGATTCTCTAATGAAGGTCATTGGAGTGGTGATTCTCCAGTGACACCGTTGGAGCGGTGACACTTCAACGATGCCGTCAGGGTGGTGACTCTCTGACGCTGCCGTTAGCGTGGTGATTCGCTAACAATGCCATTAGGATGGTGATTTCCTAATGATGCTGCTGGGGTGGTGATTCTCCAGCAATGTCGTCAGCGTGGTGATTCTCTGGCGATACCGTTAGCGTGGTGATTCGCTAACGATGCCATTAGGATGGTGATTTCCTAATGATGTTGCTGGGGTGGTGATTCTCCAGCAATGCCGTCAGCGTGGTGATTCTCTGGCGATGCCGTTAGCATGGTGATTCGCTAACGATGCCATTAGGATGGTGATTTCCTAATGATGCCGTCAGGGTGGTGATTCTCTGACGATGCCATCAGGGTGGTGATTCTTTGATGATGCCATTAGAGTGGTGATTCTCTAACGATGCCGCTAGGATGGTGATTCCCTAATGATGTTATGATTGATGATGTCATGTGATGATGATATGATGAACGATGTTCTACGACAAAGATGTCATTCGTAATGATTCCCTTTGTTTTGTTGTGTTAGAGTGATGATTCTCTAACGTTTATCGGCTAGAATGGTGACTTTCTAGCGATAGCGACCTTGTATGGTGTCGCTTGAGGTCATTCATGGAACGCGTTTATATGTCGTGTTGTGTTACACGATTGAGTGGCGATGTGGCTTTTGTCTGAATTATGTGTAGTGTGCTCATGATCTTTGTATGATTGTTGCGATTATCATTTCACGAGCATGGTTGTCAGACCTAACGATTGATTATTGTGTCTTTTTGTCATGATAGATGACTTGGAAGCCCATTAGAGATTTAGTTGTTGCCAATTAGGCGCTGTCAGACAAGATCTGACTATTTTGTCGTTGATTGCTGTTTTGCGATTTCGCGGACAAAATCCTTTTTAAGGAGGGTAGGATGTAAGACCCACAAAATTTTCTGAGGAATTCACTGTTTTCTTTGAGTTGATATGTATGCTTTCGTATATTTATGAGGTTATATCGCATAATTAGCTATAAATTGACTATGCTTTGTATTTCAGCTTTATGCGCGCGACCCGAAAATCGCGTAAGTACATTGTCTAAGTAAGAAGAGCCTAATTTTGGACGAATTAACCTTTGAAAATTTAAAGGTAAGTTTGTAATATATTTGTATAGTTTGTCCCCGAATTTAGGACCTATATGACGAAAAAACTCCGTCAGTGCATCTGAATTACGAGATTTGCTTAACAATAGTACGCGAATCGTAACGAGCTTATTTCTTGCAAACGAAGGGGAATTTCTCAAAGAAGCATTGAACATTCCATGTCAATTAACACTTTGAAAATAAATAAATGACTTATTTAAGTCAATTTTATATTTAAAGGCATTAAATAAGCATTGTTTTAAATAGGGCGTTATGGATTTGGATCTGGATCAACTAGAGGTGGCCCAACCCATTTGTGCGCCCTCTAGGAGGATGATTTTGAGCTTGGTGGACCAGCTGGTCAAGGGCTGACCAGTTGGGTGGCATTCTTGCAAAAGAATGCATGACTTGGAAAAAGGGAGGGTCTCTATTAGCCCAACCCTTGATTCAAGGCTCATGATGAAGCCTAAGGCTTCATCATGAGGGGCGATTTTCAAAAAGGGAGGCATGGGGCTGGCATCCCATGGTCTTTTTGTAAATATGTTGAACTAATTCAAACAACATAAAACGAGTGGCTGGATGGGGCGGCAAGCCTTGGGCAGCCCTTGTAATTTTTACAAACAATAATGGCCTTTATAAAGCTTGTTCAATGGCGTTTTTGAAAGAGATTCTAAAGTTTTCAAAAGCAAGGCATGCATTGGAGGCTTGGGCGGCTATGGGGAGGCATGGAGCACCCCAGCCCTCCATCTCCTCTCCTATAATCCCAGCCATCCACTATGTTTAACCCTACATATTTAAGGCATTAAGAGAGAGAAAGAGAGCATTTCACTTGGGCAATTTTCCTTGGAGACTCTCTCTCTCCTCTCTTGCTCTCCCCTCTCACCTCTCTTATCTCTTTCTCTCCACCATGAACAACATCTCCATCTTCACTATCAAAGCCTCGAAGGTGAGTTTCTCCATCACCTCTAATGTGTTGTAAAATCGTGGGCTTTCCTTTCATATACCGTTTGTGGGTTTCAATTTGAACAAGTTCTACATGTTCATGCATTTGTCGTGAGCTACATTACATGCTTTTGTTTTTCAGATTTGCAAGTTTGGATGAGCATGCTCTTATGAAGTTGTTTTTCTTCGTTAAGCAAGTGGCTGCAACGTTTAAGGCCACTTTCACATTTCTTGAGTTTCCTTGATTTGTTGCATCTCCTTCATGTGTTGCTGAAATCGTGACAGCCAAAGATTTCTTCAAAACACAGTTTGGTTGGCAAGGAAACCGTGGACCAGACCCACGCCATGCAGCTTACCCATTTGCGCCAACCTCATTAGGGTAGGTGCTGCTGGACTGGGCTAGTCGGGTCGAGCCTAGGTGGAAATGCACCATCTATCTTCCCTTTCAACTGTTTGTTTTCTGTTTTTCGTTTGGCCATAGTCGTCTTGGGCCATGGTTTTTATTCAGCTGGACTAGTCTAGACTGCTGGACGTGTCCAGCAGTGTTTGACCCAGATCGATCCCCAGTGTGGGCGCCCTTTTCTTTTCCCATTTTGGGTTCAGCATGAGCCATAGCCGAACCCACCAACTCGGGTTGGTGTGGGTCGGGATTTTTCCTCTGGCCTGACATGGTCTTGACAGAATATGGTCCAGACCTGTCCCTTGCTTGTTAGGTGGGGCGTCAACCCTTCACACCCCTTTTTCTTTGGTTTTTCGAGCTTGCTCCAGCCATGCGGTGGTTAGGCTGCAGCCGGGTGCAGGTTGGCGGGCCTGCACCCCTCCTCCTTTTGGTGTTGGCTGAGCCTAGCCTGGGTCTGGACGCACAGTCCAGACCTGGGCCGTTTCATAGTGGGTCTGCTGCAACCGAGTTGCAGCAGGTGGTTTAGCTTCCAGGTGCAAGCTGCAGGCCTGCACCCTAGGTGTTGTGGAGTGGTGGCCGAGCCACATGTGAGGTCTGGACCAGTCGGTCCAGACCCGGGTTTCCCTCCTGTTTGCGACATGTGTGTGTGTGCGGGCTCTTTCACCAGACTCGGCGCACCTAGTTCGGGTGTTTCGGCCCTTACAACAGGGTTACTTTGGCGCCGTGTGACAGCATAGCTTGCTGTCCTCTCCTCGGCTCAGCAGCATTGCCCAAATTGGGCCTACGGTGTGCGCGTGGTGCCCCATGGCACCAATGTGGCAGGATCGGTTGGCAAGTCTGTTTTGGACAGATTTTTGCCCAACAGCTGATACATGTATGTTCCTCTATTTCATTGCGCCGAAGAGGTCCGTTAGCGAGCCTCCCGGACAGCAGCCTATGGACTGCATGTGAGCATTAGTCGGGTTCCTAATGCCCTGACATTTCCATAGCAGTTGAGTCGTCATAACATAGACGAACAATACGTGATCGTTTCCAATGAAGAAATAAATATATACGTAGTTATGCATGCGCAAAGAATTGGTAAAAAACGTCAATTTGTGTAGTATAGATTCACCCTCGTTGTGGGTATGGCCGCCTTGGCATAGAACGCAAAATGTTCGTAAATGATACTTTGTTTAATGCTTTTTGTAAAATAAGGTTTTTATGAAATTAAGAGGTTGATGGCACCTCTCTTGTCATACATGGCATGTCACAAATTATGTGTTTATTTAAGCAAATCATCACGAGCTATGTGTTGCAAGATATTGTAGCAAAGCGCGTAATAAAATGTTAAACCCGTCAATGTGGGTAATATGAATTCATATCTTTATGCATGTGTTCGCTTTTGCATAAAACGCAAAGTACTTGCGATCGATGCCCTATCGAATGCCTTTTCATAAAATGGGGTTTTTGCGAAACCTATGTCATATATCATCAATCAATGCAATCATCATATTCGTTATTAATAGTTAAATGTTTTTCCCTAAGTACAAAGGGATTCTCGAGATACATGTTTGGGGATATGGTCTTTTGGGACTTATGCGATATTGAAACTCCTTGGCAAGTTTTGTTGTGGGCGATGGACCCACTTCGCGAGAAGAGCTCGCTTTTGGTAGAGATACATAGTTTATGTGCGTCACGCCTTCACCGTGGCAAAATGTTTCTAACTGTCTCATCATAATGCTCCATATTTTGTATTAATCACATTGTTGGTTCACGCACTTGTGGCACGATACACATGTATGTCTGTAAACACCCCAAATTTTACACATTCATTCTCAAACAACCCTTCTCGTGCAGTGCCAACCCTGTTAGGTCAGTGTAGGAGTCCAACCCGAGTCAGTTTAAAAAAATCACCATTTTACCAACTTTTATTAGGAAAATTACCATTTTACCCCTAGTTCATCCCGGACCCCAGTTAGTCGGAGTCAACCAACCTCATTGGTCAGTTCAGAACATTTAGAATGTCAATCAAGTCAAGCTCATCTGAGCTCACAATGAACAAGTCATTTTCATTTCTGACCATTACTGCCAAAATGGGATCATCTCTTCAGAAATGAGCTCATTTCTCACTCAAATCCAAGCCAATTGTCTCTGAGTCAGTCATTCATAGTCAGTCATACTCCCCAGAGTCTAACTTGAGCTCACCAAAAGTTCAAGCGCTCCAGTTTCAGTTCAAAACCATTTCCAAGTGTCCAGGAGCCCATTTTAGTCCATTTTAGCTCTTTCAACTGAAATTGAGTCGAGTTCAGCCAATTGAGCTAGTGTTCAAGCTTCGATTTTAGTTCACCTCAGTATTACTGACCTTTGTTTCAGCTCAAACCCAGTTCAGGTTCGTAATTCACTTCATTCCAATGACCATTCCATACCATTTCTCTAAAAATTGTAGCTTTTCTTGAAAATTCAGTTGGAAAGGTCAGTTGAGTCAGTGTCCGGTGAGTTCATTTGAGTTCTGAAACTCTAAAACCCAGTTCAATCCAGTTCATTTCAGTTGAATCCAGCTCAAACCCTAATTTTCAGTGTTACTCTAGCTTGGCAGAGCTCGAAAATCATTTCTTCAACCATTTTTGCAAATTTTGTCAATTTTAACACTTTTTGAACTGGTACAAGTGTCAATCGGGGTCTAACATCCAAAATTCTTCATTCAGGGTTAGCATTTCGCATAGCATTTCATGTCATTTCTCATCATTTCATATCATTTCTCAGCATTTCATAACATTTCATCACATTTCATTTCATTTTCGAAGTCCAGAACTCCAGTTTTATAAATTTCAATCTAGATTGAGTTTTAAAAGTTTTCAGAAATCAATTTCAAACCTCAGGTTTGTCAAAATTAACATTTTTACCCCCAAAAGTCTAAATTTGGAAATATTTTCTCAAGAAAAATAATCTGGATTTATTTCAAACACAAATTTTTGAATTCTACACTGGATTTGCTTCGCAACGGGGTATTGAACTTCAAAATCCGAGCTTGTTTCAAAAACTGCCAAAAATAGCTCGTTTCGTCTGGAATTAAATTTGGAAGTATATTCTCGAGAAAAACAATCTGAATTTCTTTCAAAATTAAAATTTTCAATTCTATATTGGATTTGCTTCGCAACGAGGTAATGAACTTCAAAATCCGAGCTTGTTTCAAAAACTGCCAAAAATAGCTCGTTTCGTTTGGAAACTTTCTGAAAAGACTATTTTACCCCTCTAATCGTCAAAATGAATTTTAAAATCAAAATTTGGACCCGCTCTGAGATGGCCCATTCATTTACATTTCTATTTTATTTAAAAAAAAATGTTTTTTTATTTGTTTATTTTTGTTTTTATTGATTTTTATTTATTTTTTATTTTTATTTTTTTTAGAGAGGTGGGACCCACGAGGGGGTCGCCCAAACCTCCAGCCCACTTCCTTTCTTCTTTTTCCTCCATTTTTTTTATTTTTATTTTATTTCTTTTCTTTCCCTCTTTCTTTCTTTCTTTCTTTCTTTCTTTCCTCCTTCTTTCCTCTCCAGCCATTCACGTAAGCCTCTCTTCCTTTCCCTCTTCTTTCTTCCCTCCTTTCCTTTCTTTTTCCTTCTTCCCCTCTTCTTTCCTTTTCCTTCCCTTCCTTCTTTCCCCTTTCTTTCTTATTCCCTCCCTATTTTCCTCCAAAGAAAAATGGCTACAGCCATTCACGTACATGGGATTCATAGAATATCTTTAGGAACTTAGGTTTTGATTTTCATTGAAACCTAAGTTAGCATAAAAAGCTAAAAGAAAAAAAAGATACGGGAGCCTATTCCCTCATCTCACGTCTCTCTCTCTCTCTCTCTCTCTCTCTCTCTCTCTCTCTCTCTCTCTCTCTTGAGTTGCAGCCTCCATGGCTGCATTTTGAACCTTTCTTCAAACAATCCAGCCACTCCCTCTTGCAGCCCTTTGAAGTCCAGCGTCTTCAAGTCTCACAGCACCACCAAGGAGATTCTCTCTCCAGCCAAGGCAGCAACGTCTTCATCTCCAACACCAACACAGCCACCATCCTTACCTTCCAACAGTAGCTGGTCCATTCTGCTCCAGCTTCAGCCAAAGGCAGACCAACTTCCATTGTTCCAGCAGCAGGCTCCACGTTGAAGCTCCCTCCTTCAGCCGGCACATCACCCTCCTTGTTGCAGTTGGCTCCTCCTCCCTTTGTAGCAGCTGCAGCCACCATAAGGGAATCCTCAACTTCAGCCTAAGCAGCCATTGCCATCACTAACTGCAACAGTCGTTCAAAGCCAACAGCACAGCCACCTTCTTCCTTCAACACCACTACCAGCCCATCATCCCCAGCAGCTCTCCATTGGAACCAGTTGGTGTAGTAGCCCTTGGTGATCAGCAATCAACAGTTTCCTCCTTTGCAGCCGCATCAACACAACACCATCTCCTGCAGCTCTTGCTCCAGCCGGTCCAGCCCATATTTTGAAGCACCCCCTTCAACCATCTTCTTGGTAGCCAACGTCAACAACAAGCAGACTTCATCCTCAATTGTGGCAGCTGGATCCCTAAGGTAAGGTTCCTATTTTTTTTTTTATTAACCTACAGATAATTTATTTATTATTATTATTCTTATTGTGTCATGGTAAAAGGCTACGTAAAGAGGCGATTCATCCCTCCAATGGATTGAGTCCCTCCTTACAATGGCCAATACTAAGACCAAGTCATACCTTTGATCATTTTTTTTAATTGCATCATTATATTTATGTAGATTCCATGCTTATTGCATTCATTAAGTTTAGTTTTATTAATATTCGATTGATAGTCTATAGAATGTAGATCCATGCATGTAGTCCAGTTATAATTTTATATTTGATTTTTTTTGTTTATAAATCTTGAAATTTTTATGACAGATGCCTATGTTTAGTTTTCATTTCTCTGCAAAAATTCAGATCAATTTGAGTTTAATAACTTTATCTAATAAATCCAAACTCTAGATCGGGTTTTAAACCCTCTGGAGATTCCATATTCCCATTTAGCAGAGTTTTCAACCCAAGATTGCCTCCATGGACGATCTGATTTTCCCTCAAAAAAATCACATTGGATTTATAATTGAATCTACTTATGATCTGGAAATTTTTAGGATTTTCCTGGCAGTTTTGATCTCTGTCAAAAATCAAATTTCCCAGACCCCTGGGAAAATCTTGATTTTCTTTTGTCAGGGTATAGACAGACCCTAATGCATCAAGTACGCCCAATCCGTAGCCCGTCTGCAAAAACATTCAACATGAAAGTTGTTCCTAACATAATTTACTGTCATTTCCCAAAATTGGGGAATTTTTTAATCTGTTTCATTATTTTTACCGGATTTTCCATTTCTGTCTAACAGATTACAATGTCCAGAAATCGCAGAGATTTAGGTCTCTGATAACAGCGTGGCCTTTTCCAAACCATAACCCGAATACCAATGGTGTCAAAAAATAAAATCTTTCTACGTTTGTCAGGGACATTTTCCCACAATTTCAGACTTTTTCCCATCTGTATTCCATTTTTCCCATGTTTTCTACCGAAACCTGTCTGTTTCCTCTAAATCCTAGAGTCACCGGATTCCGATCCGACTTGCCGGAGTGGCACAGCTCCGACCATAGGTCAAAACCAGAAAATGTAAAAGGAAACAATCCTTGTCTTACTGTCCTCTATCACCCCATAAAATTTGCGAAATTTTTATGGAAGTTTGATATCCTAAATCCCCTTTAGAATCAACATTTTAGGCAAAAATCATAAAATTTAGGGTTTTTATTTGAATTTCCATATTTAAAAATACAAAAAAAATATATTTTCGAGCTCCATTATGTTTCTAGGGTTATTTTAGTTGTCCATGCCAAATTTGGTTTAATTCCAAGTTCATTTGTTCCATGTGTTAGTTTATCTTTAAATTCAGAAGCGAAAATCAAGTTAAATTCAATATTTTATGATATTTTTGCCATGTTAGGGTTTCTATCATGTACATAAGTATGTAGAATCGTATTAGGGTTAATTTTAATCTCATTTGCATTTCATATTTTTCAATTTTGCAAAATTTATTTCAGAAAACCCTGGTTTCAAGGCCATAGTCTTGTTATCAGGGGTATTTTGGTCATTTTGACCTAAATTTCGAAATTTCAATTTCTAATTATCCAAAATTTCATGCATATCATCACATTTTATCATATTATGTTTGATTTATTTCATTTGATTTTCAAAATTCCAAAATTTACAAAAATTCTTTCAGAAAACCCTGATTTCAAGGTCAGCAGGGGTATTTTGGTCATTTTGACCCCAATTTCGAATTTTCAAGTTTATTTTAGAAATTTATTCATTATTTATCATGTTTATATCAAATGGGGTATGAATTTGGGTTTATATCTGAATAATATCCGATAATTTCCTATGTTTTCGGATAAATTCAGAAAAACCTACATTTTTGTGCTAACCTTGTTTTCTAGTTTTGCAGGAACATTCAAGAAGAAGACTTAGTTATTTCATTTATTTATCTTATTCAATTCAATGTAAAAAGCAATGTAATATTTGGAATAAGAGTTACATTTTCTGCTTAGAATAGGACTGCATTGCATATAGTTTAATTTCTGCAAATTTCAATATGTGATGTATGATTCATGCATAGTTATTTCAAATTCACTATGGTTTACACGAATGGCACGTGCACAAGCTTTTATGGAGTTTATAAACTCGGTGGGATTCGTATTTATGGCCATAGTCAGAATACGAAGAAAACCAAGATTTATGATCTTTATATCAGCCACATTCAGCCTACACTCTTAGGCTAACTTCAAAAATGCACTGCATTTCTCAAAGTTTCAAAAGGATTTCCTGATTCCTCAATGAAATTCCCTTTTCAAATTCATATTCATTCATTCATATCATTCAAATTGCATTATTTTCAAACTCATTTTCCAATTTCAATTTCAGAAAATTCAATTTTCTCAAGAATTTCCAAGTCTTTCTCAGGATCTGATTTTCTCAAAATCCTAAGTTTTCAAATGACATTTCAAAGCATTTTCCAAGTTCAAATCAAGATTTTCCTATGTTTTCAAATTCTCAAATTTCAAAATCCCAAGTTTTCAGAAATTCATTTTCTCATATTTCCAGTTTTCTTGAGAATTCATTTTCCATTTCAAAAGTCATTTTCCAATGAATTTCTTAGATTTTCTCAGAATTATCAAATCCATTTTCTCAGAAAAGCAATTCAAAATTTCAAAATCGATTTTCTAAAGTTCAAATTTTCCTGAGAAATCACTTTCCAATGCAAATTTCTGATTTCCAATAAAATTCAATGATTTCCCCAGGAATTCCATTTTCAAGCATTTTACAGTCCTTTTCTAAATGCATTTCAATTTTCCAAAGCAAACATCATATTTTCTCAAACTTGCATTTTTCAAAATTCCATAGCACAAGCCTGATTCTTTGTGCATTCTAGGAAAAATAGAGCATAATTTAGATATTTGAGTCAAGTTAAAGCACGTAATTGATCCTTGGTTCAATTACCCCTGGTAAAGACGCCAGGAACGGTTGAATCTTGTACCGACAGGCGGATCCCATTCCATAGAATTTTCTTGCAAATTTTCAAAACGGAGGCGAGTAATTTTCAAAACCATTTTCAAAACTTTGGTCGAGTTTGACTCGCGAAACTCGTTTCTCTCTCGCAAGGGAGGGGAAAATTTTTGCGATGATAACAGGTTTGGCGACCGAGATGGGACCTGTCTTCGCCTGATCAATTATGTGCTTTAACTTAGCTCATTTATCAAAATTATGTTCTATGGAATGTCAGCATTAATTCCTGATATCATGTGAACCTAGGAGCCTAGACTTGAACCCAGCTGACATGGATTGCATGTAGACTAGGCATGGTTTGGTAGGACCATATTGAGGAGAATTATGCATGCTCACTTAGACTTAGGTCTGAAATACAACACTCCTCAATCTAGGACTGGTATGAAAACAATGTTTGCTTCTTCAAAAGTTTTCAAAATTCTATCTCTTTAGGACTTAGAGCCCTCTGTTTGCCTGCATGTGATCATATTTCAAAAACCACCCCATCTATGTCTACCCGGTCTTCACGTTGCTGGGCTCTCTTCCAGAACCATAGTTCGGGACAGAGCCTCACAACTGGGCCACTTATTTGGGCTAACGCCCCCCTGCCACGTACCAAGGGCCATAGTCCAACGTATATCGGCAGGCGCTCAAGGATGTTTGGAAAACACAAGCCTAGACCCGAAGATGAGTTTTATGCCACGTACATCGAGCCTCGGCTCGAGTATATCGGCATAGCATGATTGGACACAGTTGATCTGAGCCTAGAGTCAGGATTAGGGTCCTAAAGCTCTTTCAAAATCAATGCATTTAAAGTTGGCTTCTTAGGGATTGTTGTATGTGCATAATTGTTTGTGATTGAATATATGATATTCATTTTCGCCTTATTTTCTCATATTTTTCCCAATTTTTCCAAAATACCGAACAATTTTTCAAAATACCTCCTTTTTTTTATCTTTTATGAAATATCTTTTTTTTCTCAAAAACCCTGGATGATTTTTCTAAATTATCCACCTTTTCCTTCAAAACTCCAGGAGATTTTCCATTCTTTCGTTCCTCTGGACTTCGAATTTCCAGCTTTCATTTTATCCTGCCTGCAATTTTTAAAATTCTTGTATTTTTCCAAAGTCTAATTCCAGTCTTCTTGTCTTTCAGTCCAATGGCATCTAGTCAGCTCAATTCTGTTTTTCCTGAGGGTCACATCTCCTATGAGGTGCGACAAAGTCTTCCTGAGCATCGATCTCTTAGCACCGGACCCTTCTTCCCCCGGTGGTACTATGTCTGGTTCAAAAACTTCTCTCGTATGTTTCCGGACCACTTGAGCGATTGCGGGTTGGAATTGGCATCTGCAGTGGGAAAGTTGACAGTCAACGGCAATCTGATTCATGCACTGGCAGAGCGGTGGAATCCGCGCACTTGCACGTTCTGGTTCCCATGGGGCGAGATGACCCTGTTGATGGACGAATTTTCAGAGATTATGGGACTGCCCGAGCCAGCCGGTCAGCCTGAAGATCCATTGGAGCAGCAATTTTTTTTATCATTGTCAAGGGTCTGGACCCTAAAGATGCTGTAGCTCGAATGACAGGACGCAAGTCTTGGCCACTGATTGATGAAAATGAAAATGACTATGTGAAACTGATCGAGATCTACCGACAATATGGGGCATTTGCAGAAGTCAGCTCATTATCCAGAAAAGTTCAAGAAAGAATCAGCATGCGATGGTTCTGTGCACTGAAGGGCTCACCCTCTTCCCAAATATACATATGTGTATGGCAAGCAGTTCAAGCTACTTGGCCCATTTTCCTGTACCTACTACTATCCAGAGTGATGCGTCAGGCAATTTTCTCAGAGACAGAAGCGTGTAGAAGCTCGGCTACTATCAGGGGTTATGCCAGAATTTGACCTTGCATCAGCGCAGTGATCTGAAACATACCATTCTGCCAAATATGGCTAGGATTCTTTCATCATTCCCACTCTTTTCTCCAGTCCTCATGTCTCTTCTGATCGTTGAGAGTGGTGGCAGACTGTCTATATACTCTCTCTTTCTCAAATCCACTATTGATGCAATCATATTTTTCCTTCAATGAAGAAAAAAAATCCTTCAATTTTCATTCTATCATGATTTGACGACCTCGCCTAGGTGACAAGGCATATTTGCAGTTGTTCGTTCTCCTTGCAAAGAATGGCAACACAATTGTCGTGTCTCCAGCGGTGACCCAATCCCTAGTAATGGGATGTTCTTTCAATTATCTACCAAATTCTCATCAAATATTTTTCCTATATTCATTTCTATCCTCAATCTTCATCATCAAAATATAATCATTCATCTCATTCTGCAGAGAATATCGGTATTTCCAAGTGGTTCAGATCAGATCAAGCAAGAAGACACCATTGTGTTAGTGCATCAGTGATTTTAGAAGCAGGCAAGAAGAAATGGATTCTCCAAGATCTGTCAGAAGACAGAGTCTGAATAATAGGGATGACATTGATCCTGCTACATATCAGATGTTCAAGAAAATGATGATTAGGATGATGTCTGAGCAAGCTGAAGACAGTCTCAAAAAGGCTCCCATCAAGGAGAAGACATTTGTCTCTTTCTCTTAGAATACCACTCGACAAGAGCAACAAGTGATTCGGCACGTGCCTGCCCAATATTTTATTCTCGCTGATGTCCTCTATCATCGTGGATTCAGTTCTAAATATGCCAGATGCCTAGATGAAGATGAAGCCAAAGAAGTCATGCGGGAGGTACACGAAGGCATTTGCGGTGATCACGTCGACTACCAAACTCTTATCAAGCAAATCATCCGGGCATGATATTATTGGAAGACTATGCAGCAAGATTGCTACCATTTTGTGAAGAAGTGTGCTCTATGCCAGATACATGCACCTTCTATTCATGCGCCAGCAACATATTTGTGAATCGCCATCTCGCCATGGCCATTTTCTATGTGGGCTTTTGATGTTGTTGGCCCCATTACCCCTTCTGCTTCAAATGGCCATAAATATTTTCTTGCTGCAACAGAATATTTTACTAAATGGGTAGAAGCAGTCACTCTACGCACAGTAGAAGGTCGACATGTGGTCTCATTCATCCATAAGAATATCCTATGTCGTTTTGGCATACCACATGATATTGTGTCAGATAATGGTAGTCATTTCAAGAATGAGAGAATGAGGACATTCTGCTCAAAATTCAGAATCCATCATCATTTCTTCGCTCTTTATTATCCTCAAGGGAATGGTCAAGCAGAGGCCACCAGTAAGATTCTTATTAGAATCTTGGAGCGAACTTTAAAAACAGTTCGTGACTGGCATGAGAAGATCCATGATGCATTGTGAGCATACGGAATCATCATTCGAACTCCAACTAATGCTACTTCGTCAGAACTTGTCTACAGAACTGAAGTAGTACTGCCTCTACAAGTTCAGAAACCTGCTCTAAAATTTGCATCACTTTTAGAATTACCTCTTGATCAGTATCAGCAACAGCGGCTAGTACAACTTGATTTGCTAGATGAAAGAAGACTCAGAGCAGCAGAGCACGTTCAATCATATCGTCAGAGGATAGCCAGACAATATGCAAAATTTGTCATTGAAAGGAAATTATGAGTCAATGATCTAGTACTCAGATCCATGACTTATCTCAAGCGTCGCCCAAGTGGCAAATGGTCACCGAATTGGGAAGGGCCCTATGTTGTCGAGGAAGCATTACCCCGCAATTCATATCTGCTTATCAATACTGATTGTGTGGAATTATCAGACCCCATCAATGCTCAATATTTGAAAATTTTCTATACTTAAATCCTCTATTCCATCATTTGTAATTCCTCAATATATTTTCTTCAATAATGGTCAAATTCTTCTTTCCCAGTTACACTGGGGCATTATTTTGAAAATTATTTTTAAAACATCTTGTATGCAGGCAGGATCAAACAAATCTCTCATTTTGCATGCATGTGCATCATTTCACATTCATTTGCATACATTCGCATTCATCTGCATCAATTTGCATTTGCATCGAGTTTCCCCTTCAGGTTAAGGGATAAATCCTGAGACCCCGACAGTTGTCCAAGTCGTCGTGAGGGTGAAAACTAAAAATCTTCTATCAAAATCAATTAGTAAATTCTCAAAAATCTAGTGTTCGTGCTGGTAAGATTTTCAAAATACAGTGTTCGTGCTGGTAAATTTTCAAAAATCCAGTGTTCGTGCTGGTAAGATTTTCAAAATCCAGAGTTTGTGCTGGTAAATTCTTCTAAATCCAGTGTTCGTGCTGGTAAATTTTCAAAATTCAGTGTTCGTGCTGGTAAGATTTTCAAAATACAGTGTTCGTGCTGATAAAAATTTTCTAAATCCAGTGTTCGTGCTGGTAAATTTTCAAAAATCCAGTGTTCGTGCTGGTAAGATTTTCAAAATCCAGGGTTCGTGCTGGTAAATTCTTCTAAATCTAGTGTTCGTGCTGGTAAATTTTCAAAATTCAGTGTTCGTGCTGGTAAAATTTTTTTTAATCCAGTGTTTGTGCTGGTAAATTCTTCAAAATCCAGTGTTCGTGCTGGTAATTCTTCCAAAAACAGTATTCGTACTGATCTATTTTCAAAATCCAGTACTTATACTGGTTCATTTCCAAAATCCGGCATTCACACTGGTACATCTTTCAAAATCCAATTTTTATTGGTCAAACTTTCTAAATCTGGTTTTACTGGTTAATGTTTTCAAACCTAATCCATGTTGATCTAGTCTTCTTGCGGGATTCGAGTTCCGACTCGAATTTTCTTTCCTTTGGGATTCGAGTTTCAACTCGAATTTCTTTCCCTTCTGAATTGGTTTAGAAGATTAGAGTTCCGACTCTAATCTTCTTCCAAATCCAATTCAAATGTCCTAGAATTGGTCTAGAAGATTAGAGTTCCGACTCGAATCTTCTTCCAAATCCAATTCAAATGTCCTAGAATTGGTCTAGAAGATTAGAGTTCCGACTCGAATCTTCTTCCAAATCCAATTTCAAATATCAAATTTCAAAGTTCCAAATTCTAATTTCGGCCCTCGGGCCACCCAATTTCCGAATTTCCAATTTTGACCTTCGGGTCAATCAATTTCCAAATTTCCAATTTTGACCTTCAGGTCAATCAATTTCCAAATTTCTAATTTTGACCTTTGGGTCAATCAATTTCCCAATTTCCAATTTCCAAGTTTCAAATTCCAAATTTCCAATTTCGACCTTCGGGTCAATCAACTTCAATTTCGACTTTCGGTTCAATCAATTTCCAATTTCCAATTTCAAATACCAAAATTTAAATTTCCAATTTCCAAATTCCAATTTCAAATACCAAATTTTAAATTTCCAATTTCCAAATTTCCAATTTTCAAATTCCAATTTCAAATACCAAATTTTAAATTTCTAATTTCCAATTTCCAATTTCCAATTTCCAATTTCCAATTTCCAATTTCCAATTTCCAATTTCCAATTTCCAATTTCCAATTTCCAATTTCCAATTTCCAATTTCCAATTTTGACATCCGGGTCACCCAATTCTCTATTTCAACCTTCGGGTCACTCAATTTCTAATTTTGACCTTCGGGTCATTCAAATCCTCAATTTCGACCTTCGGGTTATTCAATCCTTCAATCTCAACCTTTGATTTCCCATTTCGACCCCTTGTGTCATTCGACTCCCAATTTCGACCTTCGGGTCATGTAATTCTCAAATCTTGACCTTTGGGTCATCCAATTTGATCAATCAGGCCTCTGGGTCGTCCACTCTATCAGATTCTCAATTCAAGCCTTCGGGTTACGATCTTACCAACATCAATCATTCTCCTGCCTTCGGTTTACAACTTTGTCAATATCTATCACTTTCCAAGCCTTCGGGTTACAATTTCATTAATGTCAATCATTTTTAAATCAACAAAATCCTGCTTTCTAGCTGGTCGGTCAACAAATCCTGCTTTCGAGCTGGTCGGTCAACAAATCCTGCTTTCGAGCTGGTCGGTCAACAAATCCTGCTTTCGAGCCGGTCGGTCAATAAATCCTGCTTTCGAGCTGGTTAGTCAAAACAAAACCCAACTTTCAAGTTGATCTTTCACTGAGTCTTTTCAGTATGAGTATGATGGGAGAACTCACCTACTTTCTTGGACTGCATATTAAGCAAATCAAGGATGGAGTTTTCATCAATCAATCTAAGTATGCTCGTGAACTTCTGAAGAGGTTCAACATGAACTCAACTGCTTCAAAAACTACCCCTATGAGAACTACTACTGTTTTGGACAAAGATGAAGATGGTAAGTTTGTTGATACAAAGGTATACCGAGGTATGATAGGATCACTTCTCTATTTAACTGCTAGCCGTCCAGATATTATGTTCAGTGTTTGCTTGTGTGCTAGATTTCAGTCAAATCCAAAAGAATCACATCTTAAAGCTGTAAAAAGAATAATGAGATATTTAAAAGACACAGTAGATTTTGGATTATTCTATTCAAAATCCTCTACATTTGATCTAATCTCATACAGTGATGCTGACTTTGCTGGAAGTAAATCTGACAGAAAAAGCATAAGTGAAACATGTCATATGCTAGGGCACTCACTAGTATCATGGTTCAGTAAGAAACAAAACTGTGTATCCTTATCAACTACTGAAGCTGAATACATTGCTGCTAGCCTAGCTTGCACACAAGTTATCTGGATGAAACAAACCTTAAAAGATTTTGGTTTAAATTTTGAAAATACAACTATTTTTTGTGATAATACTAGTGCTATAAACTTATCTAAGAATCCTATTTTACACTCACGAACTAAGCACATTCAAATAAGACACCACTTCTTAAGAGAACAAGTCTTAAACAACATAATTAAACTCGAATTCATACCCACCAATCAACAGTTAGCAGACATATTCACCAAACCATTGAAACATGAAGACTTTACACGAATTAGAAGAGAACTAGGAATATGCAAACTAAGTGACTTATAAATTAATCACACTTATTATAATTAATACTTCTTATAAGTTATGTTAAAATCTTATTTTAAATTTTTTCTTATCGATTTTTGTTAGTCAAACTAGGTTTCCATATTCACGTATACTCTAAAACTCTTGTAAGACACATTCTTTATGTCTTTTAACTTGTCATTTTTCAAGTACACATCCATAATGACTCCTTGTCCTATCTCCTTTCACTCATATCCATAAGAACCAATTATATTAAAGTAAAAGCTATCATGACATTGGTCACATCACTCATCTCATAACCTCTTTATTATTTTTGTCCTTTTGTGAAAACTTCTCTTACGATAAGTTGGTTCACCTTCAACATGATAACATATTATTTTATGAGAAATCTTGCTTTTCAAATTTTAGTCAAAATCAAATGATTATTTTTTTTGGCTCTTTTTACCTTCTTCTAAAAGATCTAGTTATTATATTTCACGTAAATTTTTTACTATATCATTGGTTATTTCATAGCTTAAGTATAATCTATAATCATCCCTTCAAACTCTCTTTTTCGACATTAGTACTACAAGTACCACCCTTTTATTATCTCTCTCTCTCTCTCTACATTATACGAAGTACCTTTGCATCCGTGACCATGACTCACTCATATATTTTATATCTCTCTCAAATCGAGATTCACTAAAACCTTGTCCCTAAGCAAAACTTTATGTCATACATATCATATCTAACATCAAGTGATTGTTGTCCTTTATGACCACTCTCATTTCTCTACATATCCGTATCACCCTTCTTTATGTCTATTCATTCTTCTTCCACGCATATCAAAATATATACTTCTTAAATAACAAATTATTGCCTCTCACTCACTTATCTTTGCTTGTCTTATTCCAAAATCACTCTTCACGAATTTGGAATGCTTCCACATAAAGTAATATCATGTAGAAAAAGTTGTTTGTTTTATTAGGCCATTATTTTCTTCACTCTCTTCAATATGACACTCCATACTCAATTCATGACACTTCTCACTACTCGATAAACTCTCCCATAGTATATTTGTTCAAAACTATGTCCTTCTTAACATACATACCAATATAATACACTATCTTCCACCATTGATTTGATTTGTCATTCACAAGCCCCTTAACTTACAACTCACGAATTTCCTTATTCAAACTACAATCCAAAAATCATTCACTTCCATTGTCATTCAATTCTTATCACAATTATTTTCTTTCTTCTATTTAAATCGATTGGTTCATTCCTCACCAACACCATTCGTATCCCACTATCTTCATACATACTTTCAAACTCGTTCCTACTCTCTCAACTCCTTTTGCAATGGCTTCCTCCTCAAACAAGGTAATCACTGCCGCCGATCTAAGGTATCCAGATCTTTTTCACGACTACAACTTACTTTGCTCTCGCCCTATTCATGAAGGTAAGTTGGTTCACTATGAAGACTTCATGTTATTTGACCTAGACAGATCTCTCCCCGAACTCAAACACCTACTAGGATCTTCATCCCAAGTTGCCTACTATCCTGAACTCGTTCAACTATTCTACACAAATTTTTCCTCTGATCATGAGCAAACTTCCATCACCAATAAAGTCCAAGGAAAGCTGATTTTCTTCGATGCTTCTGACCTAGGAAGAATTCTAAACCTTCCTTCCACCAGCACAGACCTCAACAACATCGTACCACTCGACCGATCGGTCCTTCGAAAAATTCTTCTCTGTACCCACTACACACAACTTCCCTGGCACATGAGGAATCTCCAACCTCATGCTCAACTACTTGCCCAGATTCTTCTCCACAATATCTATCCCAAGCCTCCACGCAAGGGATTAGTGCCAAGAAAAATCTCTCTCCTTATCTATGCAATTTTCTCTTCCACTCCGATAAATTGGTCCTCCATTATTTTCAACCTTTTCATTCGCTATCAAAAATTTCAGCCTCTTCTTTTCGGGTGTTTTATAACTCCCATTTTAAAATACTTCAAAGTTCCCCTTCAAAATAAAGATATCCTCCATCCCTCTCAGGTCCTCGATGCTACGTCCTTCAATCTAAGGTCCCTGCACCCTCCCAGCTCTGATGAAGAAGATCCAACATCCAACTTTGATTACTTCTCTGCCATCATGGATGTTCAACGTTCTCAAGATCGTATCCTTCGCAATCAAGCCTTGTTGCAGCAGACTCTCCAAACCCTTCAACCAGATCGTGACGCCCGAACACATCAACCTACTCCACCTTCGGAATAAACTTATTTTTTTTGGACTGTAATATTTATTATTGGTCTGTAATAACTATCTTACTCTGATCCCTTCCTTTTTTTTCTATGACAAAGGGGGAGAAAACTTGTCTCCATTATTGGAGAAATACTCTCTTTAAACATTTTTCAATATTTTATAATATTATTATTTCTATGCATAATGTCTTTTTGACAGGGGGAGCATATTTTGTCATCATAAAAAAGGGGGAGAATGTTGGGAAACTCTGTTTTGATGTCACATAATATGATACACTGTCGTATTTGATTTTATATGATATGATAATATGTCCTCTTGAAAAATGTTATATTATGACTGAATATGTTTTGCCATAAATCTAACGAGTATTTGATGCAAGGATATCTCACCCAAAAAGGATGGAGACTTCCTGTTCAAGTACAACTATGGTGCAATCATACTCCTTGAAGAAAAAGCTTGATGAGCCATGCAATCCTAAAGATTAACTAAAGAGATCGGCTACCTCAAGATGAAGATTTTTTTCTTCTTTAGAGTCATATGTAACAGAACCTTCAGGAACATGCATATTGCATATTACATACTCATTCATAAAAGCTATTTCATAAAAGTATACAATAGTTTCAAAAAGCTCCTTTTTGAAAACAAATAATTGTACCTTCTTACAACCATTTATGAAAAAGGTATTTTGACATGATTTCAAAATGTAATAATTGTACCTTATATCATATACAAGACAACTTAAAAAGTAATATTTTTAAAAGTAGGAAAAAGACAAAAACATAAAATCGGCTACATAAAGAAAAACAAATATAATATGTTTTGAAAAGACTCTAGTTACCTTCTTTAAAGAAATGATTTCAAATATAGGAAAAAGACAAAAACATAAAATCGGTTACACAAAGAAAACAAATATAATATGTTTTGAAAAGACTTTAGTTACCTTCTTTAAAGAAATGATTTCAAATATAGGCAAAAGACAAAACACAAAAATCGGCTACACAAAAAAAAAACAAATATAATAAAGTTTTTGAAAAGACTCTAGTTACCTTTTTACAAACCCATAGAATGTCGACTTACTTGAAGTCATCATTCTCTTTGTATAGCATTAAATACCTCCTGTAAGAAATCCTTGTTAATATCCTTCTCAAGAATGTCGACTTTCTTGTAGTCTTCATTCTCTCTGAAGACTTTGAAAAACACAACATAAAGAAAACACTTGACATGACTATGTACAAATAAATATCTCAAAGCACTCATTGTATTTACACTCATTTAAAGTAAAGAAGTACTTATGTACCTCAAAACATTAATTAGAATAAAGACAAAACTTCATAATAGCCTACAATCCAACGTTCAATGTACTATTGTAAGAAATAGACTTTTTACATAAAATATATATTACCTAAACATTTACAACGACTAGTGTACCCTACATTTCACTTTTATGGAAATAAGACTCTCTCGAATTTCTCTAAAGATGTTTTTGAAATGACATAACATTTCACATCTCAAAAAACTACGATTTCAAAAAGTAACGACTACTTTTTTAAAAGCTATATAAACACACTCAAATAAACTATTCAACATGGAATGGACATGTGAGCTTACAACGAGAAAAATTCCTATTTGATATTTGAAAAGAGAGCCTTGAAAAAGAAAGAGAAAAAGAAAAGAAAGAAAAGAGAAAAAGTCAAGTCTAGCTCTTTGACAAAGAGTATCCTCTGAGTGACAAACAGAACATTCTGAGAATCCTTCATTCGTGCATTCATATCATTCTGAAGGTTCTATAGGAAGTATTGTAACTTTCTGTTATTCACTGTTTTCCTTCTTTGTTGAAAGAAGTAGACCTCTGTGAAAGAGGGTGTGCCCTTCTCTGTTGAGAGAAGAAGACCTCTGTGTAAGAGGGTGTTGTCCTTCTCTGTTGAGAGAAGAAGACCTCTGTGAAAGAGGGTGTGCCCCTTCTCTGTTGAGAGAAGAAGACCTCTGAGGAATAGGGTGTTGTACTATTTATCCGGTGACTCGGATGTTATAGTGGAAAGCTCAAGTGGTTTGCTTGGGGACTAGATGTAGGTCTGGGTTTTGACCGAACCAGTATAAATTCTGTGTTTTATGTGTTGTGCCTTATTGCCTGATTATTTTATTTTATCGATCTGTATCGAATTTCACTATTCACCCCCCCTCTAGTGAAATTTCAAATGCTTCTTGACTTTCTACTCAAAACGTTAGCCACTATATTGGCCTTTCGTGGGTGGTATGATATGAAGAAATCATAGTCCTTTAAGAACTCTAATCACCGCCTCTGCCTCATGTTCAGGTCTTTTTGCGAGAAGATGTATTTAAGGCTTTTATGATCAGAGAAGACCTCAAACTGCTCACCGTATAGGTAATGCCGCCAAACCTTAAGTGCAAAGACTACTGCTACAATCTCCAAGTCATGTGTAGGGTAATTTCACTCATGCACTTTCAGTTGACGTGAAGCGTATGCTATAACCTTGTTGTGCTGCATCAACACATATCCCAATCCAGTACCTGATGCATCATTGTATACCACAAACCCTCCTTTTTCTGAAGGCAATGCGAGTATAGGGCTGTAGTAAGCCTCTTCTTCAACTCCTAGAAACTCTCTTCACATTGCTGAGTCCATAAAAACTTCAATTTTTTGTGAAGCAGCTTCATCATTGGTGTAGCGATCTCCAAGAAATCCTGAATAAACCTTCAGTAGTATCCTGTAAGTCCAAGGAAACTACGAATATCTGATACGCTCTTAGGTTATTTCCAATCTAAGATCACTTCCACCTAGATCCAAACATAAGATTTAACAGATCAAAATTAAGATCCAAACAATTTTCCTCAAACATAGCGATCAAGGTGAATTACCTTAGCATGGTCAACTGACCCCGTCTTTGGAGATCACGTGACCCAAAAAGATGACTTGCTTTAGCTAGAATTCACACTTTGAGAACTTAGCATACAACTGATGTTGTCGAAGTGTCTCGAGGACAATCCTCAAGTGCTTTTTGTCTACCTTAGCATGGTCAACTGACCCTGTCTTAGAAGCATTTAATGATTTATATGCTAAATTTAAGAGTCTAAGTTCCAAAAACAAAGAGTTGAAAACTGAAAATTTAACTCTTGACTCTCAAAATAAAGTGTTACTTTAAGAGATAGAAGATCTCAAGAAGGAAAACTCTTGCCAAGCATTTGAGATAAAAGAAATTGGAATTAGAACCAATCTCTTACAAAAAGAAATAACTAGTCTAAAAGAAAAATTAAATGATCTTCTTTCTATAGTGACCAAATTCACAAATGGTCAAGAGAATCTAGAAAGACTTTTTGGTTCTCAAAGATGCTCGGTTAATAAAACCAGATTGGGATATAGCTTCTTTGATACTCAAAATAGACCAAACTATGTGGTGAAGAATCAAAGACATTATTCTTAACTATTTGTTCATAGAACTAAACTTTCTAGTTCTAATAGAAATGCATCTAATCATGGAACTTATAATGCTTATAAGCCTAGACATGATTATTCTAGAAATGCTAAATCTTTTTATAGAAAGAATATTTATTATCAAAGGAAACCAAAATCCAAATGGATATGGGTTTCTAAGACTAACTCTCATGGACCCGAAAATAAAAAAGGGTCAAATGCTCTATCTTCTAATTTTGTTGTAGGTACACAAAATAAGGAGCAAATGAATATTGGACAGCTGTTGTTCCAAACATATGACTGAAAGGCCGAAGTTATTTTTCACCCTCCAAAGTAAGGATGGAGGAACCGTCACCTTTGGAGACAATAACAAGGGAAAAGTAATAGGTATTGGTAATATTGGTAATCCAAAATTTCTCTTGATAGAAAATGTTCTTTTAGTAGATGGTTTAATGCATAATTTATTATCTATTAGTCAATTATGTGATAAAGGTTTTCATGTTTCTTTTGAAAATGATTTATGCTTAATTTTTGATTTACAATCTAAAAAGATCATTTTTAAAGGTAAAAGAAGGAACAATGTGTATGAACTATATCTAGATGAGTTACCCACTTTTAATGAAAAATGTCTTATTGTTTCAAATGAAATTCAATGGTTATGGCACAAGAGTCTTGGACATGTTAACTTTAAAATTATTTTCAAGTTATCCAAGAATGATCTTGTAAGAGGCCTACCTAAAATACCATATAAGAAAGATCACTTATGTGATGCTTGCCAAAGGGGTAAACAAATTAAGAGTTCTTTTAAAGCAAAAGATATAGTTTCAACAAAACGTCCTTTTGAACTTTTACATTTAGATCTATTTGGACCATATAGAATTCAAAGTTTGAATGGTAGCAAGTATGCTTTTGTTATAGTAGATGATTATTCTCGGTTTACATGGGTGATTTTTCTAAAAAACAAAAAATGATGCTTTTTCGGAATTTTCTAAACTTTGTAGAAGAATTACAAATGAAAAATCTACATCTATAATTAAAATTCGTAGTGATCATGGTGGTGAATTTGAAAATGAATCTTTTCTAAAGTTTTGTGATTTACATGGTATATCTCACGACTTTGCTTTTCCTAGAGCGGCTCCACAAAATAGAGTTGTTGAAAGAAATCATAGAACTTTGCAAGAATGTGCTAGAACCATGCTTCAAGATAAAAATTTTCCAAAATACTTTTGGGCTGAAGCAATAAATACAACATGTTATGTTTTAAACCGTGTTCTTATTCGACCAATCTTACATAAAACATGTTTTGAATTGTATTATGATCATATACCAAGGATCTCATATTTTAAAATTTTTGGTAGTAAATGTTTCTTGTTAAATACCAAAGATAATCTTGATAAGTTTGATTCAAAATCAGATGAATCGATATTTCTTTGATATTCTTCTAGAAGTAAAGCTTATCGTATTTTCAATAAAAGAACATCTTGCATTGAAGAATCTTTACATGTTGCATTTGATGAGAATTGTGAGCAGGTTATACCTCTAAGCGAAGGAGAAGAAGTAATACTTCAAGAAGAACCCTTGATAGAGAATACTTCTTAAGAAAATATTCCTCTTTAACCTGTTTGGAAAGAAGTTCCTAATCATCCACATGAACAAGTTATTGGAGAAATAAAAAGTGGTGTTCAAACTAGAAGGCAATTAGAAAAATATATTTCAAATGTTCCTTTCATATCTAAAATAGAACCAAAGAATATCAATGAGGCTTGTGGTGATGAATTTTGGCTTTTGGCCATGTCTGAAGAACTTAACCAATTTACTATGAATGATGTTTGAGATCTAGTTGATAGACCAAATGATCATCCGGTAATTGGAACAAGATGGGTCTTCCGAAATAAGCTGGACAAAAATGGTGAAGTCATTCGAAACAAAGCAAGGCTAGTAGCACAAGGCTATAATCAAGAAGAAGGCATAGATTTTGATGAAACCTATGCACCAGTGGCTTGATTAGAGTCAATTCGAATGATGCTTGCTTTTGCTAGTTACATGAACTTCAAGTTATATCAAATTGATGTTAAGAGTGCATTCTTAAATGGACACATCAATGAAGAAGTTTATGTAGATCAACCTCCAGGCTTTGAAAATGAGAAATATCCAAAAAAAGTCTACAAATTAAAAATAGCATTGTACGGACTTAAACAAGCACCAAGAGCGTGGTATGAAAGACTATGAAATTTTCTAGAACAATCTGGTTTTTCCATTGGTTGGGTAGACTCCACTTTATTTATTAAAAATCATAATTCAGATATTCTTATTGTGCAAATTTATGTTGATGACACAATATTTGGTTCTACTAATGATTCTCTTTGTAAAGAATTTGCTAAAGCTATGCAGGAAGAGTTTGAAATGAGTTTGATGGGCGAATTAAACGACTTCCTTGGACTTCAAATAAAGCAAACTGAAGAAGGAATCTTCATCAATCAGGCTAAGTATACAAATAAACTTCTCAAGAGATTTGTGATGGACTCATCGAAATCAAGAAGGAATCCTATGAGTACAACTACTTCTCTTGATAAAGATGAAAATGATAAAAGTGTAGATACTAAGCTCTACAGAGGTATGATCAGATCTCTATTATACTTAACTGCTAGTCGACCTGATATTATGTTTAGTGTTTATATGTGTGCAAGATTTCAAGCTAATCCAAAGGAATCTCATTTAACTGCAGTAAAACAAATTCTTCGTTATTTGAAAGATACTTCAAATTTCGGTTTGTTTTACCCAAAATGATCTTCCTTTGATTTAGTTTCATATAGTGATGCAGATTTTGTAGGAAGTAAATCTGATCGCAAGAGTACTAGTGGAACTTGTCATTTCTTAGGAAATTCCTTAGTCTCTTGGTTTAGTAAAAAGCAAAATTCAGTGTCACTCTCAACAACTGAAGCAGAATATATAGCAGCTAGTTTAGCGTGTTCACAAGTACTATGGATGAAACAGACCTTAAAAGATTTTGGTTTGAATTACTCCACAACAACTATTTATTATGATAACACTAGTGCTATAAATCTTTCGAAAAATCCTATTCAGCACTCAAGAACTAAGCATATTGAAGTTAGACATCATTTCTTAAGAGATCATGTGTTAAAAGGAGATATTTCATTAAATTTTATTTCCACTAAAGAACAACATGCCGATATCTTCACTAAACCTCTTAAAAATGAAGATTTTATGAGAATTAGCAGAGAACTAGGTATTTGCTCGTTTTTTGGATTTATAAAAATGTTGATTTTTGAACAAAATCTCAAAATAGCACTATATTAGTCGACCGATAAAATTTTAGTCGACTGATGCTTTAAAATTTTAGAATGAATCGCACCATATTAGTCGACCGATATATTTCTAGTCGACTGATGTTTAGAATGAGTCACACATTCTTAGTCGACCGATAAAGTTTTAGTCAACTATTTTTTTTTTTTAAATTTTAACTGAAGGGACCCGATATCCCTTGGATTTTTTTTAAACCCCGTTTTTTTTTAAAAAAAGGCATCGTTTCATTTTATTTTCACACCTTTTCGTTTTTCTTAAAAATGAAACTCTTAAAACGAAAACCCTCTTTTTCTTTCCTCTCTCTCTTCCGAAAAACCCTCAGAGTACCGTTCGATCCTATCCTCGCCGGGATTTCTTGCCGTGACAGGGAGACGCCAGAATCTTCTGACTGTGACTGGGAAACGTCGGAATCCTCTTGCAGTAACTGGTGCATCTTCAAAACACGTCGGAACCCTCTTGCCGTGACGGTGTATCTTCAGCCATTGCCAGAATCCCCTTGTGGCAGCCTTCACACTCACCGTCAGCCACCGTATCTTCCTTTGTTTTTGTTTCACAATGCCGGACAACATTTTCCTTCTGTCAGACATCGTTTGGAAGCCGACATTTTTTTTGGTAAATCTGTTTTATTTTTTTAACCATGCCTCGTTCGAAGTCTGCATCTGCAAAAGGTTTAGGTTCTCCTCCTCCTACACCTTCTTCAAGACATGGATTTTCTCTCATATTACTCTGAAATCCTTTTTTATATGATACATTTGGATCAATTTCTACACTACATATTTTACCAAGCCGAAATGTACTGTTTCACATGTTTTCTCGTTACAGAATAAGAGAATTATTTCTAGGAATTTCACAATTTTTTGATGCCTGTGCAGATACCCTTCATTATCCTTTTCTGATTCACTTGTTTTATACGAATTTAAATATGGATCATGAAACTAGAGTTCTATCCTCTCTTGTTCGTGATGTTGAAATCGAGTTTGATTCAAAACTACTTGGAGAAATCCTAGAAATTCCATCTTCAGACACTCTTTTCAACACTGTTGAACTGAATGATGAGAGATTTTTTGAACAAATTCTTCTTCCAGGTTCACCTCACTGCCCTCCTTTCAAAAATACTAATCTTCAAACTCGTACACGCATTGCTGGACGAATCCTTGCCCACAATGTTCTACCTAAAACAGGTTCTTTTGATTACTATTCCACAGATCTTTCTACGGCTCTTTATGTTTTATTTGGAAATATTTCTGTAAATTGGGCCAATGTGTATTTTACAAATTTGTGGAAACAAAAACCATTTCTTCCTTATGGTTGTCTTCTAACTCGTATTTCAGACATTTCAAAGTTCCTTTAACAAATGAAAAATATATTGTGCAAAAAGAGTTCTTTGATCAAACTATTTTTAAAAGAATGAAAATTAAATAGCTGCCTCCTTTAAATGTTGATCAAACTGAACCATCTGATCCTACTGAACCATCAATTTCTGAACCTTCACCTTCTGTGACACCTTCATCTCATGCAAAAAGAAAGAAATTTTCTACAAGTCAAGTCAATGATGAAGTTTTGCAGCGACTGGAAGCATTGGAGATGCATCAACGCACTTTTCGTGAAGATGTGACTCAACAACTTTCTTCGATTCCGAAAGATGTGACTACAATTAAGGATTTGCTCAACCAACTTTTCTGATCTTTATGATCTGTCTTTACTAAACTTTGATACTTTATGGTTGTAATATTTTAAACTTGTATCTCCATTTTGCTTATGCTATTTCTGCCCTTATTCTTTTTTATTATGACAAAAGGGGAGAAAAAGATAAAAGATAGCATTACATTGAAATTGCAGGAGATCTTCATTAGAATTGCGAAATTAAGAGAAAAAGAAAGCATTGAAATTGCATTTATGAAAAAGTTTTTAAATACATGAAGTGATGATAAATGGAAATGCAAACCAATCAATATGTGATATATGTGCTTTAAATGTGCTAATTTTTAATGTTTTGCAGCATATTGATAGGGAAAGTAAAATCTCCATCTATGCAGCTAAATGCTTCATCTTTGATTAAGTTTGTCATCATTAAAAAGGGGGAGATTGTTACGACAATGAAGCCATACATGATACTTCAAGTACAAGGTTTTGATAATGAGCAAGTGAAATCAACTGCATTTCAGCTAAGGCAATAAAGACATTGAAGAATTCGATGAAGAATCTTTGAAGACTAGTGTGCAAATGTTAAATTTATTAAAAGTCTTAGATTCTTGTAAGAGCCTTACTTAGAGTGCATATTTAGGTTGCATTTTACCTAAAAAGTCTTTAGAAAAACTTTTCTAAAAGAACCCCTCTTGATAATCTTTTTAGAAAACACTTTTCTTAAATTTTCGTGTTTATTAGTCGACCAATAGACTTACCAATCGCCTAATCCTTTCGCGCCAAATTTTCTAAAAAGTCATTTTTGTCAAGTTAGTCGACCGAAGTTTTTATCAGTCAATTGGACAGAATGTCTGTTTTCTGGAAAATTAGCAGCAGTCGACTAATGGTTTTATCAGTCGATTGAACAAAACATGTGTTTTCTGGAAAATTAGCAGCAGTCGACTAATGCTTTTATCAGTCGACCAGACAAAAAGTTTGTTTTTCAGAAGATTTTAGCAGCAGTCGACTGAAAGGTTTTTCAGTCTACTGATGATATTATCAGTCGACTAATTTTATCTCTAGTCGACTAAGTTTCAAAAGTTCAGATTTTCAAACGGCTCGATTAACAGGTCAGTCGACCGACGATAACTGTCAGTCTACTAATAACTAACTATTAGTCGACTAACTACTGTTCCAGTCGACTAATTTTGCTGTTTTTCCTGAAACTTCAAAAAGGCGTGTCTTTTCGTTTTTCAAACATTTTGATCATTCAAAATGAACTATTTTGACACCCTTTCATACCCTCAACGTATGAAAACTTTCAACTATAAATATGAGTGCATTTTACACTCAAAAGCACTTTAATTCAATCAATTTGAATCAATTACTCTTTGCTTTTCACTCATATTCATTTTCTCACTCACGTGATATTTTCACTTCAATTTTTCACTCAAATCCCTTTGAGAGATAGTGAATTCGTGCGTAGAGTATTTCAACAACCTCAAAAGCCAATTGCATCTCATTTGCATTAAAAAAAAAGGCTCATAGGTTGTATTGTAAGTTGTTACTTATTTTCTATAAAAGGAAGGACTCCTTGGTTTAAAGAAGTTGTTTGCTTTCAGTAGGAGTGTTACTAAAAGTGGGACCGGATTTGGTCTGTATAATCTTGTAGTTACACAAGGTTGATAGTGAAAATCTCAAGCGGGTTTTGCTTGGGGACTGGATGTAGGTCGGGAAAGACCGAACCAGGATAAAATCTTGTGTTCCTTTGTGTGATTGCTTTTCAAATTGCAAAATACGTTTATATTCCGCAGACAATTTTTAAAAGCACTATTCACCCCCCCTCTAGTGCTCGTTGCCTCGATCCTACTGCACTTTCAGTTCGATGGTGTGATAACCTCCAAAATATATTCTAGTGTGATTGATGTAATGTCAAATAGTTTTGCAAAATGCATAGACACAAAGGAATGTGTAGTGCCAGTGTTAAATAAAACTTTAGCATCAAACTTCGTGACATGGATGGTACCTTTGATGACATTTGTGTCCTTTTATAACTCCTCTGCAGAAGTTGCGTAAACGCGGCCAATGGCTTTCCTCTGCCCCTATGCATGAGACTGTTGTTGGTGTTGTTGCTGGGGTTGTGGTTGTGGTTGTTGTTGTAGCTGCCTTTGAGGTGTAGTGGTCGCTCCTTCCTCTGTGAGTCATTTAGGACAATTTTGCATATTATGTCTCATCTCTCCATAACGCAGGCATGCTCCTGTGAGTAGGTAATAGGCTCCTGCATGCAACTTCTTGCAGACAAGGCACATTGTGGCAGCCTACTGGGGTCGGCCCGTACCACCTTGATGCACCTTAGCCTTCTTTACAGGCAGTGCCCTGCTCGTCTCGGTTGCAGGTCTAGGGGTTTTGTTCACGTTGCCCTTCATTTTGTTGAACCGCTTGGGTTGAGTCTTCCTAGAAGACTCCCAGTCGTCCTGCAACACAAAAATCTATCTACTTGGGGTTGTCTTTGAGAAATAAAAGGGTCAAGTTTTAATTTTCCCACCTGAAGTATGGTGGCCATCTCGATGGCCTGGTTGAGATTCTGAGGACGGCTGGTAAGCACACTTGTCCTCAGTTCATCATGCAGCCCGTGAACATATTTCTTTGCTCGCACCTCGTCAGTAGTGTAGGTATGCAGGCAATACTTCTTTAAGTACCAAAATTGTGTGGTGTATTCCGCCACCTTCATAGAGCCCTGCTAGAGATCCAAGAACTCTTACGTCTTGCGATCTTGAGCGAACTGTTGGAAATAGGTGTCCAAGAACACCTTCAAGAATTCCTCCCAAGACAGTGTGTGTCACTCATTTGGTGTGTAGCATAACTCCCATGTAGTCTCCCACCAACTCTTGGCGTCGCCCTGGAGTCAGTAGGTGGCAAAAGAGTCTCTTCTCTCAGTGAGAACTTTAAGGATCTCAAAGATCTTGTCGATAGCGTAGACCCACTCCTTTGCCGCGTTTGGGGACTCAATTCCATAAAGCATTTGTATGACGCTTCATGGGTCGTAGCAGCAGGCGGTGCTGCATTTCCATTTGGCTGATGGCCATTGCCATTGCCATTCACCCCGTTATTAGCGAGGTTCTGGCAGATGACAGTCAGAGTCGCGAGGGCTTCCAAGAGGAAGTCCCTTTGGGCAGTCCAACTTGCGGGTTGTCGTGCGACCATCTATAATAAAATTTTAAATTAAATTAACACTAAGTTTTGCATAATCACTGTTTTTTCTGATGACCCTACTAAGCATCTAAGTTTCGATTTTGCAACAATTATAAAATGTAAGCAATTCAAGAATACAATTTCTACAACACATCATAAAACAAAGAAAAGTGGAACACACTTACAACGATGTTAGTTGGATGGATGAGCTTTGAGCCAAACTTTCCCTTTGCTTTGATACCAAGTTGTAACACCCCAATTTTTAAATCCTGAAAAGGGTGATTTTTTTTTTTGAAATACTTTTAATCATTTTAGCAAAATAACAACAAAAAAATCTACTTGGACAAAAACTTGAAGTACTACTTCTCGTATATATTCAAAACCATGCAATTTTTGAATTGGAAATAAAATATTCATAAATTGAATTTAATAGTCCATAATTGTCCAAAATTAATTACAAACATCCAATTAATAATGAATTAAAAATATCAGAGTCTGGGGCAATCAGAATTGATCTCAATCTAAAACATCAGAGGTTTGAGAAAGGTATGGCTCGGTCCCCGTCGCAACCTCCAGCCATTGCATCTGAATCTACTCACTTCCTGAAAAACATTAAAATCAAAGCATAAATACATATAATGTCTTAATAGGGTTGAGCCATACTAAACAAGTAAAGTAGAATACGAAAGCAGAAATTTCATCTAACTTTTCATACACTTAATCAAATTAAATATTGAAGAATTCAACACGCATTTTAATAACTCAAGTAAGCATTCTATTGCAAAAATAACAAATATGTATTACTCATTCAACTTAAGCAAGTAAAATGCATGAATAGTTAAAAATTCATGTACTTACCAATACCGAAGCCCTTTCTATGCACGAATCGATTCCTATCTTTAATTATATTTTCTTTTTTATATGATGCATGCTATGCATATCTAATGCACAATCATTTAGGTTATAGTGTTTTAACAGAACCCTATGGGTACAAACATAGGTAAAAGTCCTGGGTCAGGGCCATGGCGCAGGTGGTGTTTTCAATCAAGAGGTAACTTTTATCATGGCCAAGCACCATTCGCCAGTGTCGGGTATGGGACACAAAGAGTGAGAGAAGTTCCTAAACTACCATCCTGATGCATCAAACTTTACTCATGAGATTTTGTATCCTCCACGTTTTAGTCTAAAGTGGAGGGTTCTCATATCTTTGTGGTTAGGAAGGAGCAATCTTCCATGCTCAAAACAATACCCACAAAGCCAGATTAGTACCACTCGCCTTCTCTTAGTGAGTATCAGTCATTTAATGCTACATGTTTAACCTTTAGTCATTTGTTTACAAGCAACATCTATTAGGCAATCTCATTCAATAAATTCGACCACTTTAGGGCCTAAGGATGCATTTTTGAAACCTTTGGTTCAAGAACATAACACATGTTTCATTCCTTTCAAAATCGTGCATGAATGCGTAACAAGGAAATAAAATTTCTTTAAACACTAGATGCATCCATTGATTCATATCATTCATATCATGTACATGGCAGTCATACATAAAGATTTGCAGCATGTACATTATCATACAACAATCATATTCGTTACACATAATGGACATTTTGGTCCAACCACTCGACATAAGCCATGGGCATGCTTGTGTCTTAATATTTTTATCAATTTGTGTCCCAGGAGTGGACACTTCTATTTTCTGCATCTAACCCATACTCATAACAATTTAAAGTAGATAAACATCAATTCGAAGTGGCATTAATTCATACGCATAGTTTTTGCAACAATTAACTAGCTGGGATTGAAACCAAATTTCTATCTCATGAAAACTTAACTCTATTTGACTATTACAGAGACTGCAGAAAAATTTCCAATCTATGGTTAAAGCTTAATTTTTTATAATTTGTAGGAAATTTTATCAGGTTTTCGATGTCGCAAACCATTCATAAAAAATCATCTGTATGAGTAAGTTACAAATGTTTTGATGCAGGCCTGTACGTTTCTGTTTCGACTGTTATCGAACAATGCTAATTTTTTTAGCTTTCCAACGCAATAAATCATTTATCGAAACTCTTCTGAACGAGGAAGATACAAGTGATTTAGTGGTTAGGTGTCAGACCAAAAATATGAAATACCGGTATGCATTCGAGTGGAGCCAAAACGGGTCACCCAAATCCATATTTTTGAATTTTTTGCATTAATTCAACTAAAAAAATTATAAGATTTAAACTATACTAAGCTAGATAATCTAAAATGGACAAATCTTATTTTCTTAGTCATTTGGCTGGAAAACAGACCCATCTCTTATAGGGTTTATTTTCTTAAAAATAATTTTGGTAAATTTCATAATAAAATAAATAAATCATGCAATTTTCCTATGAATAAAAATAAGAAAATCATTCATTAATTCCAAACTATTGGTATGCACATACACTATCATTTATAATTAAAATTTGCATGAAACTAATTAGATATATCATGTTTTTTACTAAATTTACTATTTTTTTTAGAAACCCGAAAACACCAAATATGTAATTTCTAAAGAATTCAACTTTGAAAATCATTAAAATTTTAACAGAGCATCTATATTAATAAGATCTACTAACCCAAATTGAAATTTATAGAAAAATAACTAAATCACCTATGTATTTTGAATTTTTTTACAATTTTATTTTATGAGAAAGCAATTTTTAGAAAAACACAATTTTTAGGGAGGGGTTCTCTAAAAAACCCATTCTATTTTCATACTTTGATAGCCCTAAGCCAAACCCACGTGTGGAAGGCATGACTTAGGGTCAATACTTATGAAAATATGATGGAATTTATACCCACGAATTTCGTTTTACGTGTAGAGCATAGAACCCCCTACCTCTTTGGCAAAAGTCAATCCTACGAGCTTAGAGTGCTCTTCTTGCATGAATCAGCCATTCCACACATAACATGGCCTCAAATAAGACCTCCTTATGCTTCCTTCAAGCACGTGGAAGTCTCCCTTGTTGAGCCAAAGGTGAAAATACCAAGAGTTTGGTGTAGGGGAAAGGAAGAGAGAAGAGGAATTTGGGAGAGAGAAGGAACTTCAAGAAAAAATCAAAGGGGATCAAATATGGGGGTGGGGGGTGAGCCCCTACTCACTATTTATAGTCTTAGACTATGGGTCAAGGGCTGGAATTAATCCTAGCCCTTGATTCATATCAAGGCTAAGTTTCCAAATTCTTAATTCTTTTTCTTTCCTTTTCTCTTTTTTTTTTCTAAAATTCATTTTCCTTTTTCTTTCTTTTTTTTGTTAGTTTAAGCATACTCTATAACATATATATCATATATATTACACAGTATATTATATATATTTTATGCTAGATACAATAAGGAAGGGTGGGTCGACCCCCTTTCCATTCTACATAGAAGTCAACTTGATTGCTTGGCAAGCAAGTTGACTTGGTAAGTTTTATTTTTTTCTTTCATTTCTTTCTTTCCTTTTTCCCTTCTTTCCTTCTTCCTTCCTTGGTTCAGCCACTTCTTAAGCCTTTCTACAACCCTCTAGGCTGGACGCTTCCCCTTATGGGGCTTGGTTTTGAAAAAAAGGAAACTTTTGACCCTTTTATTCCTCTTTTTAATTTTTGGTAACTTTTAATTTAACTTAATTTTAAAGATTTATTTTCTTATTACAAATTTAAAGTTTAAATTGGATGCCACATAGGATGAGACAACCCACATATGGACTCCTACCATTTTATTAAAATTAACTAATTATTTAAATTCTATTCCATTAAATAAAATTTTAATTAAATTCAAATTAAATTCAAATGAAACTTTATAAAGATTCAAATGTGAAATTACATGAAATGTAAATAAATATAATTTGGATAGACTTACATGTAATTAAATTCTATTTATAAAATTTTGAATTCTCATATATTTAAATTATTTATTTTAATTATCCCTTAAGGGTTAAATTCGAATTTCTCAAAAATAACTTTTGAAAAATTTAAACTCAATATGGTCAATGAGACCCTTGGGCATGTTGGGTATTTTTTTCATATTTGAATTTTTTTATAAATCCTACAAACCCTCTAACATAGTACAAATCCTACAAAATTTAAAATTTCACTTTATCACACAATAAGAAAAAATGCAAAATTCACAAAAATGCCTCAAAAATTATGGGTATTACAGTGTACCCTCAGGAAAGAAAAGAGAAACAATGCATTATATTAGGTTCACAAGTGGTTAAATGATTCATAAAATGTTGGTTTAAAATTTTATGCATGTCATATATAATTTCTAGTTCGTGCGTATATTGGCATATATGGATCTGGTTGATTATTTGTCTTGATTACTAATGATATGATGCAGGTACGTTACATGATGGTATGAATGAATTATTGAGTAATCCTGCATGATTAAATTATTGTCGTGATCATTAACTTTGTTGAGTTTATATGCTTTGACATGGTATGATTTATTGTCTTGAGAAAGATGTATGCTTTGTGTATTTGTGTTCTTTTCATGACTATGTGTAGGGTGTTTTCCTACTAGGGTTGTAGCTCATGCCCCTACATTTTAGTATCTCAGGTAACAAATAAGCTAGAAGGCGATGACAGGAGGCTCGGGGTGGCATCAAGATGATCATATTCCTTTAGGCTGTTGGATGGACTAAATCATTATATTTACTTTATTATTTTCTTTTAATCTTATAAATTCTGATATTTGGAAGACTAGTATTTTATTTATCGCAATTTAAGTGATGGTTTGTTTTAATTATTCTAATCTTACAAGTGTGTGTTGGTAATTGTAACCCGCCCAAGGCTTGAATTGAATCTAAAATGAGTTTTTGTTGTGTTATTAAAAAAAATCGTGTAAAGGGATTTAAAAAAAGAATCTTTAAATTGTTCGGTTTAAAAAATTGGGGCGTTACAACCTTCCACTACACGATCTTATAATCTTTGTTTGCACCTTGATGCAGAAGTGGAGCAGAAGCCCCGGGTCCATGAGAATCCATTTGAATCCAATTTATATTTTGATTTTTTTTTATCATTTGGATCTTTTGTATTTGAATCATTTTAGTATCTGATTCATTTGTAATAGATATTGTGTTATTGTTATCATCGCAAAATTTTTACATTTTGCAAGTCAAACTGACCTTTGAAAAGTTTTTGAAAATAACTCGCCTCCGTTTTAAAATGCGGGAAAATTGTTGTTGATTCAAAATAATTGAAAATAATGCACATTGTTTTGAAAGTATTCCCTCTTTTCTACCTGAAGTATTACCTCCGACTGAGCTTAACTCCGTAGAATCAAGATTCGAATTCAAATTGCTTGCGATTGACTTTCTTTCAAGGAAGCTATCAATTTCCTTGATATGGACGGAAAAGAAAGTATTCTTGATATTGCGAGAGCTATTGGTGAAAGAATATTGATAAAAGAATTTCACAAAATTAAAGAAGATTCTTGATAGATTTGGAAGTCTGATATCCTGGGATTCTTTTCTCATGATGATCTTTCTGCACTCTCTTTTTAGCAGATTGGAGCTCTCTTGGATTTTTCGGGAATTACATCATCCTTCATTTTGGAGATGTCCTGACTTTTCTCTTTTTTTTTCTTGGGAAGGGTACGTCACAAACTCCTTCATCTCAGAGATGTTCCGATCCTTCTTTTCTCTCAGGGATTATCTTGATAGTTATTGGCTTATTAGTTGGGAATCTCTTGATGATAGCTAGAATCAAATATCTTTTAGGGTTTGTCGGTAGGCTCATCACACTCACCTTCATCTCGACGGTGATCTGAACTTTCCCTGGAAGGATCCGTCACAAACTCCGTCATCTTGGAGATGATCCAAATCTTCTTTGGCCCCGGGGGTCGACTCGCTTGATTCGCCTTCATCTTGACGACAATTGAGAGATCCCTTTTGCAGATATTTAATTGCAGCTTAGGTGATTGAGGAGATATGAAAATTGAGTGAATTTTTTTGTATCACCTAGGATATTTCGACTGCTTTATTTTTCAAGAATGGTCTTTAAAAATGTGCCATTGACTGCGATCAATATCAATCACTCATGGCTTTGCAACAACATTGAATTCTCTTTGCTGGCCATATCGCGGATTTATTCTTCATCCTTTTGGTTTGCCAATAAAAAGATTTTGAACTTTGAATCCTTTTCCGTGAAAGCATTGCCCTTTCGGAAGTAATAGTGGAGGTATTCTGAAGTAATAATTTTGTGCAATAAAGATTTTTGAAATCAATAAATATTTAATGACAAATTGGCAAAATTTTCTTGAAATCCTTTTGTGAAAGCGAGCATTTGAAGCACAACGCAACACATCCATGACAAAAATTCTCTTCTCCTTTCCCCAAAGGAGAAGATTCAGAAATTAGAATTGGGAATTACTCCTCTCTTCCCTGAAGAGGAGGTGTTTGCAAAACGAACTTTCTAAGAGAAATTAAGCTTTCGTCAAAACTTCCTAACATTAAGCTTCTCTTATGGAAAGGGGGCCGGAATTGGTGAGGTTGGTAAATTGGTCATGAAGTAACGAGTTCATCACACTCTCCCTGAAAAGAGGGTCCTTCATGATGAAATGGCCTAGTCTGAAATCATGGGGCCACAAGGAAAGCAAGTCTCCGTCGAGTCTCTCCCTATAAAAAGGGTTCCTTGTGTGAAATTTGGAATTTTGTTTTGCAAACGGTTCACAAAGACACGAGTCCCTTCAAACTCTCCCTGAAAAGGGGCTAAGTGAACGAATTGGATAGCATGCGAAAAGAGCGATCTCCCTCGAACTCTCCCTATAAAAAGGGTCTCTCGCAAGAGAAAATAATTGAAATTGGGTATTGGGTGACCAAAAGGGTCAAAATTTGGAAATTGGAATTTTGAAATTTGATATTTGAAATTGGAAATTGGAAATTGGAAATTGGAAATTTGGAAATTGATAATTGGAAATTGGAAATTGGAAATTGGAAATTGGAAATTTGGAAATTTGGAAATTGATAATTGGAAATTGGAAATTGGAAATTGGAAATTGGAAATTGGAAATTGGAAATTGGAAATTGGAAATTGGAAATTGGAAATTGGAAATTGGAAATTGGAAATTGGAAATTTGGAAATTGATAATTGGAAATTGGAATTTAAAAATTGATAATTGGAAATTGGAATTTGGAATTTTGGAATTTGGAAATTGATATTTAGAAATTGGAAATTAGAAATTTGGAAATTGGAAATTGGAATTTTGGAATTTGATGAGTGATCAACACGAGGACTGAACTCAAGAGATCGACTGACATGACCATTCAGTGGAACACTAACACGAGTGCTCAATTTTGAAAGGATACCGGTATGCATACCGGTTTAAAAATGTACTAGTTTGGATACTGGATCTTGGTTCAGTTCTGGTGATTGTCTTTCAATCTTGAACCGTTAGGAATTGTGATGGGATTGATAATTGAAATCTCAATACTGACCATATCGTTATTAATGCGATTGCATGCAAATGAATGCAAATTGATGCACATGAATGCATAAGTGCGTGAGATGAGAGATTTGTTTATCCTGCCTGCATACAGGATATTTGTAGATAAAAACAAAATTTTAAAATGCCCCAGTGTAACTGGGAAAAAGAATTTTGATTATTATTGAAGAAAATTTGGAAGAATTACAAAGAATAGGGAATTGTTCAAGTATAGAATTTTTTCAAATGTCGAGCATTGATGAGATCTGGTAATTCTATCCCATCAGCATTGATGAGCCGATATGAATTGCGAGGTAGTGTCGCTTTGACAACATAAGGACCTTCCCAATTTGGCGACCATTTGCCACTTGGGCGATGCCTGAGATAAGCTGTTGATCTGAGCACTAGATCATTGACCCAAAATTTTCTCTCAATGACAGATTTTGCATATTGTCGGGCTATCCTCTGGCGATAGGATTGAGCATGCTCTGCTGCTCTGAGCCTTCTTTCATCGAGCAAATCAAGCTGTACCAGTCGTTGTTGCTGATACTGATCAAGAGGTAATTCTAGAAGTGATGCAAATTTCAGAGCAGGTTTTTGAACATGTAGAGGCAGTACTACTTCAGTTCCATAGACAAGTTCTGACGGAGTAGCATTCGTTGGAGTTCGAATGGTGGTTCTGTATGCCCATAATGCATCGTGAATCTTTTCATGCCAGTTACGGCCCGTTTCTAAAGTTCGCTCCAGGATTCGAATCAGAATCTTGTTGGTGGCCTCTGCCTGACCATTCCCTTGAGGATAATAAGGAGCGGAAAAATGATGATGAATTTTGAACTTTGAGCAGAATGTCCTCATTCTCTCATTCTTGAAATGACTGCCATTATCCGACACAATATCATGCGGTATACCGAAACGGCAAAGGATATTCTTATGGATGAAAGAAACCACGTGTCGACCTTCTACTGTGCGTAGAGTGACTGCTTCTACCCATTTAGTAAAATATTCTGTTGCGGCCAGAAAATATTTATGACCATTGGAGGCTGAAGGAGTGATGGGGCCTACGACATCGAAAGCCCACATGGAAAATGGCCATGGCGAGACGACAGATTGCAAGTATGTCGCTGACGCATGAATGAAAGGCGCATGCATCTGACATTGAACGCACTTCTTCACAAAACGATAGCAATCTTGTTGCATAGTTCTCCAATAATATCCTGCTCGGATGATTTGTTTGATGAGAGTCTGATAGCCAACATGACCACCGCAAATGCCTTCATGTGCTTCTTGCACAACTTCTTTGGCTTCTTCTTCGTCCAAACATCTGGAATACTCAGAACTGAATCCACGACGATAAAGGACGTCAGCAAGAATAAAATATCGAGCAGACATGCGTTGAATTGCTCGCTGCTCTCTCTTTGATAATTCTGGAGGAAATTCGCCAGTTTTAATGAAATTCTTGATATCATGATACCAAGGCTTCTTCTTCTGCTCAGCCTGGTTTATCTGCTCTACTGGGACGAAAGCAGGTTGATCAAGTCTGCCAATTTCAAATGAGCGACAAGATCCTCCACTCCTGAAAGACATGATGGATCCCAGATTAGCTAAACTGTCTGCAACTTGATTGAAATCTCTCTTGATATGGAAAAGTTGGATTTCTTCGAATTTGTTGGCAAGAGCTGAGACAATCTTCTGGTAAGAAAGTAATTTCTGATCTTTCACTTGCCATTCGGCCAGAACTTGATTGACGATTAACAAAGAATCGCCATAAGCATGCACTCTTTTGACATTGAAGTCCTGTAGAATTTTCATACCTTGTATCAAAGCTTCATACTCGGCCATATTGTGAGTGCACTGAAAATCCAGTTTGAGAGAAAAGGGAATCATCTCCTTCTCTGGTGTGATTAGCAGAATTCCGATTCCTATGCCTGCCATATTCTTGGAACCGTCGAAGAATAAATTCCAAATTGAGGATTGTTGAATATTGCAGATCCGCTCATCGGGGAAATCATCCTCGGCTTTAACTTCTTCTGCTAGAGGAAAATCTGCTAATTGGTATGCAATTGCTTGGCCTTTGATAGATTGCTGAGAGACATATTCCAAGTCGTATTGCATTAATAGGACTTGCCATTTGGCGATTCGTCCGCTGAGAAATGGTTGTTCAAGAACGTACTTGAGAGGATTTAATTTAGATAAAATCTTGACTTCAGACGCCAATAGATAATGTCGCAATTTCTGACACATCCATACCAGAGCTAGGCATGTCTTCTCTATCTGAGAGTATTTCTTCTCATAATCAATAAAGGTCTTGCTCACATAGTAAATGGCATGTTCTATCAAGCTGCCTTCTTCGTATTGCGCCAAGAATCCGCCGCAAGCAACTTGATTAACTGAAATATATAGCAATAGGGGTTTCCCTAATTCTGGCGGCTTTAAAACAGGAGGATTGAGAAAATATTTCTTGATGCGTTCGAACGACTGCTGACACTCTGGTCCCCATTCGAACTTCACTCCTTTTCTGAGCAGATGATTGAAAGGCTCACATCTCATGGCCAAATTAGAAATGAATCGCCGAATTGATTGCATGAGTCTTTGAAGGCTACGCAATTCTTTGAGATTAGTCGGGGTCGGCATGCCAATGATAGCTTTGTCCTTAGCGGGATCCATTTCTATCCCCTTCTTGCTGACCAAGAAGCCTAGCAACTTGCCTGATTCGACTCCAAAGACACATTTTTGTGGATTGAGTCTTAGCTTGTAAAGAATGAGTCGCTTGAAAACTTGATTGAGAGCTTCGATGTGATCCTCCTCTTCTTTGGATTTCACCAGAATATCATCGACATATGCATCTATAGTCTTGTGCATCTGATCATGGAAAATAACGGCCATAGCGCGCTGATAAGTGGCTCCAGCATTCTTGAGCCCAAAAGGCATGACTGTATAACAGAAAGTGCCCCATGGCGTAGTGAAGGATGTTTTGGATTGGTCACGAGCGGCCAATTTGATTTGATTATATCCGGAGTATCCGTTCATGAAGGAGAACATGGCATGCCCAGCCGTGCTATCAACTAGGAGATCAATATTCGGGAGCGGATAGTCATCCTTCGGAGTGGCTTTATTGAGATCACGGAAGTCGATACAGATTCGCACTTTACCATTCTTCTTAGGAACTGCTACGATATTTGCCAACCAATCCGGGTAATCAATTGCTCGAATGAATCCTGCTTTAAGCAGATCCTCAAGTCCTTCCTTGACCTGTTGCTCGATTCGAGGATCCATTTTTCTCAACTTCTACTTGACTGGTTTCGCCTCAGGCTTCAGAACGAGGCGATGTTCCACCAATTTCGGATCTAAACCTGGCATATCCTCATAAGTCCATGCGAATACTTCTTCATGCTGCTTGAGGAAATTAGTGAGCCTTTCTTTCTCTCCTGGGCTCAAACCACTGCCAATCTTGAGAATTCTAGGATCGTCTTCTGATCCGATATTGATATCCTCAGTCGGGTCTTGAACTAAGGATGATGGCTCATCTTGCTTCTAAACCAATGCAAATTCTGGCAGTTCCTGAAGAGCTGAATCGAACTCTGCGGATTCTTCTGACTGCTTCGCAGTCTGACTACATTCTGTTCTTATTCTGACCTGATGAATTATTGCTCATTTCGAACAAGCTTTTGGATTAAAGACGAGCTTCTTGATAGATCAGGAAGACATTCTGAAAATTGGAGGATAAATTGATTTAGGGAAATTGCTCATTATGAAATAAATTGCTTTTATTGAAAATAATTGGAAAGATAAAAGAGCAAAATGATTTCAATTTTGTGAAGATTTAATATTGAGGAGTAAAGAGACAAATGGCACCAAGATAGACAAAGGAAACTTGCAACTTTATTGAAAGATAAAATTAATCAAAATGACAATGATGAGAATGAAATGGGATATCATCCCGACAAAAGAATAGAAAAGGAAAGACAAATGAATTCTTCTAATGCATTCCCTTAATGAAAACAGTCCCTTTCTGAGATCTCCGGCCATTAAAGCCCAATCCGGCTCCCTTAAGGTAGAATTGATGGTTAGGCTTTTGAAGGAAATTTGGTTGGAGAAGAATATTTGTTGAGAATTTTGGTAGACAATTGAAATAATATCCATTACTAGTGATTGAGTTGTCGTTGGGATTACGACAATTGCGTTGCTATTCTTTGCAAAATAAACAACTGGAAGTATGCCTTGTTACCTAGGCGAGGTCGTCAAACCAAGGTGAAATGTAGAATAAAGGAATTTTATTGAAGAAAAAAAAGACATGATTTTATTAATAATAGACTCGACAAAGGGGAGGGGGACGGACAATTTTCCACCACTCCTGATAATCAGAGAACACTCGAGGACCAGGAAAAATAGTGAGGGTAATGAAAGAATCCCAACCATGTCTGGCAAAATGGTATGCTCCGGACCATTGATCTGATGCGAGGTCGAATTCTGGCAGAACCCCTGCTAGTGGACGAATCTCTACGCGCTTCTGCCTCTGAGAGAACTGCCTAACACACCGCTCTGGATAATAGTATGCGCAAAAGAAGGGACCAAGTAGCCTGAACCGCTTGCCGTAAGCGTAAGTGTATCTGGGAGGTGATTCCTGACGATCAAAGTAGTCCCATACGACTTCTTCCTCCTGAAGGTTGTCGATCAGGAACCGGTATCGCGCAACTGGAAGAAGCTTTTCACCATTGTATCTGAATGAACTGGCTCTGGCTGGTACATGCCGGAGGAACCAAGACTGCAAGGCATAGGTGCACCCTTCGACTAGAATTGATTCTCCGAGTGCGAAACGAGTCAACCCTCGGTATAGAAAGGCGAGTGCGGCCATGGCTATCAAGAGGCGGCTGGTCTGTCGACTTCCCCATCTCCTTAGAAGCTGAACTATTCTGATATCCATGTAATTCCGTCCATCTGGAAAGAAAGCTAATCCCACCGTGCACAGAACCATCGCGTGCTGAATTCTCTCTCGAGCTGTCTTGGACAACGAGCTGACTTCCACAAATGTCCCATACTGTCTGTAGATTTCGAGCAGGTCCACATATTCGTTTCCATCTTCTTCAATCAGAGGCCAAGACTTGCGTCCCGTCATGCGAGCTAAGGCATCTTTTGGGTCCAGACCCTTGACATTAATCAAAAACTGTTTCTCCAATGGATCTCCAGGCTGACCGACTGGCTCGGGCAATCCCATAATCTCTGAAAATTCATCCATCAGTACTGTCATCTCGCCCCATGGGAACCAGAAGGTAGAAGTGCTCGGATTCCACCGCTCTGCTAGTGCATGAATCAAGTTGCCGTTGACTGTCTGCTTTCCTACTGCGGACGCCACTTCCAATCCACACTCGCCTAGATGGTCCGGAAACATACGAGAGAAATTCTTGAACCATGAATAATACCACCGGGGAAAGAAGGATCTGGTGCTGAGGACTCGATGTTCGGAAAGACTTTGTCGCACCTCGTAGGAGATGCGACCCTCAGGGAAGACTGAATCAAGCTGACTAGATGCCATCGGACTGGAAGACATGGAAATTGGAATAAGACTTGGGAAAATACAGGAAATTTGAGAAAAATGCAGGCAGGATAAAAATAAAGCAGGAAATTCGAGATCCAGAAGGAAAGATGGGAAATCACCTGGAGTTTTGAAGGAAATTAAGGGAAATTTGGAAAATCGTCCAGGGTTTGATGAAATATGAAGAAATAAATGAAAAATGAAGTATTTGGAAAATCGTCCAAGGTTTAAAACATGGACAGTACATAGATTGGGGAATTTTGAGAAAATCGTCCAGTATTTTAGAAAATTGGGAAAATATGGAAAATAAAAAGGAAATAACACATTCAATCACATTCTGCATAAACAAGTATGCACATACAGCATTCCCTAAAAGTTGACTCTAGATGCACAAATTTTGAAATGGCTGTAGGACCTTAATCCTAACTCTAAGGTTCAGATCATCTGTATCCAATCCAGTTATGCCTATATACTCAAGCCAAGGCTCGATGTACGTAGCATAAAATCAATTCCTCCGGTTCTAGGTTCAAGTTTTCCAACATCCTTGAGCACCTGCCGATATACGTTGGACTATGGCCCTTTGTACGTGGCAGGGGGGTTTTCACCCAAATAGGTGGCCCAGTTGTGAGGCTCTGTCCCGAACTATGGTTCTGGAAGAGAGCCCAGCAACGTGAAGACCGGGACAATATAGGTGGGGGTGGTTTTTGAAAAACATGAGCACATGCAATCAAATAGAAGGCTCTAAGTCCTAAAGAGATAGATTTTTGAAATATTTGAAGAAGCAAGCATTGTTTTCATACAATTCCTAAATTGAGGAGTGTTGTATTAGACCTAAGTCTATGTGAGCATGAATAATTCTCCTCAATATGGTCCTACCAAACCATACCTAGTCTATATGCATTCCATGTCAGCTGGGTTCAAGTCTAGGCTCCTAGGTTCACATGATATCATAAAGCAAAGCTGACATTCCATGGAAATCGATTTTGACAATTTGAACTAAGTAGAGCATTAGATTGATCAGGCAAAGACGGGTCCCATCTCGGTCGCCAAACTTGTTATCATCGCAAAATTTTTAACTTTTTGCGAGTCAAACTGACCTTTGAAAAGTTTTTGAAAATAACTCACCTCCGTTTTAAAATGCGGGAAAATTTCGTAGAATGGGACTCGCCTGTCGGTACGAGGTTCAACCGTTCCTGCCACCTTTAACAGGGGTAATTGAACCAAGGATCAATCTTATGCTCTACTCTATTCAACTTGTCTAAATCATATTCTAATTTCTAAATGCACATAGAATCAAGCATGTGCTATGAATTTTCAGAAAATGCACATTTGAAAACATGATGTTTGCTTTGAATGATTGAAATATTTAGAAAATGTAAATCTTGGAAATGATATCACATGAGAAATCGTGAAATGGGATTTGAAATGTACTTCTGAGAGAAGTAAAAATCGATTTTGAGGAATCCTTGACATTTGGTGAAAATCGATTCTGAGAGACTTGGTTTCTTTGAGTTCAAACTTTGAAATTGAAGTTCTAACTTAGAAAATTTGAATTTGGAACTTGGGAAATACTTGAAACATTCTTTGAAATTCAATGCTTTTCGGGAAAATCGATTTTGCTATAAGACTTAGGAGATTTTGAGGAATTCAATTTCCTTGACTTAGAATTTGAATTGGAATTGGCAAATGCATGAAACGAATGAATATGATTTTGAGGAATTGAGAAATATTTTTTTGTATTTTGAGAAATGCAGTGCATTTTGAAGTTAGCCTAATAGTGTAGGCTGAATGTGGCTAATGTGAAGATCATAAATCTGAGTATCATTCATATTCTGACTATGGCCATAAATACAAATTCCACCAAGTTTATAAACTTCATAAAAGCTAGTGTATGTGCCATTCGTGTAGACCATAGTGAATTTATAAAAATATGCATGAATCATCATCCACCACACATTAACATTATAAAAATAAACTATATGCAATGCTGCCTAAGCTAAGCAGGAAATGTAAATTCTTATTCCAAAGTTTAATTACAAGTTACATCACTATTGAAATTTAAATACATGAAAAAAATAAAGTCTTCAATGTACCTGCAAAACTAGAAAACTTTGTTAATGAAAATATGTTGGCTTTTCTAGATTTATCCAACAATATCAGGAAATTGTTGGATTTTGCTAGATATAAGCCTTTTCCTTGATTCCCTTAAATAAAAATGATAAAATATGAAATAAAATAGAATAAATAAGGAAGATAAGATATGAAATTTCGAAATTGGGGTCCAAATGACCAAAATACCCCTAATAACAAGACTATGGCCTTGAAATTAGGGTTTTTAGAAAGATATTTTGATAAAATACAAATTTTGAAATTTGAATGGAATAAACTCAAACCAAATATGCTATGACATGATTAAAAATATGAAATTAGGGTTAGGGATTTCGAAATTTAGGTCAAATGACCAAATTGCCCTCGATAGCAAGACTATGGCCTTGAAATCAGGGTTTTTAGAAATAGATTTTGGTAAAAACTTAGGTTTTATGCACTAAATGAAATCAAATGAGCACAAAATTAAACCTAAAGCATCCTAATATGATTATGAACATGATTAAACCCTAAAAATATATGCTCATGCACAAAAATCCAATAATATCACAAAAACTGTGATTTTAGCAGTGTTTTTGGATCTTTCAGGAACCCAGTTTTGCAATTTGCTTAATTCAGCCATCAAATGGATTCCAAAATCCATAAAAATTGGTACCTGCACTTGTTATAACCCTAATGTCGAATTGGAATTATAAAAATAATTTTTTGACATTAAATTAATCCGAAAATTGCATTAAACCCTAAAATATGCTATTTTTGACCTAATTCACCAACCAGTCTCAGTCCAAGACCTGAACCAGAGGTCAAATCTCCATGGAAATTTATGAAATTTTACATAGACTAACTAAGACGAAAAACAGAGATTTCTCAATTTACAGATTGGAAAAATCATCTCTGGTTAGGGAGAAACCCTTCCGGCAATCTGAGCTAAAATATATCACTCTTAACAGGGATTAAAACAGCTATTCCAGATTGAAATACAGACATAAATATCAATCCTAAACAAAAATCTCTGAAATTTTCGTGGTGAACAGTAGACAGAAAAATAACAATACTCACTTTTTACAGATCTAGAATCGGATCTGTGGTTTGAGATTTATGACTAACACAAGTCTGATTAGGGTTTTGGTAAACCCTAACGAGTTTTAAATTTAAAAACAGATTCTCTAAAAGGGAAAAAATACTAAACAGTGATCAAAAAATTCTAAAATTTCACAGAAGACAAATCTACTCAATGTGAATCCATAGCACTTTACAGATCTAAGATCGGATATAAGATGAGAGAAATATCATCACAGCAAGTTACCTTCCTGATTTTAACCACGATTTTAAAGCTTTAAAAACCCGATTTGATATCTGATTTTTTTGACAGAGTTCCCGAGATTCAAAACCTCTGATTTTTCTACAGTAAGTCAATAACTCATGCATGCATCACATATAAAAAAATCAGAAATAAACAATGAGAACTTCAATCCGAAATAACATTATCTTTACTGTTCTAAACCTAGAACACACAGAAATTTAAAAAACTTGACAAACCATGCATTAACTAATGTAAATAAATAAAATAAACCATAAAACAGTAAATAAAACTTATTTCTATGCTATAGAACGTAAAACAAACATGAATAAACCATAAAAATAAAATAAGAACAGGGAATCAATGGCTGGAATTTGATATCACCTTTAAAACATAGATTTAACCCATTAAAAAGGGTAAATCATATATTTTATTGGTTAGTAATGTAAAGAATCATATTAAAATCAATTCTAATGGATTAAAATCCCTGTAAATCATCCAAAACAGGGTTAGATCACCTTCTTGGATCGTTCTTGCTGATTCTTGATGGTTCTTGAGGTTGAATCCATGATTTAATCCATGAAGGTGATGGTGCCAATGGCTAAATCATGCTTAAAACAATGAAAAGTATTAAATAAAAACTAAAAATTAAAGAAAATAATTACCTTGAGGTTTCTGCAATGGAGGAAGGGCTGGAGAAGAGAGAGAAGCTCCAAGAATCCAATAGGAGAGAGATGGAAAAATCGACCCCCTATGGGTCTCTATTTATAGAATTTTTTTAGGTTTTAAAAATTGATAATTTTAAAATTTTTGGACTCTTCTAAGGGGGGCGATTTTGGGGTGGAGTTACCTATCTACCCCTAGTCTAAATTATCCTAAATAATTCCTAATTAACCCCTAGCTAAACCTAAGAATCCCCCAAATGTGGTGCCACTTGGCATTTTCTCACATTGGGTTTTTAAAACACCTTTAAAAACCTTTAAAAATACTAGTTTTAAAAACTAACTTTCAAAATGGTTTTGACTCTTCTAAACCTCTAACACTAACCAAGACATCAACTAACCCTAGTCTAGCCCTGACTGACTCGAATATGGCACCACCCCGAGTGGGCCCTACTTGAGTTTTTACAAAAAGATGATTTTAAAACTTGAAATTGAAGGAGTTTTCAAAAGGATTTTCAAAAACAATCTTGAAATTAAAAGTTTTGAAATGGCATAGGGTTCTAACTGAGTTAGAATTCCTCTGGATATGGTGCCAACTGAGTAGGCCCACATCGAGTTTTTAAAAGTTTTGAAATAAACACTGAAAATGGCTTTGAAAAGGGGTTAAAATCGATATTTGAAATTCAAGATCTTTGAAAATAGGGTCTCAAGCGAACTGGAACTTCGGGTTAGAGTCCTGAACTCTTAGGACTCTGAAATTTTAGATTTTAAAAGCCAAATGAAAGAATTTTCCAAAGATTTTATCAAGAAATGATGAAATAAGTCAGAAAACACAGTCAGGGTTAGACTCCTAACTCAACTGAACTCTAAAATAGAATCCTGAACTAACTAGACTCTATAAAATGACCTAAATTTCGAAAACAAACGGAAAAAATTGAAAATGGAAGTAAAACAGACTTCAAAACAGACTCCTGACCGGATCAGGACTCTGAGACAGAGTCCTGATCGGACTGAAACTTTCAAAATTTTGAGAAATTTGATGAATAGAGGAATTCAGAAGCGACACCACCTCAATGGGTCTCATCTGTGAATTGAAATCAATTAAAATTTGAATTTGAAATGAATCCAGATTGTTTCCTTGAGAAAATATTTTGAAATATAAAGTCCTGGGGTTGGAAAATGACAGAGTATTGAATAAAAACCCAGGTTTTGAAATTGATTTTGAAATAAAAGCTTTTAAAATTCAAATCTGGATTGAATGTTTTGAAAACAGGAGTGTTGGATCTCGAGAATGAGATGTAATGGCATGCAATGCTATGCAATGCGATGAAATGATATGCCGAATGCATGCAACGATATGCAATGACACATGAAATGGACAAACACTGGATGAGGGTGAAAATTTGGGGTGTTTACAGTTATGTATTGGATTCAATATCCAAATTTTATTACATTAATAAGTCTTATTTTTTACAGGGTTATTAGATTAGAAAGTTTATTTAGATTAAAATTAGGGAAAACCTCATCTATTTATAGATGAAGGATCTCTCTAGATGGTAAAGTTGATTTGAAATATTGAATTAGTATATTCCTTCTTTTTAGTTACTTTCCTGCATTTTCCATTATTTCTTTGCTTTCCTTTGGTTTTGGTGAATAGGAGTAAAGTAACAGTTTTTTTTCACGAATTGAGGATTCAATTTGCATCATACCTCCAATCCTTTAAGTCATAAAAACATTGTATGATAGTGCTGTCAGTGAGTGAGTATTCGATCCATCAAGGTATACTCAAACCCTTCTAAATAACAAGAATCCGTTCCAGGTTTTGCGGGGGCAATATAATAACCTAGATCCATATAATATTTCAAGAGCTTACTTTCACTAAAAATGCATATAAAACAGTAGGGTCAAGCCACGTCAGGTTAGATATATAGCGAAAATCATAACCCAAACCCAACCCACATATTACTCTAGTCGGGTTTGAGTTTATTCAATAGTATTAGGTCGGCATTTTTTATGCTCATACCCAAAAATTCAGGTGTGAAAAGGTTTGGGTGTCCGATACAAACCCGACCCATTTATAGCCCTAATAAGACGAAGTCACGTGCACTTGAACAACCTCATCCCATTTATTTTAGATGACCATAACGGTACATGCCAATTCAACATCAATAATCAATCCTCATTAAATAACTAACATAAGGTTTCCATGATAAACATGATGACGACGGTGCTTCATCAACATCGATCAACCAGCAAGGTGGACCGCATTTCCTCCATAAATCCTTCTCACAAACACCAACGAATCAAGAAAATCGCACATCAAAAACAGAGAGCAAAGAAGGACGCCTGAACACAAGCAAAAACTAAAATAAAAAAGAAATAAGCCTTCAGCAACAAATACACCCCAATCTCCTGATCTGCAACACCCCTTAACAATCTTGTATATGCAATTTCATCACTTTTAAGAGTAGACACCCTCGATGTGCACCTTCTCTGTCGCAGACTAGAATAATCCAAAAATCTAGGATGATGGTGCTCCTCACAACCCCATTGCTACCGCAATGACAGCCCCCACTACCATCCCACTCGCCACCTTGTGCTCGGCTCGAAAGCCGCCTGAATTGTCAACTGGAGTGTCCGACGATGACACCGGAGTGTCGGCCGCTGCCCTTTTCCCCTTCTTCAATGCGGTCGATGGTGCCGGAGCCGAAGCGGACGGCACGGCCCCGAAGAATGCAATGGGAAGCAGCACCTTGTTCACCCTGTAAACCGCCAATGAGTTGTTGGAGTAGACCGTGCTGTCCAATGTGGTCTGGTCGACGCCGGTGGAGATGTTCACCTGGTTGCCGGAAGTCGTGATGTTCAACGGAAACTGCCCGTCTGCACCGCCGGCCTGGGTCCTAAGAGGGTTGCTGACCGTCTGGAACTGAGGTGTGGACAGGAACTGAGGGACAATGTGGAACTGGACTAGAGAGACCTTCTGTGAATCAGTGAGCGAGTTCAACGAGCCGGCTTTCAGGGAATTGAAGGCGTCGTCGGTTGGTGCAAAGATGGTCATTCCTTGGTTCGAGTTGTTGAGTTCGTTGATGAGCTGATCGCCAACTTGGGTGACCTTAAGGAGGCGTATGAAGGTTGTGAACTGGCCGTTGCTCTCTAGGATGGCCGTTACGTTCAGGGGACCGGAGGCTGGTGATGGTTGTGGCTGCGAGAGAGCCAGAGACAAGAAAAGAGACAAAGTTGAGATGATGATGATGATGAAGAGAGCTGAAGAAAGTTGGTGCTTGGCCATGGCTGGCGTATGTATGAGGTGGAGGAGCAAAGATGGATGGAGATGATGGCGGAGGTGTTAGTGGTAGATGAAGGACTTATATGATGGTGGTAGTGGTTGGATCCACCAACCGGATGATTGGATGTTGTTTTCATTGCTTTTGCTTTTGGAAAAGTAGGAAAGTGGTTTTGAATTGCAGGCAATTGTGGGTTTTGGTCGTTTAGGGCACCTTGATTTCCCCTAGTAGCAAGTTACAGGTGTTAGCTGTCATGTGGTAGGAAGCACATCATCATCCATCCAGTGAGCAGGCGGGCTTGGACGACACACCTTGAGAGAATGGCCTGGCAATTGATGAGATCACATGGACACAAATGCAGATGCCGATTATAGTGTACACAATTTCTTTTTCTTTTTTGAAAACTAATGGAAAACATGCGTTTTTTGTTTTTAATTTATAACAATAATTTTGATATAATATATAAAAATAAATATATTATTAAATATAAAAGCTTTTATATTTTTTTAATACAAAGCAGTGTCACGTGGTACCATATGTTGTGTCATGTCTGCTAGACAAGGGATCATGTATAGCGTTTATTAGGGGAGTCAGAACCAAACCCCATAGGGTCCGGGTACGGTGATAAATAAGAAGACCTAACTAAGACCTGGGTCCAGACCCAAAGGTTTGATTAATACATGGACCCCGGTATAGTTTGTCAAATTTATACCAGACCTGGATCGACCCGAGTTGTTGAGAAACTCGGTTTTGATGTCACATAATATGATACACTGTCTTATTTAATTTTGTATGATATGATAATATGTTCTCTTGAAATAATGTTATATTATGACTGAATATGTTTTGCCTTAAATCTAACGAGTATTTGATGCAAGGATATCTCACCCAATAAGGATGGAGACTTCTTGTTCAAGTACAACTATGGTGCAATCATACTCCTTGAAGAAAAAGCTTGATGAGCCATGCTTTCCTAAAGTTCAAATGAAGATATCGGCTACCTCAAGATGAAGATTTTTTCTTCTTTAGAGTCATATGTAACAGAACCTTCAGGATCTTGCATTTTGCATATTACATACTCATTCATACATTCTATATCATAAAAGTATATGATAGTTTCAAAAAGGTTCTTTTTTTGAAAACCAATAAGTGTACCTTCTTACAACCTTTTATGAAAAAGATATTTTGTCATATAATAATTGTACCTTCTTACAACCTTTTATGAAAAAGACATTTTGTCATTGTACCTTACAAGACAACATGAAAAAGGAATGTAGGAAAAAGACAAAAACATAAAATCGGCTACATAAGAAAAACAAATAAAATATGTTTTTGAAAAGACTTTAGTTATCTTCTTTAATGAAATATTTCTTAATACAAGAAGAAGACAAAAACATAAATCGGCTACACATAAGAAAAACAAATTAAATATATTTTTAAGGACTCTAGTTACCTTTTTCTCATAACCATAGAATGTCGACTTACTTGAAGTCATCATTCTCTCTACAAAGCATTAAATGCCTTCTGTAACAAATCCTTTCTAAATATCCTTCCCAAAGAATGTCGACCTTCTTTTTGGTCCTCATTCTCTCTGGAGACTTTGAAATACACTACATAAAGAATACACTTGACATGACTATGTACAACTAAATATCTCAAAGCACTCATAGTACTTACACTCATTTAAAGTAAAGAAGTACTAATGTACCTCAAATCATTAATTAGAATAAAGACAAAACTACAACCCAACGTTCAATGTACTATTGTAAGAAATAGACTTTTTATATAAAATATGTATTACTTAAAAACAATACAACGACTAGTGTACCCTCTATTTTACTCTTCTGGAAAAAGGCATTCTCGATCTTCTCTAAAAGATATTTTTGAAATGACATAACATTTCACATTTCAAAAAGTTACAATTCCAAAATGTAACGACTACTTTTTATAAGCTATATAAACACACACACATAAACTATTCAAACAAGAGGAATGGAATAGACGTGTGAGCTTACAAAGAGAAAAAGTTCTATTCGTGATTTGAAAAGAGAGCCTTGAAAAAGAAAAGAGAAAAAGTCAAGTCCAGCTCTTTGACAAAGAGTATCCTCTGAGTGACAAACAGAACATTCTTAGAATCCTTCATTCGTGCATTCATATCATTCTGAAGGTTCTATAGGAAGTATTGTAACTCTGTTATTCACTGTATTTCTTCTTTGTTTAAAGAAGTAGACCTCTGTGAAAGAGGGTGTTGCCCTTCTCTGTTGAGAGAAGAAGACCTCTTGGGAAGAGGGTGTGCCCCTTCTCTGTTGAGAGAAGAAGACCTCTTGGGAAGAGGGTGTTGTACTATTTATCCGGTAACTCGGATGTTATAGTGGAATCTCAAGTGGTTTGCTTGGGGACTGGATGTAGGTCTGGATATTGACCGAACCAGTATAACTTCTGTGTTTTATGTGTTGTGCCTTATTGCTTAATTATTTTATTTTATCGATTATTATCATATTTCACTATTCACCCCCCCTCTAGTGGAATTTCATTTGGTATCAGAGCAGGTTTGCTGGTTTCGACGTTACAAGTCTTCCAGCACAAATGGCATCTACCTCTTATGCTCGTGATATTGAAGGTCAACACGCATCTCGTCCTCCCTTCTTCAATGGCTCCAACTATGGATATTGGAAGTGCAGAATGACTATCTTTCTCAAATCCATAGAATTTGCTGTATGGAAAATTGTTGAGCATCCATACACATCTCCATCCGCAGACTATAACTTATGGTCTGATGAAGAAAAGAAAATGGCAAACCTAAATGCAAAGGCTATGAATGCCTTATATTGTGCCATTGATCAGAATGAATTCAACAGAATATCTATATGTGAATCTGCATATGACATTTGGCATTCTTTGGAGGTTATTCATAAAGGAACCAACAAAGTAAAAGAAGCCAAAATATCATCTCTTGTTAGAAAATATGAGTTGTTCAAAATGAACAAAGATGAACCCATCACAAAGATGTTTACCAGATTCACCAACATCACCAATGATCTGAAATCTCTGGGTGTAACATACTCCCAGACTGAAAAGGTGAAGAAAATCTTGAGATCTCTCACAACTGATTGGGAGAAAAAGACTACTGCTATTGAAGAAGCTCAAGATTTATCTAAACTTACATTAAATGACTTAATAGGCAATCTTATGGCCTATGAAGTCCACATGAAAGAAAGAAGGGAAGAAGAGCAACCAGTAAAGAAAACTCTAGCTTTCCCAGCTCTATCTGAGAATGAAGACTCAGATAAAGAATCAGAAATTGTGCTACTTACCAGAAAATTCCAGCGCTTCATGAGAAGGAACCAGCTTCCAAACAGGCACAAGGAAAGAAAAGATCTTAAAGAAGATCCCATGTGCTTTCAGTGTAATAAGCCAGGCCACTTAAAACGTGACTGTCCACTTCTCAAAAGAAAGTCCAAGACTGAGGAACCAAAGAAGAGGTTCTTCAAGAAAAAGGCTCTGCATGCTCAATGGGATGATTCAGAACCATCCACTAGTGAAGAGTCAAGTGATGATGAAGCCGAAACTGCAAATATGTGCTTCATGGCAAACGAAAGTTCGGTAAGTGAAATCTCTGATTTTTCCTTTGAAGAACTTCTAGATGCTTTTCAAGATCTATTTGAAGAATCTAGAAAATTGAGTTTCAAAAATAAAGTTTTAAAATCTGAAAATTTAAAGCTTTCTCAAGAGAATGAAAAACTCAGCAGTGAAAATTCTGAGTTAAAAAAGAAAAATCTTTTACTTATATCTGAAATTTCTTCTACTAGCTCCAAAACTAAAAATATGCAAGTAGAAATTTCAGAGCTAAAAAGTAAAACTGAGAACCTCATGAAAACGGTTTTCAAGTTTACTAAAGGTAAAGAGAACTTGGATAAACTCTTATCCTCTCAGAAGGTCTCCTTTTACAAGAATGGGATTGGTTATTCTCATTTCAAAAAACCTTCTTGTATAAATCAAAAGACCACGTTTGTGAAAAGTTCATCTGAACCAAATAAGGAGTATTATATTGATAATCTTTTTAACTCCTCTAAAGAGATAGACAAACCCAAATCCAAATGGATATGGGTTCCAAAGTCTAACAAAAAAGGACCCGATTGGGTACCAAAAAGAAGATTTACTTAATGTTTTGCAGGCTCCAAAGAAGAAGAACAGATGGATACTAGATAGTGGATGTTCAAAGCACATGACAGGACATCCAGACCTTTTTGCTGTTCTTCATCATAAAGAAGGAGGAACCGTCACCTTTGGAGATAACAACAAAGGTTTGATAATTGGTATTGGAAATATTGGTAACATAGACAAACCTCTTATCAAAGACGTTCTCCTTGTTAAAGGCTTAAAACATAACCTACTAAGTATCAGTCAAATGTGTGACACAGGTTATAATGTTAGCTTTAATCATGATGCATGTCTCATAGCTGACACAAATGAAAACATCATCCTAAAAGGTATAAGAAAGAATAATATATATGAACTATACCTAGAAAACATCACAGAACATTGCCTCATAGCTAATAATGACACTCAACATCTATGGCACATGAGAATGGGCCATGTCAACTCTAAATACATGTCTAAACTAGCTAAAGATAAGTTAGTACGTGGGTTACCCAACATATCTTTTAAAAAGGATTATTTTTGTGATGCATGTCAATTAGGAAAATTATCAAAATCTTCTTTCAAATCAAAAAATGTCATTTCAAGTAAAAGACCTTTAGAGCTTCTCCACCTGTACCTCTTTGGTCCTTCTAGGGTGGCTAGCCTTAATCAAAATAGATATGCTTTTGTCATTGTAGATGATTACTCAAGATTTACTTGGGTAATATTTTTGAAAAACAAAAGTGACACGTTTTGTCAGTTTGAAATCTTATGTAAAAAATTACAAAACGAAAAATCGTGTTCTATTGTTAAAATCCGTAGTGACCATGGAGGAGAATTTGAAAATGAACTCTTTGAAAATTTTTGTAACTTGCATGGTATTTCTCATAACTTTGCCTTTCCTAGAGCTGCACCTCAAAATGGTGTAGTAGAAAGAAAGAATAGAACCCTTCAGGAATCTGCCAGGACTATGCTCCAACACAATAATCTTGCAAAATCTTTTTGGGCAGAAGCTGTTAATACTGCATGCTACATAACAAATAGAGTTCTCATTAGACCCTTATTAAATAAAACTCCCTATGAACTATTCTATGACAGAACTCCAAGAATAGACTACTTCAAAGTCTTTGGATGTAAATGCTTTATCCTAAACACAAAAGATAGCCTGGATAAGTTTGATGCTAAATCTGTTGAAGGCATATTCTTAGGATATTCAAGTCATAGTAAAGCATACAGAGTTTTCAATAAGTGTCATAATACTATTGAAGAATCTATGCATGTTAGTTTTTGTGAATCTATTGATCAATCTGTTCATATACAAACTAATGATGATGATGTTGAAAGTACAGATTTATTTTTAGATAACACAGCTAAGTCTAATGAAGATGATCACCAAAGAACCTTTGTCGATATCAAAGATCATCCTCAAAAGTAGATTTTGGGAGAACTAACAAAGGGGGTTCAAACTAGAGCTCAGCTAGAACGGATTGCAAACATGGCATTCATTTCTCAACTTGAACCAAAGAAGATTGATGAAGCCATCATTGATGAGTTCTGGATGCTAGCCATGACTGAAGAACTGAATCAATTCCAAAGAAATGACGTTTGGGATCTTGTGCCGAGACCAAAGGATCACCCAATCATTGGGACAAGATGGATCTTCAGAAACAAGCTAGACGAAACAGGTAATGTTATAAGAAACAAGGCCAGACTAGTAGCTCAAGGATACAACCAGGAGGAAGGTATTGACTTTGATGAAACATTTGCTCCTGTTACTAGACTTGAATCTATTAGAATGCTCTTAGCATATGCAAGCTATATGGATTTCAAATTATTTCAAATGGATGTTAAAAGTGCTTTCTTAAATGGTTTTATAAATGAAGAAGTCTATGTAAAACAACCTCCAGGATTTGAAAATGAAAAATACCCAGATCATGTTTTTAAACTCAAACGTGCTTTGTATGGTTTAAAACAAGCACCTCATGCTTGGTACGAAAGACTTAAAACCTTTTTATTAAAAACTGGTTTTTCTGTTGGCAAAGCAGATTCTACACTATTTGTCAAAGTAGTGAATAATCATACCCTAATTGTTCAAATCTATGTCGACGACATCATCTTTGGATCTTCTAACAGCACTCCTTGTGAAGATTTTTCTAAGTCCATGCAGAATGAATTCGAAATGAGTATGATGGGAGAACTCACCTACTTTCTTGGACTGCATATTAAGCAAACCAAGGATGGAGTTTTCATCAATCAATCTAAGTATGCTCGTGAACTTCTGAAGAGGTTCAACATGAACTCAACTGCTTCAAAAACTACTCCTATGAGCACTACTACTGTGTTGGACAAAGATGAAGATGGTAAGACTGTTGATACAAAGGTATACCGAGGTATGATAGGATCACTTCTTTATTTAACTGCTAGCCGTCCAGATATAATGTTTAGTGTTTGCTTGTGTGCTAGATTTCAGTCAAATCCAAAAGAATCACATCTTAAAGCTGTAAAAAGAATAATGAGATATTTAAAAGACAGTTGATTTTGGATTATTCTATTCAAAATCCTCTGCATTTGATCTAATCTCATACATCGATGCTGACTTTGCTGGAAGTAAATCTGTCAGAAAAAGCACAAGTGGAACATGTCACATGCTAGGGCACTCACTAGTATCATGGTTCAGTAAGAAACAAAACTGTGTATCATTATCAACTACTGAAGCCGAATACATTGCTGCTAGCCTAGCTTGTACTCAAGTCATCTGGATGAAACAAACTTTAAAAGATTTTGGTTTAATTTTTGAAAATACAACTATTTTCTGTGATAATACGAGTGCTATAAACCTATCCAAGAATCCTATTTTACACTCACGAACTAAGCACATTCAAATAAGACACCACTTCTTAAGAGAACAAGTCTTAAACAACATAATTAAACTAGAATTCATACCCACTAATCAACAGTTAGCAGACATATTCACTAAACCATTAAAACATGAAGACTTCACACGAATTAGAAGAGAACTAGGAATATGCAAACTAAGTGACTTATAAATTAATCACACTTATTATTATACTTCTTATAAGTCTTGTTTAAATCTTATTTTAAATTGCTTTCCTTCTTATCGATTTTAGTTAGTCAAACTAAGTTTCCATATTCACGTATTCTTATAAGACTCATTCTTTATGTCATTTAACTTGTCATCTTTCAAGTACACATCCATTATAACTCCTTGTCCTATCTCCTTTCTCTCATATCCATAAGAACTAATTATATTAAAAGCCATCATAACAATGTTCACATCACTCTACTCCTTTATTATTTTCGTCCTTTTATAAAAACTTTTCTTACGATAAATGGTCCTACTTAGTTTATGAGAACTTATTACTCTTCATTAGTTAAAATCAAATGACTATTTAGTTCCTTTAAAAGATCTAGTTGCTATATTCTCACGTAAATTATTTTTTACTATATCATATGTTATATCATAGCCCTACAAACTCTCTATTATCATCTCTTTCATATACATATTAAGCCTCCATTCTTGTCAACTCTTGTTTTAACCTAACCTTGTCGAGTTTCTTTAAGAACATAAATAATAATTCATATCAATCATAACCTCATGTCTTTCATCAACCTTTTTTATTACTTTTTTATCCTTCACAAAAATCCATATATGTCATCTCACCTCTCTCTATGACAACTCACATTTATTACTCTTCATTCATAAATATTTCTTTGTCTCCTCATTTCATCTCTCGAATACGTTTTTTTTATTATACATTTTTGAATCCAACTCTTACATGTCTATTCTTATTTCAATTCTTATATTTTTTTTAACTCTTTCTCCTTTTTGTCTTATCATCTCTCTCACCACTAGTCTAAGTCAAAATATGTCCTTCTCATATCCATGTATACTCTTTAAAAAAAAAATTACAAATATTAATCATGAAACATTTTTTTAGCACTCTTTTCTTTAAAATGTCATATCTTTCAAAGTACACATCACATGATCACCCTATGACCTTTCTTTCCATCCGTGACCTTGTCTCTCTCTTATTGTATGTCTCTCTAAAATCGAGAACCTTTAAAGTCTTGCCTCCAAGCAAACCTTTATTTATTCTATCTTTACTTTATGTCATATCTAAATCAAGTAAATGTTGTCCTTTATTTTCTTTCTCTCCTCTCTAGATATCCACATCATTTTTTTTAACTCTCCATTCACGTATTTAGAATCCCTTTACATAGAGTAACAAGTTGTTTGTCTTGTTAGGCCATTATTTTTAAAAAAAGATCAATCTTTTTTGTAAAAAAAAAAACATGACACCCCATACTCTATTAATGGCTTCCCCCACTAGTCGATAAACTCATCCATAGTAAAATCTATATTTTTCAATACTATGTCCTCCTCAATCTAATATAATACACTATCCTCCATCATTGATTTGATTTGTCCCTCACAAGCTTCTTAACTTACTACTCACGGATTTCCTTATTTGACTAAAATCTAAAAATTACTCACTTCCAATGTCATTCATTTCATATCAACAATTATTTTCTTCCTTCTATTTAATCAATTGGTTCATCTCTTACCATTCCATTCGAACTTTTCTATCCTTATACAAACTTTCTCTCGGTTCTAGCTCCTTTCTCTCCTAGTGCTTTATTTTCAAGACACTCGAAAATGGCTTCCTCCTCTACCAATGTGATCACCTCCGCCGATCTAAGGTATCCTGACTTGTTTCACACCTACAACTCACTCTGCTCTCGCCCGATTCATGAAGGAAAATTGATCAACTTTGACGACTTCATGTTCTTCGACTTAGACACCTATCTCCCCGAACTCAAACCTCTCATAGGATCTTCATCCCCAGCCGCCTATTATCCTGAACTAGTCCGACTGTTTTATACCAACTTCTCTTCTGATCATGAACAAACCTCAATCACCAGCAAAGTCCGAGGACAGCTGATGATTTTCGATGCTTCCGACCTAGGTAGAATTCTAAATCTACCTTCCACCGGTACCGACCTCAACGCCATAGTACCAATCGACCGATCGGTACTTCGAAAAATACTTCTCTGCACCAACTGCTCCCAACTTCCGTGGCACATGAGGAATCTCCAACTTCACGCTCAGCTACTTGCCCAGATTCTTCTCCACAACATCTATCCCAAGCATCCCCGCCAGGGATTAGTTCCTCGAAAAATCTCTCTTCTTATCTACACAATCCTTTCTTCTCTTCCGATAAATTGGTCATCCATTATTTTCGACCTCTTTATTCGTTATCAGAAATTTGAGCCTCTTCTTTTTTGGTGTTTTATAACTCCCATTCTCAAATACTTCCAAGTACCACTTCACAACGAAGTCATCCTCCGTCCCTCTCACGTCCTCGATGGTACCACCTTCAATCTAAGGTCCCTGCACATGCCCGACTCTGATGAAGCAGATCCAATGTCCTCCTTCAATTACTTTTCTGCTATGATGGATATCGAGCAAACTCAAGATCGAATCCTTCGTAATCAAGCCATGTTGCAGCAGACTCGCAAGCGGAATCGTGCCAACCGGACACCTTCACCTTCTCCACCTTCGAGATAGACTCATTTTTTATTTAGTCTGTAATAACTTTTAAATACTTTCGGTCTGTAATAATTTTTTCTTCTTACTCTGATCCCTCCTTCTTGTCCATGACAAAGGGGGAGAACACCTGTCTCTTTAAACATTATTTCACCTTTTTTATCATATTATTATTTCTATGCATAATGTCTTTTTGACAGGGGGAGCATATTTTGTCATCATCAAAAAGGGGGAGAATGTTGAGAAACTCGGTTTTGATGTCACATAATATGATACACTGTCTTATTTAATTTTGTATGATATGATAATATGTTCTCTTGAAATAATGTTATATTATGACTGAATATGTTTTGCCTTAAATCTAACGAGTATTTGATGCAAGGATATCTCACCCAATAAGGATGGAGACTTCCTGTTCAAGTACAACTATGGTGCAATCATACTCCTTGAAGAAAAAGCTTGATGAGCCATGCTTTCCTAAAGTTCAAATGAAGATATCGGCTACCTCAAGATGAAGATTTTTTCTTCTTTAGAGTCATATGTAACAGAACCTTCAGGATCTTGCATTTTGCATATTACATACTCATTCATACATTCTATATCATAAAAGTATATGATAGTTTCAAAAAGGTTCTTTTTTTGAAAACCAATAAGTGTACCTTCTTACAACCTTTTATGAAAAAGATATTTTGTCATATAATAATTGTACCTTCTTACAACCTTTTATGAAAAAGACATTTTGTCATTGTACCTTACAAGACAACATGAAAAAGGAATATAGGAAAAAGACAAAAACATAAAATCGGCTACATAAGAAAAACAAATAAAATATGTTTTTGAAAAGACTTTAGTTATCTTCTTTAATGAAATATTTCTTAATACAAGAAGAAGACAAAAACATAAATCGGCTACACATAAGAAAAACAAATTAAATATATTTTTAAGGACTCTAGTTACCTTTTTCTCATAACCATAGAATGTCGACTTACTTGAAGTCATCATTCTCTCTATAAAGCATTAAATGCCTTCTGTAACAAATCCTTTCTAAATATCCTTCCCAAAGAATGTCGACCTTCTTTTTGGTCCTCATTCTCTCTGGAGACTTTGAAATACACTACATAAAGAATACACTTGACATGACTATGTACAAATAAATATCTCAAAGCACTCATAGTACTTACACTCATTTAAAGTAAAGAAGTACTAATGTACCTCAAATCATTAATTAGAATAAAGACAAAACTACAACCCAACGTTCAATGTACTATTGTAAGAAATAGACTTTTTACATAAAATATGTATTACTTAAAAACAATACAACGACTAGTGTACCCTCTATTTTACTCTTCTGGAAAAAGGCATTCTCGATCTTCTCTAAAAGATATTTTTGAAATGACATAACATTTCACATTTCAAAAAGTTACAATTCCAAAATGTAACGACTACTTTTTATAAGCTATATAAACACACACACATAAACTATTCAAACAAGAGGAATGGAATAGACGTGTGAGCTTACAAAGAGAAAAAGTTCTATTCGTGATTTGAAAAGAGAGCCTTGAAAAAGAAAAGAGAAAAAGTCAAGTCCAGCTCTTTGACAAAGAGTATCCTCTGAGTGACAAACAAAACATTCTTAGAATCCTTCATTCGTGCATTCATATCATTCTGAAGGTTCTATAGGAAGTATTGTAACTCTGTTATTCACTGTATTTCTTCTTTGTTTAAAGAAGTAGACCTCTGTGAAAGAGGGTGTTGCCCTTCTCTGTTGAGAGAAGAAGACCTCTTGGGAAGAGGGTGTGCCCCTTCTTTGTTGAGAGAAGAAGACCTCTTGGGAAGAGGGTGTTGTACTATTTATCCGGTAACTCGGATGTTATAGTGGAATCTCAAGTGGTTTGCTTGGGGACTGGATGTAGGTCTGGATATTGACCGAACCAGTATAACTTCTGTGTTTTATGTGTTGTGCCTTATTGCTTAATTATTTTATTTTATCGATCATTATCATATTTCACTATTCACCCCCCCTCTAGTGGAATTTCACGAGTTCCTATTAGAACCCACAATTTTTAATGTAAAAATGATAAAAAAATATGGCTTTACCGGCTATGGTCCATGTTTGGTTCATATAGTTCTTATAGAGTTCGGGTTTGGTTTTTCTCATAGTGGACTTGATTAGACCCGGGTTTGGACCCAATACCATACTTGAATGGTCCAAGTCTGCTGGGTTTAAACCAAACCCAACCCGTTGACACCCCTAACATTTATAAGTGATGAGGGAGCATTAGGTGGAATGCGATTGCACACTTTTAGTGTGCTACTGCACTACTTGATCGCCCTCCATCATTGCTTGGGCTCCATAGCTAGAAGTCTGTAGGATCCATAATTTTTCAGTAAACTTTTAAATAAAAATAAAAGGTATTTTTATGTAATTTCATCGTAATGATCGAGAATGCGAAACAAAAGAATTTTGCAGTGCCACTTATACTTAGGACACATATATCCTCAGGAATATATGCTCAAAACATTCAGGGTGCCATATCACACTCATTTGGCAAAATGATAGAATTTTGTAGAGCCAATCTGCTTCGTCTCATCAAGACGAAGAGAATAGCGTACTCACTTTTTTTGTGAAAAATATAAGCAAAACCCCAAAAATGTGCGAGCCCCATACAAATATCTCATGGGTCACACATAAATATCCCATAAAAATATCTTGTGGGCCCTGTATAAATATCCCATGAAAATATCTAGTGGACCCCATAAGGATATATATCTTATTTTATTACTTAATCCTTAAGTTTGGATCTGGATTAGATCCAATCCCTACCCACACCCAAGATACAAACCTTGGGCTATAAATAAAAGGAAACCCTCCTTTTAGAAAAATCTCCCCCTATTCTCTCTTCTCTCTCTTCTTTCTCTCTCTTGATTCTAGCCTAGGTCAAACCCACTGGAGGTGAGTTTAGACCTGCCTGACCTAGCCTAAGCTCACTTTGAGTCAAATCTACTTGACCTACCAGGTTAGCTTTTCTCTTTCTTCTTTTATTTCTTTCTCTTAGCCTAGGTCAAGCCCACTTGACCTAGACCGAGCCCACTTAAGTTGAGTTTGGACCTACTTGACCTATCCTAAGCCCAATTGGGTCAAGCTTACTTGACCTACCAGGTTAGCTTTTCTTTCTATTCTTTTACTTCTTGGTCTTAGCCTGGGTCAAGCCCACTCGACCTAGACCGAGCTCACTTGAGGTGAGCTTGGACTTGCCTGACCTAGACTGAGCCTAGTTGAGTGAAGACCACTTAACCTTGACAACTTGACTTTTTCTATCTCTTTTTTGATTAGGTCCAACTTATCTGACTTAGACTAGCCTACTTGAGCTAGGCTTAAACCTAGTTGGACTTAAACTAGGTCCGATACATTTTTGGCTTATACCTCACCGTTTTGCCCCACCAATGAGTTGTACATATAATGCTTTTGGTTGTGACCGTATCAGATGTAAGGACGTGTTGACCATGACCTAGAAGCACCTCTACGCTTGCACTGAGTCAACTTTGCCAGATTTTTGGTAGGTTTTCATGAAGCTCTCTCTATTTCAAGTCATTTTATTGAAATAACTATCATGTACGGTGGGATTTTCCATACTATACATTTTTTTAAAATAATATTGAGTCCTAGTCCTTGATTCACGCCCTCTAAAGCACTGAAAGCTTACTTCGGTGTTCATGCGTGTGCCCTTACTACTATTTCTCGATATTTATGATGAATTATGTGCCATAGGGTCCTAGTCCTTAGTTTCCCCCCTCTAAGCCACTGTAAGCTTGTTTCGATGTTTACGCATATATCTTTGCTAATTACTTTATATATGTAAAAATATATATGCATTGCTTTACGCACTTTACTTAGCCCAATGCATGATTTCATTCACCGGGCCCTGCTTACGTACTTTACTTAGCCCGATGTGTGATTTTATTCAACGGGCTCTGCTTAAGCACTTTATGTAGCGCCCTCAGATTTCCTGACTTGAAAATCCTTTGAAAATTCTTTGGATTTTTGAGTAATTTTTTTTTTTGAAAAGCAGATGCGCAAAGATGCGGAAGAAACCAAAAGGGGAGAGAAACAAACGGAAAACCCTGGGCGGCCACTACAGGAGTGAAGCAACAGTAAGGTGAAGCAACTTTTATTAATCATTTTATAATTTACAAATCATTCCCTTATACAAAACCAAACTGCTAGGATCCAACAGGCGAGGTTCTGAAGTGTGGGTTCAGATTCCGCTGCAGCACACCGAGCTCCATCGCACGCCTAAGTAAAACCTGCATCCCCATAAAACGGGGTCAGTACTCTCTCGAGCTGGTGAAACAAACCAAACACGATATACCAAAAGTGTGGAAATCGAAAGCAAGCTATACGAGGTAAACATAGCATGCTAACTTACATTACTTGAGCAAATACAACATGAACAAGTATAAACTACACATGGATCTACGAAAGACTGCAACTAGCACGAATCAGTGCGAGTAGGCAAAGCATGAATGATTAACTATGACTATTCATGTCACAACTCATATCGAATAGTGAGGTATGCATCACAGAACATAAAGTGCTAACAATAGGCTATGCTATGCAAGTGGATGTGTCATTGTGAACTGCACACAGGTACAAGTGGATAAGTATGTGCATCGTGTCATAGGTGAAAGAGCTAGTCTATGATAATTCAAACATTGCACACTATGATGAGACAGTTAGAAGCATTTGCCACGGTAAGGCATGATTTACAAGCAGTGCCAAGGTCCATAAACCACGTACCACAAACATGAGCGAGCTCATCTCGCTAAGTGGGACCATCGCCCATAACCAACTCGCTAAGGAGTTCCAAGTCGCATAAGTCTCTTACGACTACAATATCCATAGTGCACCCCAAGGCATAACAAGCACGACTATGCCCACATTCCTTAGGTGACAGACATTCAAGATTCACTAACATGAGTTAGCGATTGCATTCACTTCGTACAATTACAAGTACGTGTTTGCACTCATTACACTACATAATACCATCATGATATGTTAAAACAAATAAGTTTATGAAGTGCCAAAGTATCAAATACTTATAACAAGACCCCTATTTGAAAACACTCGATAGAGCCTCAATCTCCATTACTTGCGTACTATGCTAAAGCGAACTTATGAACATACGCGTAGAGATATGCATTCGTAATGCCCATATTGGGGAATTGACAAAGCCAAAACATTGTGTTCTTTTACGAAGATGGAAGCGTGTACAAAAAGGTTAAGTCCAATCCAACATCTCATCGGCAAATTGCACCATTTCTTTGTGCATTCTTAACCGAATCTATATCAATTTGTTATGGTTGACATGCACTATTCGTGGTGACACAACGAGTCAAAGCCGTATGGTGATTGGAGTATTGGACCCTGTGCTGCGTGTGCACTCGCGACCGCATAGGCTGCAGCCTGAAGGCTCACTAAGGCTGCCCGAAGGTGCAACAAAGGGGAAGTACATGCATGTGTGTGTGTTCTTTGGAGCGATCGCAAGCCCATAGTCTTAATCACGGCCAGCCACTAATAGGGACTGTCGGGGCATAGGAAAAACCTTCCCGACGACACTCGTTGGGGTATTGGACCCCGCTAAGCAAATGTGCGTGCAACCTCAAGGGCTGAAGTCCGGAAACTAGCTAAGCAGCCCACACAAAATAGCTACCGCGGTGCCAGGGGCACCATGAAATAATGCAGCCGACCCGGGTGCATCCAAGAGAGGGACCCAGGTCTGGACCAACTACCACCAAAACGAGAAGGGTGCTGGCGTTGCAGCTAGTACCCGGAGACGACCCACCTGCTGTAGTTTGGTTGCAGCAGGTGCGTCAACATGGACCAGGTCTGGACCGACTGGTCTAGACCCAAGTTGGCCTTAGCCAACGGCCAAAGAGAGGGGTGCAGGCCATGCAGCCTGCACCCGGTTGCAGAAAAAATGCTGCAACCATCGCAACAAGTCCAAAACCCAAGCTGGAAGGCGCAAAAAGGGCTTATGCCCCAAACCGAACAAAAATGAGTGGTGTGTTGGGCACGACGCCCAGCTGAACGAATCAAGAGCAAGCCTTTGACAGATCTGGACTGTGTATGGTCCAGACCATGTCAGGCCATGGCTGGGAACCGAACCCACACCAACCTGAGTTGGTGGGTTCGGCTATGTCTCAAATGGAACCCAACAAAAAACTAGAGAAATAAGGGCGTCCACGCTAGGTTAGGTCTGAGCTAAACTCTGCTGGACACGTCCAACATGTTTGGTCCGTTCCAGCCAAGAGAAAAAGTAAGAACAGTGGCCCAACGATTAACAAAACACAATAGCTGAAAAAGGAAATGGAAAGGCCTATTGTGCATTGAGTCACGACTGGACCTGTTTGGCCAAACCCTGCAACACCCAAAAAGGGGCTAACCCGCATAAAGCCGGGTTGCTGGGTTTATGTCGAACCATGGTCTGCTAGCCAAAACAAAGAGAGAATAAAAGGAAATAATAATATCTTGGCAAGGCATTCTTATCATGGTTTACTCGAGGAAATGCATGATACGTACTACAACAAATGTAAGAGTTTGCTCAATGCAATGCATGCCATGAAAAATCATAGAAACGAGTAAAACCCAAAATGAGTTCAATGGCAAAACCCAAAACATTTTCAATGAGAAGAACCCAACAACTTCATATAGCAACTCCCTACTACATTTCGCAATAAACAAAAGGGGAAAGCATTGTAAGCATACTCAACGAAATCCAACTTCATGGAGATTGTGTAGGATTGCCTCACCTACGAGGCTTTAGAAGATGGAGGAGATGAAGAAGATGAAGGCAATGGGGTACACGGCTGGAGCTGCTCCACACCACACTCACCTCTCTCTCCCTCACACGGTTTTGGAGAAGAAGAAGAAGGGGAAGAGCAAGGGAGGAGAGAGAGGAGAGCAAGAGAGGAGAGAGAGGAGGCTCCAATAAAAATCGCTGCTTTCTCTCTCTTACTTCCCTTAAGTATGTAGGGTTAGGAGGAACGAACGACTGGGATTAATTGAATCAAGATGGAGGTCTGGAGTGCTCCACGCCCCTCCCCTAGAAACACACGCCCAATGCATGTTGAGCATTTAAAATAATTTCAAAAGAGTTTCAATAATGCCATTTAAGAAGGCCTTTAATGTTTGAAAGTTTTACAAAAGAGCCATCCCAACTCACCCAATCAGCTTTTGTTATTTGAATCACTTTGAAACAATTACAAAAACACCATGGGGCGCCAACCCCATGGTCCCCTTTATTGGAAAATGCCTTTCATGATGAGCTTCAAGGCTCATCATGAGTTTCAAAAAAGAAGAAAATGGCCAATCGTGGACTATATTTTAAAACTCATGCAATTCTTTTCAAAAGTGCCACCCAGCTGGTCAAACCTTGACCAGATGGTCAACCATGTCTAAAATGGTCCTCAAGAGGGGTCGCCCATAGGGTTTGGGTCCTCTAGTTGACCCGGATCCAAGATCCAAAATCGCCAATTCAATATATTTCAAAACAACACTTAATTAATGTATTAAAACATTAAATAAATTCCAACAACATGTTTAGTGCTCTACTAAACCTCAATTAATACGAAATGCATGAAGCCTCTCAAGAAAATTCTCATCCGTTTGCGAGGATTAAGCATATTACGATTCGGGTCCAAACTCGGGTCAAAACTTGTAATTCACATGCACTGACGAGGTTTTTACGTCGTATAAGTCCCAAATTTGGGGACAAACCATAACAATATATTATAAATTAACCCTTAATTTTTTAGAAGCTAATTTGTCTAGAATTAGACACTTCTTACTTACACAGTGAAACTACTCGATTTTCGGGTGGCGCGTACAAGGCCCAAAACATGAAGCATATTCAATTCCCATCAAATTACGTACTATTCCTCATAAATACACATGAGCATACATATTAACACCAAATAAGTAGTAAATTTCTCATAAAAAATTGTGGGTCTTACACTTTACGTAGTCCGATGCATGGTTTCATTCACTGGGCCATGCTTTACGTACTTTACTTTGCCATCACACTATTATCTCCATAGGCTCTTACTTTATACTATTTACTTTACTATCACACTGTTATGTGCACAGGCTCCTGCGTTTAATAAATATAATTATGCTGTAATAAGCGTACAAATGGTGACTGATCCCTATTGCTCCAGCGATTCAAAAGCCCTGCCTAGTTCAAAATATTGTTTTTAGATTTACGTAAAACCATATTTACATAAACATCTAAGTCATCAGTGTAAGGTTTAAGGCCTAGGTTTTTGATAAACCATGGGAGATGCAATGTATGCACAATACTACACATCTAACAAAAAATGAAAGTAGCGATTTTTTTATTAAACATGGGAGATACTGCTGAAATTTCTGACAAGGTGATCACTAAGCTAAAATGGAACATAGCATTTTTCTCGTTAAACAAGGGAGATGCTGCCAATTTTTTTGACAAAATACTCACCTAAGCTAGTATGGATGGCACGATGATGCCGTCATTGTTGGAACCTTGCCAGGATGGCTCATTCTATTTCTGCCTTCAAGGGCATCATACTTGTAAGGGCTGCTGTATCAGAGTGGATATTGTGCATTGCTAAATATTTTGTTTGCAATCCCAATGAGTAGTACTACTTTACTAAGCAGTATTGTTTATAATAAATAACTCATTTTTGTTTGATTAAATGAAATATTTTTGGTGGACAATGAGTGATTGGCCACATACTTGTGACTTGCCTGACATCTTCTAAAACCAACGATTAACTATCAACTATCTTCACTGCTAAAGTCTTTTCTGAATTCCGCTATAAAGAAAAAGAAAAAAAATCCATGAAATTTGGATAAAGTTTTGTTTTGGAAATCCAGGGCGCTACACAGGGTGTATCTTAAAGATGATCGGTGATCAGGTGCAACAACACATTAAAAGTATGCAATTACATTGCACCTTATCCTGATCCCTCACCCATGACATATGATGTTGTTGCACCATAGAGTCTAGATGTCCTAGCGAGCTTTGGGCAGTTGATTCTCTTTAGTGGATGATTGAGATATGCCATATACCTATTTGCCACAAAGTTATTACAAAGCAATAGTGGTGGGAAGCTTCCCAAGTTACTCATTTATGATCCATGCTATGTCCTCTCATTTTCTTTTTTGTTATAACAAGAAAGGATTCATGGGCTTTTTTATTCAAGAAATGGAGACTCTTCAACTTTTATGATGAGCCTAAGTTGGTACTTGGTGCCAGATAGTGTAACGCCCCAGGATTTTTAGCCCTTGAAAATGCATAAAAATTAAGAACTTGTTTTTTAAATAAATAGCAAAAATATGATTAAAACTGGGGTTTAAAACCTCGAGTTGGTTACATTCTAGGAACCACAATATACAAATAAGAGTATAAAACTGAATTATGCATTATATACACAAAATCCTTTATAAAATATTCAGATAGTTAAATACTTAGGATTTAAAAACAAAAACTCTAAGATCTTCCTGGGATCCTAGAGGTTTTGATCTTTGATGACAGGCCTATTCGACATCCAATGTCACACAAGGTGTCATGTACCTAAACCTGTATTTCCCATAATGCGGGGTCAGACTTATGATAGTTGTAACGCCAAGGATTTCTAAAACAAAGCTAAGTTGAAAATTTCATGAATTTCTTTTTTTTTCTTTGCAGCGGAACTTAGAAAAGGTTTTAACAACGGAAATGGACGATAATGAGTCGTCAGTTTTAGAAAACTTTGGGCAAGTCACATGTATGTGGCCAAGCACTCATTGACCACCAAGGTGTTATATTTATCAAAACAACTTGTTTATTACAAACATCACTGCTTGGAAAAACAGTATTTAGTTTTGTAAAGGAAGCAGTACAACACTATTTGGAGAAACCCTGAAACTCGATGCTGCCTTGCTCCGCATGTTGCAATGCAGGTTCAACACCTGTAATCTCCATTAAATGAGGTCAGAACCACTGCTAGTCTGGTAAGCAAGCATTCATCCACACATTCAAACAAGTATCAACTCATGCAAAGACCACTCAGGGCCATAATTCGCAACAACGATGCTCAAGTCTTCACAACTTAGCGTATATCGCGAGAGCCTTCACAGGGTTATGAGTTGAATATTTTGCTCAAGTCCCCACGACTTGGCATGAACCTCTTCAGAGCAGTGATTAAACATCTCGCTCAAGTCTCCACAACTTAGAGTAAACCTCTTTAGGGCCTCATTTGGGATGTCAAACTCAAGTCACCATGACTTGGCACATCCGTATCCCACAAATCCAAGCGCGAGCTCCTCAAGCTTCGCTTAGTCGTGAAGAGACAACATGGGTCTTTGCTCTATTGGTCTAGTAGTATATCGATCATGACACCTTTATCAAGGTTATGCAAGACTTGACAGAATAACGTTCATTCACTCATACATTCATGCATCACTGGACCTAGAACTAATGCATTGTTTCGATATTAGCGGTTCACCCCTTGGTACACGGGAGAAGTTTTGTCTAGGCATCAATGCGAGGTTCTGGGGAGTGACTATTTTATGTATTTTAGATACCCTAGAGGCCTATTGACCCTATCCATGGTAGGGCGGTAGAACTCATACCGGGATAACCCTACCTGTAAGACTCGTGAATTTTCTGAGAAAATTATTCAATTTATGATGGAATTTCAAAGTATATATATGAGCCTCTATATACGTATAAATTTATAGGTGTGTGTATGCGTACATACTCGCATATATATATGTATTCAAGCTAGACCATCCATATCGCCTCTAAAATCCCAGCCTTACATTGCAAAACCTTAACTTAAAAGGCTTTGAGAAAGGGGAAGAGAGAGAAAACTAGCCGTTTTCTCTCTTCTCTTCTCTTCTCTCTTCTCTTCTCTCTTCCACCGATTGTGCATAGAAGATTGAGAGTGGGTGCCATTGCTATCTTCTTTGAGCTCTTGTGTAGGGTGAGGTACCACATAGGGACTTCCCCCTACACCTCCAGCCAAGAGAAGCTCAACTCCATTCGGTTCTCCTCTTCAAAAAGGTGAGTTTATCTTCTTTCCATTTTTAGCATTTTTGTTTCTTTTCTTTTGGAAAATGCTTGCATGCCATGATCCATGCCATGAAGCCTAGCACCTTTGCATTTGATAAAGTGTGAGGGGTTTGGGCAGATTAGATAGTGCTTATGCTTATTATTGCATTTTCCCACCATTCTTGTGCACACATGCCACAACTATTTTGTTGTTTTCGCTTCCTACTGATTTCCCCATTGTGGCTGGGTTCACACGGCCTCTTCATGGCTGTGTAGAACCCCAACTAAAGGGGAAGAATGGGGTAGGTGGCTGGAACACACCCTTGTTGCTGGAAGCAAGGGGCTGCTGTTCCAGCACCCCCACCTTTTGCATTCTCGTTGGGTGGCAGTCGGCTGTGGAGGGGTGGAGGTTGAGCCTCCTCTTTTCTTGCTTTTCCCCTTCCACCGTAGTTGCACCCCATTTTTGGGTTGTATGGGGTTCAGACCAAGGTCTGAACCACTCGGTTCAGACCTAGTCTGGTTGTAGTAGTTGACCCAGGCCGACCACACTTGGGTCAGCCCAGGCCCCCTCTCCCTCTCTCTTTTTCCTGTCTTCCGCCCCTTCTTCTTTTCTTTTCAATACAATGGCGCCTGACTGCATGATGAGCAGGTGTTTGGGGTCTGGCCAGCACCCTGTGCAGGTGCTGTGTTCGAGACCCTAGCACTCGGACCAACTCCTCCCTGCAGCTACAGCAACCACAGTGCATTGGGTGCCCTACTGTAGCCGTGGCAGGCAGGGTGGTCCAGCCCAGCACGACACCAACCTGTGCACCGAGTGTGTCAGGCTGGCAGCATCACCCCTGGTCTGAGCCACCCTGGTTCAGACCAGGGTGTGGTCATTTTCAGACCTGAGCAGGTTTGGTCCCATCTGGACCAGACCTAGCAACACTCGGTCTCAAGCATGGGCGCCAGGACAGTCACTGTTCAGGGCAGCATCTTTTGCAGGCAGCATCTTTTGCAGGCTGCAAGGCAGCACTATGCCTACCCTACACCCACGCCCTTTTTTCCACTTTCGATTGGCGACATGTCGGGCTGCTACTGCATAGCCTGCAGCAGACCCAATTCCCTCGTGTTGGGATAGCACTTTGGTCTACAAGTGGGGCTGCAACCCCTACCGTAGCAGTTCAGCCGTGGGCAGCCCCATACTGCAGCCCTACAGACTGCGAGTGTGTGCTGCCTTAGCACCCATTTTTTTGCCGTTATGGCAGTGGGTTGCTCGTATCCCGTGGCAGCCCAATGCTGGCCCATTTCCCCTGGTTTTGGCAATATGCTTGGTGGCTTTGTTTCCCACACAAGTCTTGCATGTGTGAGGTACTTTCGTTGGGTTTCGTCTGCGCTTGTTACGACACGAACCAACACGTAGAATGAATGCATGATTTTCATAATTTTTGGCTGCGTATATTTCCAGCCACCATGGTTGTGACATGTGGACCCTCGCATCGATGCTAGTCTATGTTTGTAGAAGCCTGATCACCACCATTCAAACCTTCGCAAAGAATAGTGTGCCAATGTGATTCTCGCAAATATGTTACGCACATCATGACACATGCATGAGAATCCTTCATAAAAATGCGTAAGAGTGACAACAAAGTGAAAAGAGTGTGCTGCGATTATGTGAATCACCTTTGCACTTAATGATGCCAAATACGATGCAAAAAAAGGCATGTGATGTGTATGAGTCAATTGCAAATGTTTAATTTGTCGAAATTGCATATAATACATGGAAAATATGTAGTTGGCTTTCGTATCGAATGTTGATGCATACTTACACTTAGAACTTGCACATCTTGACACAAACGTGATATAAAATATATGTGCCATGCGTAGTCAATGCAATTTATATCTTAGCATGTGATATAATGCACAATTGCAAATGCTTATTTTGTCATAATTGTAAATAATACGCGAAAATGTGTAGTTGGCTTACGTATCGAATATTGTTGCCTACTTACACTTCACACTTGCACATGTTGACACAAATACGATATGTAATGCATGTGCCATGCATAATTAATGCGATTGGCATCTTAGCATGTGTGCAAAATTGATCGAAACATGTTCAATTAAGTTAGAAATTCCACACACTTTGGCACATCATGTCGCTGAACTAAAACATGTTTAATTAAGTTAGTTTGTATATCAAGTGTCTGATTTTGCAAAAAGTTCCTATTATGCAATAGATGTTTAATGAAATTGCATGCATTTATAGTTGACACACTATGCACACTTGATACTTGGTTCCTCTCGAATGATAAGGGGACATGGACATAATGAAACTTGTTTTGCATATTTGAATGCATGTTTGAAACTCTGTGGTGAGTTGTGTTGGGCATTAGGCCCTATTCGTGAGTAGAGCTCACTTATGCTCGTTGTGTGTCATAAACCCCTAAATAATGAATATGTGATGGTCGCCTTCATAGGCAAAAGCTCTTTTGAGGCCGTGTGAGGCTAGAGCACGTGAATGGACAGGCTAGACCATGAGTGTTGTTTGTGTTGCTCTGTAGGGAACACAAGGCCAGATGGGCCTAAGTACCTCGAAATGAGAGAAAGTTTACTAACTGAATCCCTAATAAGATAAACTACCCTGTTACCCATTCACAAAACGGTTCACCTTGGAGAGGGCGGATGGTACAACCCTGAGTGACCGATCAATTTCATGACACATTTAAGAAGCAAAGGCATCCTTTGACCTCCAGTCACTTAGAGTTAGGGAGGTCAAGGTGACCTATTGAGGTGTCTCAGCTACTGCAGTAGTGTGGATTGCAATCCATTACCTATGTGAGGTTTTCTCTCGACTGCGAGCCGCTCGCATGAGGTTTACTCGGTCTGTAGGTACCCCGGTTATCATATAACATAGAATAATAAACGTCAGTTGTCTTTTTCATAAAATGCGAGGTTTCTTCACGTACCCGAAGGAGTAATCAAGACAGAACAACTAAACTAACTTGTTAACTACTGATTTAGGAATAAATGTTTATGTTGTAGTTAAATTATTAGTTGTTTAACTGCTTAGTTGTTTAGATGCTTATCGTTCATTACTTGTTACTGTTGCACTTAGTTAGTTATTTCAAATGTTTCTTACTGTTCCATCATGCTAAAGTTATTTATGTCGTTATGATAGTTAGCCTTGTTGATATCTGCATGCATGTTACTACTGCTTTATTTTCATAAATGTATGATTGAAGATATGATCTCACCAACTCACAAGAGTACTGACCCCATTTCATGAGGATACAAGTGATGACTGCTAGGGTGTGATCGCGATGACTATGCGGCAGAGGCTTGGGACCCACACTTTGGACTTACGCGGTCTTTGCAGTTATTTTGGGAAATCCTCAATTTTGGTTTTGAGAGACCCTTTTGTAAATGAGCTGATATATATCCTTGGTCTCATTTTGTAAATGAAATATGAAATGAAATGTTTCTTTTTGTTGTTCACTCTGTGACTTGCTTAAATTTTCCAACTAATTTTCCTTATGGTTTTTCCGCTTGCATAATGTTTTCAAAAAAAAATCCTCTAAAAATCTAAGGATTTTACAAGTTGAGATTTTGGGGCGTTACAGATCTTGGTATTAGAGCAGTGTTCAAAGTGTTGTTCAAGACTCTGCGTGTATCGTCCATCACATTGTAAGCATGATTAATTTAGTAAATTCTATTGTTTAATGTCGATTACTACTTTAATTAGATGTATGGCTTGCTAGTTGTCATCAGAAATGAGACCTTTACACCAGTAGGAAGTGAAGATGGTCTTTTTGATATGAACACTTTGTTGGAATACTGAGTTAGTGTTTATTTTTGTTTTCCAATGCGGTAGGATATGTGTTGTAACCCTGTCATAGTGAAAAAGGGTATTTTGGCTTGATATGTAATGAATTGCATGAATCTTTTGTGTTACGAATAGAAATCATATTTTGGACTTGTCCTTTCGCTCATACGAGCCTTTTTCTTAATTAAGATGGCATGGCGAGAGTGTTGCAACAACATCATGAATACGCACAACAACCTGGTAGAGGTTGTTGGTCGTTAAGCAGAGACAATGCGTACTATGGGTGACAATCTTCAGCAAACCACCCAGGGATGAGAGACTCCTACTCCGACTTTAGCTACGGCGGTACCATAGAAGCAGTTCATGGGTATGAACCCTTTGTCTTTTGATGGGAAGTCGACTCCCGAGGCAGCATAGGATTGGGTTTGAGAAATCGAGCATATTTTTTTGTGTATTATAAGTCAGCGATGACTAGAAAGTGGTCTTATATCGACATGATCATCCAATTTTAGAATTCAGACTCACTTAACCTATTCGAGACAGTCATTTGATTTCATCATTTAAGGCTCAGAAGTATTTGCGGAACGGGGGTACTGCATTCTTGGTCAATATCACCCCAATTGAACCAAAGATAGTCCCTATCGAGAACTTAGACGTAGTTTAGGAGTTTCTTGATGTGTTTCTTGAGGAACTGCTCGGATTACCTCCGAGGCATGAGATCGAGTTTTGTATCGAATTATTGCCTGGAATGACTTCGACTTCGAAGGCACCGTATCGTATGGCCCCAACAGAACTTGAAGAACTGAAGCGTCAGTTAGAAGAGTTGATGGAGCAAGGTTTCATCAGACCTAGTGCATCTCCATGGGGTGTACTAGTATTGTTTGCCAAGAAGAAATACGGATTCATGAGGTTGTGCATTGACTACAGAATGCTCAACCAAGCAACGATTAAGAGCAAATATCTGTTACCAAGAATTGAGGACGTCTTTGATCAATTACAAAGAGCGAAGATATTCTCAAAGATCGACCTTAGATCGGGCTATCATCAGCTTTGAATCAAGGAGGAAGATGTCTCGAAGACAACATTTTGAACTAGATACGGGTTGTATGAGTTCGTAGTGATGCCATTTGGGCTCACTAATGCACCTGCAACGTTCATGGACCTGATGAATCAGATCTTTTGTCCATTTGTGGATACCTTCATGATCATGTTCATTGATGACATCTTGATCTACTCAGAGAGTCCTGAGCAACATCAAGAGCATTTGTGTATCATTTTAGGAGTACTTCGGGAGCATAGAGTGTTCGCCAAGTTCTCCAAATGCGAGTTTTGGCTCAAGCGAGTTATGTTTTTGGGTCACGTGATATCCAGTGATGGAGTTTCAGTGGATCCAGCTAAGGTTGAAGCCGTGATAGGCTAGAAGCAACCTCAAAATGTCTCTGATATTCATAGTTTCCTTGGATTAGCTGGGTATTACCGACGATTCATCCAAGATTTCTTTAGAATTGCACTACCGTTGACGAAGCTTTTGCGTAAAGGCATCAAGTTTGAGTGGACTGACGCTTGTGAAGAGAGTTTTCGGATCCTAAAGACTAAGCTGATGACCGCTCTGGTGTTAGCTTTACCTTCTGGCAGAGGTGGTTTTATGGTGTACACAGATGCCTTAGGAATAGGATTGGGTTGCGTGCTAATGCAACATGACCGAGTTATCACATATGCATCGAGGCAGTTGAAAGTTCATGAGAGGAATTATCCAACTCACAACTTAGAGTTAGCAGCAATGGTGTTCGCCTTGAAGTCTTGGCGACATTATTTGTATGGAGATACATTCAAGGTCTTTTTTGACCACAAGAGTCTCAAGTATTTATTTTCTCAAAAGGAACTGAATATGAGACAACATCGTTGGCTCAATTTTATCAAAGATTATGAGTTCACGTTGTCTTACCACCCTGGTAAGGCGAACGTCATAGCAGATGCGCTTAGTCGCAAGTCGAGCAGTGTTCTGGCTAGTCTTGTATAGAGCGAGAAGTTGATTGAAGATTTCATGGCTTGGAAGTCATTTTTCGATTGGAGGCAGAACTATCAGATTGCCTGGTTTGACCATTCGATCAGAGTTTTTGCCTAAGATTATCGAGGCATAGAAGCAAGATGCACGTTACGAGAAGTTCGTAGATTGAGCTTGTGAGGAGGGTGTAAACACCCCAAAATTTCCTCATCCATTCTCAAACAACCCTCTTCGTGCAGTGCCAACCCCGTTAGGTCAGTGTAGGAGTCAAACCCCGAGTCTGTTTCAGAAAATCACCATTTTACCAACTTTTATTAGGAAAATTACCATTTTACCCCTAGGTCATCCCGAACCCCAGTCAGTCGGAGTCAACCAAGCTCATTTGGTCAATTCAGAACAGTAAGAATGTCAGTCAATTCAAGCTCATTTGAGCTCACAGTGAGAAGGCCATTTTCATTTCTGACAACTCCTGCCAAAATGGGATCATTTCTTTATAAATGAACTCATTTCTCACTCAAATCCAAGCCAATTGTCTCTGAGTCAGTCATTCACAGTCAGTCATATTCCCCAGAGTCTAACTTGAGCTCACTAGGAGTTCGAGTGCTACAGTTTCAGTTCAAAACCATTTTCAAGTGTCTAGGAGCCCATTTTAGCCCGTTTCAGCTCATTCAACTGAAATTGAGCTTAGTTCAGTCAGCTGAGCTAGTGTTTGAGCTTTGATTTTAGTTCATGTCAGTATTACTGATCTTTATTTCAGCTCAAACCCAACTCAGATTCGTAATTCACTTCACTCTAGTGACCATTCTATATCATTTCTCTAAAAATGGCAACTTTTCTTGAAAATTTAGTCGGAAAGGTTAGCTGAGTTAGTGTCTTGTCAGTTCATTTGAGTTCTAAAACTCTAAAACCCAGCTCAATCTAGCTCATTTCAGTTCAATCCAGCTCAAACCCTAATTTTCAGTGCCACTTTGTCCTAGTAGAGCCCGAAAACCATTTCTCAAACCATTTTGCAAATTTTATCAATTTTAAGGCTTTTTAAATTGGTACGGCTGCCAATCGGGGTCTAACATCCAAAATTCTTCATTCAGGGTCTGCATTTCGCTTATCATTTCTCATTATTTCATATCATTTCTCAGCATTTAATAACATTTCATCACATTTCATTTCATTTCATTTTCGAAGTCCAGAACTCCACTTTTATAAATTTTAATCCAGAGCGAGTTTTAAAAGCTTTCAGAAATCAATTTCAAACCCCGGGTTTTCAAAATTGACATTTTTACCCCCGGGATTCTAAATTTGGAAATATTTTCTCGAGAAAAACAATCTGGATTTATTTCAAATTTTTAAAATCTACGCTGGATTTGCTTCGCAACGGGGTATTGAACTTCAAAATCCGAGCTCATTTTAAAAACTGCCAAAAACAGCTCGTTTCGTCTGGAAATTTTCTGAAAAAACTATTTTACCCCTCTAATCGTCAAAATGAATTTCAAAAGTGGAATTTGGACCCGCCCTGAGATGGCCCATCCATTTGCATTTTCTGTTTTAATTTATATATAAAAAAGAAAAAAATTACATTTTCTTTTTTTTTTTATTGTTTTATTTTTTGTTTTTCCTAAGGTGGGACCCACAAGGGGGTCGACCACCCTAGCCCCTCTCTTCCTCTCCATTTCCCATCTTTCTTCTTCTTCTTCTTCTTCTTTCCCTCTCCTTTCTTCCCTTTTCTTTCCTTTTCCTTCTTCCCCTTTTCTTTTCTTTTCCTTCTTCCCCTCTTCTTTCCTTTTTTCTTCCCTTCCTTCTTTCCCCTTTCTTCCTTAATCTCTTTCTATTTCCCCTAAAGCCATACAGCCTCCAGCCATTCACGTATGGCTATTCATTGAGGTCAGCTAATATTATTAGAAACTTAGGTTTTGGTTTATTAAAACCTAAGTTATCAAAATTTCAAAAGGGAGAAAGGAGAAGACACCATACGGCTGCCTACTTACCCATCTCACGTCTCTCTCTCTCTCTCTCTCTCTTTCTCTCTCTCCCTTGGTTCCTATCATACACAACCACCATTACATGCTTGCAGCCACCACCTTGAAGCACCAGCCGACTCCTTCAACGCCACCACTGCCAGCCACCAAAGAGAAGCATCAGCCGGCAGCCATCTTCGACAAAATTTCAGCTAGACCTCCATCACAGCCATCTCCATCCAGGGTCCTCCATTGCAGCCGCATCAACACACCTCTATTTCCAGTCTGTGTAGCATCTCCTCCAGCGACAACAAGGCAACCTCCATTGGACAACCAATCCAACCGATCCTTCATTCACCCTCAGTCATCCTTGAACCACCACCAGCAACTCCCTCTTGCTTCAGCAACCGATGCAACCCCTTCCACCTCCACAGCTAGTAGCAGCATCTCCAGCCAATCGAAGCAAAGCCCAAGGTAAAATTGGTTTCTTTTGATGGATCCGATATAAAAAAACAGTTTAAAACTGGGTTTATATTGTAAAATTAAAGAAAAGAATGCTATCTTGTGTGTTCAAGCTACGTAGAGGGAGGGATCCATCCGATAGATGGATCGGGTCCCCTCTCATCAATAGCCAACATTGAACAAAGTTTGTATCTCCCTATTGTTCTTTTTTTTCAGCATTATTTTCAGGTAGATTACATATCTTAAGCATTTCATTTGATTAATTTTACTATTTTGTAGATGGTTTTGTTAGTCTCATTAATATTTACCTAGAGAACTATAGGTTTTGATTTTATGCATGGAGTCCAGTTATTATTTTATGCTTTATTTTTTGTCAATAAATTCTAAAATTTTTGTTGGGAATGCCTCTATTTGACTGAAATCTTCTAACAAAAATTTGGATTGATTTAATGTATGTAACTCCATTTTAAAAATCAAACTCTAAATCGGGTTTTCTGTTTCTCTGAACTTCCAATTTCTGCTTTAGCAGACATAAACCTCCAAAATCACCCTCATGGGAGATCCGGATCTTCCCCTAAAAATCACAGTGGCTTTACAATGGAATCTAGTAATGATATTGAAATTTTGAAATCTGTACAAGTAGATTTACCTTTTGTCAAAAATCGATTTTCCCAGACCTTTGGAAAAATCTCAATTTTCCTTTGTCAGGGTATAGACAAACCTTAATGCACTGAGTCAGCTCAACCCGTAGCCTGTCCGCAAAAACTTTCAACATGAAAGTTGTTTCTAACCCATTTTACTGTCATTTCCCAAATATTGGTAATTTTTGAGATTATCCCAGTATTTTTCCCAGAATTTTATTTTCTGTCTGATAGATTCCAATATCCAGAAATTTCAAAGATTTAGGTCTTTGATAATAGTGTGCCCTTTTCCAAACCATAACCCAAATCCCAATGATGTGAAAATATCAATTTTTACTCTGTCTGTCAGAGACATTTTCCCACAATTTAAGCTTTTTTCCATATGTCTGATATTTTTCCTACATTTTCTCCCGAAACCTATCTGTTTCCTCCAAATCCTATAGTCGCCGGATTTCGATCCGACTTGCCGGAGCTGTACAGCTCCAACCATAGGTCAAAACCAAAAAGTGTAAAATGAAAAAATCCTTTCCTTATTGTACTCTATCATTCCATAAAGTTTGGGAAATTTTTATGAAAGTTTGATATCTGAAATCCCATTTAGAATTAGCATTTTAGGCAAAATTTTGATTTTCTTAAGATTTTAGCTATTTTCCATATTAAGAAAATACAAAAAAATAGATTTTCGAGCTCCATTATTTTTTTAGGGTTAGTCTAGGTGTCCATGCCAAATTTGGCTTAATTACAAGTTCATTTTCTTTATATGTTAATTTATCTTTGAATTCAGAAGTGAAAATCAGGCGAAAATCAAGTTACATTTGATATTTTATGATATTTTCTCCATTTTAGGGTTTTATTCATATAAATAAGCATGTCATGACATATTAGGGTTAATTTCAATCTCATTTGCATTTTAATTTTCCATTTTTACAAAATTTATTTCAGAAAATCCTGGTTTCAAGGCCATAGTCTTGTTATCAGGGGCATTTTAGTCATTTTGACTAAAATTTCGAAATTTCAATTTCTAATTCCATAAATTTTCATTCATATAATCATATTTCATCATATTATGTTTGATTTATTTTATTTGATTTCCAAATTTCCAAATTTTATAAAAATTCTTTCAGAAAACCCTGATTTCAAGGTCACCAGGGGCATTTTGGTCATTTTGACCCCAATTTCGAATTTCCAAGTTTATTTTAAAAATTTATTCATTATTTATCATGTTTATATCAAAGGGGGTATGAATTTGGGTTTATATCTGAATAATATTCGATAATTTTCCATATTTTTGGATAAATTCAGAAAAACCTACATTTTTGTGCTAACCTTGTTTTTTAGTTTTGCAGGAACATTCAAGAAGAATCCTTAGTTATTTTATTTCTTTGTTTTATTCAATTCAATGTTAAAAGCAATGTAATAATTTGGAATAAGAGTTACATTTTCTGCTTAGAATAGGATTGCATTGCATATAGTTTAATTTATGCAAATTTCAATATTTGATGTATCATTCATGCACAATTATTTGAAATTCACTATGGTTGACACGAATGACACATGCACAAGCTCTTATGGAGTTTATAAACTCGGTGGGATTCGTATTTATGGCCATAGTCAGAATACGAAGAAAACCAAGATTTATGATCTTCGTATTAGCCACATTCAGCCTACACTCTTAGGCTAACTTCAAAAATGCACTCCATTTCTCAAAGTTTTAAAAGGATTTCTCAATTCCTCAATTAAAATTCCCTTTCAAATTCATATTCATTCATTCATATCATTCAAATTGCATTATTTTCAAAGTCATTTTCCAACTTCAATTTAAAAAAAAATCAATTTTCTCAAGGATTTACCAAGTCTTTCTCAGGATTGGATTTTCTCATAATTCTGAGTTTTCAAATGACATTTCAAAGCATTTCCCAAGTTCAAATCAAGGTTTTCCAATGTTTCAACATTCTTAAATTTCAAAATCCCATGTTTTCAGAAATCAATTTTCTCAGAGTTCCCATTTTCCTGAGAATCCAGTTTCCATTTCAAAAAAATCATTTTCCAATGAGCTTTCTTGATTTTCTCAGAATTCTCATTTTCATAACCTCAGAAAAGTAATTTAAATCTCAAAATGGACTTTCCAAAGTTCAAGTTTTCCTGAGTATTCAATTTCCAATGCAAATTTCTGATTTTCAATGAACTTCAATGATTTTCCCAGGAATTCAATTTTCAAGTACTTTTCCAATTATTTTCCAAGCATATTTCAACTTTTCAAGCAAACATCATCCTTTCAAAACTTGCATTATTTTTCAAAATTCCATAGCACATGCCTGATTTTCTGTGCATTCTAGGAAAATAGAGCATAATTTAGATAATTTAACTTAGTCGAAGCGCACATTTGATCCTTGGTAAAGGCGCCAGGAACGGTTGAACCTCGTACTGACAGGCGGATCTCATTCCACGGAATTTTCCCGCAAATTTTCAAAACGGAGGCGAGTTAATTTTCAAAAACTATTTTTAAAACTTTGGTCGAGTTTGACTCGCAGGATTCGTTTCTCTCTCGCAAGAGAGGGGAAAATTTTTACGATGATAACAGGTTTGGCGACCGAGATGGGACCTGTCTTCGTCTGATCAATTGTGTGCCTGACTTAGTTCAATTTTCTGAATCATGTTCTATAAACTGTCAACTTTTATTTTCTGATATCATGTGAACCTAGGAGCCTAGACTTGAACCCAGCTGACATGGATTGCATGTAGACTAGGCATGGTTTGGTAGGACCATATTGAGGAGAATTATTCATGCTCACTTAGACTTAGGTCTGAAATACAACACTCCTTAATCTAGGAATTGTATAAAAACAATGTTTGCTTCTTCAAAAAATTTCAAAATTCTATCTCTTTAGGTTTTAGAGCCATCTGTTTGCTTGCATGTGATCATTTTTCAAAAACCACCTCACCTATGTCTACCCGGTCTTCACGTTGCTGAGCTCTCTTCCAGAACTATAGTTCGGGACAGAGCCTCACAACTAGGCCACTTATTTGGGCTAACGCCCCCCTGCCACGTACTAAGGGCCATAGTCCAACGTATATCGGCAGGCGCTTAAGGATGTTGGGAAAACACAAGCATAGAACTGTAGATGATTTTTTATGCCACGTACATCGAGCCTCGGTTCGAGTATATCGGCATAGCATGATTGGACACAGATGATATGAGCCTAGAGTCAGGATTAGGGCCCTACAACTCTTTCAGAATTGATGCATTTAGAGTCAGCTTCTTAAGGAATGCTGTATGTGAATAATTGTTTGTGCAAGATGTGATTGAATGCATTCTTCTTTTATTTCTCAATTCTCTTTTATTTTCCTTTTACATCATTTTCCAAATTTCATCTATTTTTTTCAACAATTTTATCAAAACCCTGGACGATTTTCAAAACCTCATATTTTTCCTCAAAAAGTCCAAGTGATTTCCCTTTTCCTACCTTTCCTCTGGATCTTGAACTTCCAACCTTATTTTGATCCTGCCTGCAATTTTTCAAATGTTGAAATCTTGTCAAACTTATTTTCTCCATGTCTGCCAGATTTTTGTCTCTTTTCGAGTCCTTAGACATCTCCTACGTCATCTCTATTTCTCTAAAAAAATCTTCAGTCTAAACCATTCCTTTACTCTACAGAAAGCATTGGCATTTTTCACCGTGGTTCAAATAAGGTCGGGAAAGAGAACAACGCCAAGCAGTGTCGAAGAGATGAGTTCTCTAAGGCTAGTCAAGAAGCAGGACCAAACAAGTGAAGATGAGATTGATCCAGTCATGTACAGAATGTTTCAAAAAATGATGACAAAGATGCTATTGAAGCTACACGAGTCAAGCATCAGAAAGGAGCCAGTCGAGGAGATGACACCAGTCACATTCTCTGTGAACATCAAGGGCAACAACAATGGAAAAAGCAAAAGGGGTGGCAAAAAAAAAATCATACTGGAGGATCAGGAAACCCGAATCCAGGTAGAGAGGACCACACAGGTCAAAAGGATAAAATGGACAAGCAGAATGCCCGACCTCTCCAGTCCAATCCCCAGCATAAAGGGAAAGAGCAGGAAAAACCAAAACACAAAGACTGGATCACTGATCGAAAGTTCACCCCTCTAGATCAGAAGCTCGAGACTATTTTAGAAAATTTGCTTACAAAAGGCATGGTTCATTTACCAAAGGTCGTCAATCTCCCATCAATCATGGGCAGATTCAAAGAACAATTTTGCAAGTTTCACCGTGCAATAGGACGCGATACAAAAAATTGTTTTGTCCTCAAGAATATCGTTCAGGATCATGTTGATAAGAATATTCTGGGGGAAAGCAAAATGGCAGACCAACCGACCGTCCTAGCCAAACCCCTTCAATCCCGCTTCCAGCAGAAAGCAAGCAGTCAAAAGAAGCCAAAGCATGAAGGTTGGGGTTATGACCGCAAGCTCACTCCTCTAGATCAGCCCCTCAAAGAGGTCCTTGAATACATGCTGAGCAAAGGAATGGTTAAACTTTCAAGAATTGCTAATCCTTTGGTCGCCCTAGGGAAATGAAAAGATCGCTTCTGCAAATTCCACCAAGCTACAGGGCATGATATTGAGCGATGCTTCGTCTTCAAAAATATTGTTCAAGACTGTGTCGACAAGAATCTCCCTGTTAAAGAGGAAGACCAGTTGATCGTTTTGACCGAGTCTTTCCCTGATCATTCATGAAGATGACAAATGCCAATGCTTTCTCATTTCCATCATTTCTGCTTTTTGTTTCTCTGAATAAATGTAGTCTCCAATTGCTTTCTTTAAATTTGTCATCCTTCCTCCAAGACATCAATAAAATCATCAGTTTTCCTTATATTTGGAGGTCATTTTCTTCATAATGTTATTTTCTGAACTCTCATGCAATATGCCCTTTGTGATGAATGCTTTTCCCTGATTTTTTTTTTCTGCCTTCCTTCTCAGATAATCTACCAAGTTCACAGGGAAGCTCATTACCAATTATACATTACTTTGTTATATTCCTTAAAAAATATATTTTTCTTTATGGTTGACAACCTCGCCTAGGTAACAAGGCATATCTCGGTTGTTTATTTCCTCTCATAGAATAACAATGCAATTGTCGCAATCCTAGCAATAATCCCATCCCTGTTAAAGAGATATCCTTCAAACTGTCAACCCAATTTCAGATCTTTATTCATTATTTTCATTCTATTCTCCAAGTCATTGCCTTCAAGAATTTCCCCCCATTCTAATCATCTCATTTGTCTTGCAGAGAGTTTCAGCATCGTAGAATGGTTCAGACCAGATCTGGGAAGAAAACAATGTCACTTTAGCACCCTAACAGCAGCAGCGAGCAAGAGATGGATTCTCCGCGATCTGCTAGGAACCAAAGTCAACAAGCCAATAATGATGTCAATCCCCAGATGTATGTCATGTTTCAAAAGATGATGAATAAGATGATGGCAGAGCAAATAGGGGCCAGTTCTGACAAAATTCCTACCAAAAAAAAGATCAAGGGTCGAACATTGAAGAAACAACTAAAGATATCCAAGAAGCATATCCAACATGAGGATACATCTGATGAAGCAGAATCAGGAGGTGGCACCGATGAAGAGTGTGAGGCTTAGCAAGCTTTTCAGAAGAGGAATCAGGGGCGAGGGTCAACCAATAAGCTAAAACATCAGTCTGCTAATAACTCTAACCTGTCACAACTCAGAGATGTGGTCACAATGGTTAAGGATCTGCAAGCCCGCGACAAGGGCAAAAGGATTTTCACAAGCAAAGATTTCTATGATGGTTTAGATGGGGATGATAGCTTAGAAGAACTCCCCCGTAAATTTTTCAAATTTAATGGGACTGGCGATCCCAAGGCTCACCTGGCAATGTTCTTTGCGGAGTGAAATTGATTCAAGAGAGACAATCGTGCTTTGTTTAGATGTTTTCCTTACAGTCTGGAGGGCACCGCCGCCAAGTGGTACTCAAAACATATCAACCCCATTGAGTTGAAGGAATTCGATAAAGTAGTCAATCTGTTCATTGAACGATTCATTTTCAACACTGAAGTGTTGCCGACGCTAAACCATCTCTATAATACAAAGCAAAGAGATAATGAGAAAGCCAAAAACTTCATCCGCAGATGGAGGGGCACTTGCAATAAAATGAGAAATCCCATCTCAGAGGAGCACGCACTCCAGATTATTCTAAACATTTTCTCACAACCTTTGAGAGGTCTTATCTTCACCTCGCCTTCCAAATCTTTCATTGAGCTTACTGAACTGGCCGAGTGGCTCGAGATGGGAATAGAGAACGAGGTCTATGATGGCATCACCCTCATTAAGAATTGTGGCTCCCTAGAATTCCCGACTTTGAAAATCCTTTGGATTTTAGGGTAAACTTTTTTTTTGTTTGAAAACATTTGAAAACATTTGCGCAACCGCGGAAGTACCAAAAAGGGAACAAGTGAAAAACTTTGGGCGGGTCACAGGAGTGAATCAACAACATTATGAAACAACTTTTATTTAATACATTTTACAGAATAGGACAAATCATTCCCTTTTTACAAAACACTGCCAAGATCTTTGATGTTTTAGATAAGTGGGTTCAGTCCTCTGCCGCACATCGAACTCCATCGCACACCTAGAAGCAACACCTGTATCCCCATAAAATGAGGTCAGTACTCTTTCGAGCTGGTGAGAAAAACCAATCACAATATATCAATATGTGAAAAATGAAGCAGAGCTTATCATTTCTCATACATTCATTCATTCACTATAATTAAACAGGTATAGCATGAGCAAGCATACAAGGGTGACAAAGCTATACATGGAGCAATAAATGATCATTACTAACAATAACATGGTATGCATCACATAATATATTCAACCTATGCATCAACACAAGAGAAACATGTCATGTAGAACAAATATGTTATCGTGAACTGTGAGTAGCTACATGTGGACATGTATGTGCATCGTGCCATAAGTACGAGAACTAGCAGTGTGATGATACAAATCATTGAGCATTATGATGAGACAGTTAGAAACATTTTGCCACGGTAAAGCGTCTCTAGAAACGAATCAAGAGATGTACAAAAGCATACAAACCATATATCTCTAACATAAGCGAGCTCATCTCGCGAGGTGGGGCCATCACCCACACCCAAACTCGCCAAGAAGTTTCAAGGCTCACATAAGTCTCGAAAGACTATAATTTCCAAACGTGTGCCTCAAGCTCCCTTCATACTTAGGGAAATACATTCAATTTGTCAAAGTGATTCGTACATCCAAATATCATGAATATAAGCATGTAATTACCTTCATTTGTGCGATAGGTTTCGTGCTAAGGTGTGTGGCAGTGTACACACCTCTTCATAACACTATGTCGCGTAACACATAATGATACGCTAAACAGATGATTTTGTGATGTGTCAAGGTGCCCAATTACGTATGACAAGGAAAGTTCCATATTCATTTATTTCTTTTGACATACGCCATAGTTTTCTTAATTACGCAAAAACCTCATTTTGAAGGCATTCGATAAGGCATCATTTGCAAGTACTTTACGTTCTAAGCAAAAGCGAACACATGCATAAAGATATGCATCCACATTACTCGTATTGAGGGGTTTATCATTTTATTACGCACTTTGTTACGATATCTTGCAACACATAACCCGGGATGATACGCTTAAATACATAGTTTGTGTTGTGTCGTGTGTGACAAGAGAAGTGTCGTCAACCTCTTAATTTCGTAAAAACCTCATTTTACTTAAAGGCATTCAGAAGGTATCATTTGCAAGCATTTTTGTGTTCTAATGCAAAAGCGGACACGCGCAAAGGGGTGAACCCATACTACCCATTGACGGGCACACACATAGCTAGATTTGTATAGGTTGCTTTGGACAACCGCGCACACTACGACCATGTCATGACGAGTCAAAAATAATCTATGGATTCATTGGGTTATTTGGAACCTGTGTCGTAGGCACTCATGAAGCCCCATAGGCTGCAGTCCGGAGCTTGCTAACCAATCTACAACATGCTGAAAAATGGAGGGAAGATCTGCTGTTGGGCTGGAGTTGTTCAAAACGGACTCACTAACACACCATCCACTCGGTGCCATGGGGCACCGCGTGCATACAACAGGCCCGATATGGGCGGAACTGCTGAAACGAAAGGGAGACAGCAGACTATGCTGTCACCCCATCGCAGGAGCCAAAATCACCTGGACCGAGTGGGTCCGGTCTAGGGAAAGGCCACAGGCGTGGTCTCAGCAAACAAACGACAGCCCTGGATCTGGACTGTCGCAAACAACATGGAGGTCTGGACTGGGTGTTCAGACCGGATATGGCTCAGCCACCAAAAACCAGTCCAGGTCTGAACCGACTGGTCATGACCATGGAGGGCGTGCTTAGGCTGGAGCACGGTCTGGACCGAATGTCCAGACCCAGGCTAGGCTCAGCCAACACCAAAAAGGGAGAGGTGCAGGCCTACTGCCTACACCCAATTGCAGCCTAACAGTTGCGCAAGGCTGCAGCAGGCCCGAACCCAAAACCGAAAGTGTGAAGGGCATAACGCCCCTACCGAACTGGGTTTGGCCAAGGCCTTTTACAGGTCTGGACCAGATTCGATCCAGACCATGTTAGGCCAACAAGAACCCCCAACCACCCGAAATGGGCACTGAAAAGGGTTTGCGCAAAGCTGAAATGGGAAGAGAGGGAGATGTTGGTCCAGACCATGTCAGGCCTAAGGAGAGCCCGACCCACACCAACCCAAGTTGGTGAGCTCGGCTAAGGGACACGCCGACCCAACAAGGAAAAAGAAGGGCGCCCAAGCTGATCCATTTGTGGTTGGCCTAGGGGTCACCCATGTGCAAGGTGCGTCAAGAAATTTGGACGCCCAACAGAAGAAAAACTAAATAAGGGAAAAGGAATGGGGCTCAGCCCGACCAACCCAGGCCAGCATCGCCCGAACCCAAGAGGGTCGACCCAGCTGGGTATGGCTGCTGAGCATGGGGTCGGTCTAAGGCCTCCTTGCCTAATGAGCAAAACCTTGGCAGCACGAATTTACTGCCATAACAGGGCAGAACCGTGGCTGCCATGAATCAAACCAATAACGATAAATGGTGCATGAAAGGCCATGGAAAACAAAGGCAAATCTGAAACTAAAATGGTCTTGTGGCATGACCGCTACCTTGCACAATGAAAATGCATGCAAGCATGCTCAATAAAATGCATAAACGTGATGCATGCAAGCATATTTATCAAAATCCACAAGTATGGAATGAAACGAGAAATGGTAACTCACGGTTTTACAACACATTGGAGGTCATGGGGATGGAGAATCTCACCTCCGAGGCTTTCTCAATGGAATGGAGATGGAAGCTAGGGCTGGAGCTACAACGTAGATGGCACCCACACAACTCTCTCTCACGGTTTTGGAGAAGAAGGAGAAAGGAATGAGGGAGGGAGCAAGAGAGGAGAGAGGAAAATCGTCCAAGAGAAATGCCTTCTCTCTCTTCCTTCATGCCTTAAGTACTTAAGTTAAACAAAATGGACGACTGAGATTAAAGGAGAGGAGATGGAGGGCTGGGGTGCTCCACGCCCTCCCATAGCCGCCCAAACCTCCAATGCATGTCCTTCTTTCAAAACTTTCAAAAAAGTTGTCAAAAACGCCATTGTAGGGGGTTTTATAAAAGCCTTTAATATTTTGAGATTTTACAAAGGTGTGCCCTTGGCTGCCGCCCCATCCAGCCTATCATTTTTTGCTATTTTGAAAACTTCAAAACATTTACAAAAAGGCCATGGGGCGCCATCCCCATGCCTCCCTCCTTGGAAAATCGCCCCTCATGATGAGCTCTAAGCCTCATCATGAGGTCTTGAATCAAGTGTGTGGCCAATAGTGGCCCACCCTTTTCAAGACATGCAATTCTCTTGCAAGAATGCCACCTAGCTGGTCAACTCTTGACCAGCTGGTCCACCATGATAAAAAATGTCCTCCTAGAGGGCGCACAAAGGGGCTGGACGTCCATGGATCTGGACCAACTCCAGATCCAAAAACCCAAAACGAAAAAAAATTAAACAATATAATAAAGAAATGCTCATTTCATGCTTTTAAATATAAAATTGACTTCAATAAATCATTTATTTATTTTCAAAACCTCAATAACATGGAATGTTCAATGCTTCTTTGAGAAATTTCTCCTTCGTTTGCAAGAATTACGCTCATTACGACTCGCGTACTATCGTTAAGTAATTCTCGTAATTCACATGCACTGACGGGGTTTTTTCGTCGTATAGGTCCCAAATTCAGGGACGAACTATACAAATATAATATAAACTTACCATTAAATTTTTGGAGGTTAATTCGTCCGGAATTGGACTCTTCTTACTTACACAGTGTACTTACGCGATTTCGGGTCGTGCGCGTAAAGTTAAAACACAAAGCATAATCAAATTATAGCTAATTACGTGATTCAACCTCATAACCATATGAAAGTATACATATCAACTAAAAAAAATAGTGAATTCCTCAGAAAATTTCATGGGTCTTACATCCTACCCTCCTTAAAAGGGATTTCGTCCGCGAAATCGCAAAACAACAAACAACGACAAAATAGTCAGATCACATCTGACAGTGCCTAATCGGCAACAACTAAGTCTCTCGTAGACTTCCTCGGACAAAACTTGGCAATATGCTCTGGTTGTCCACACTTGAAATACTTGCCATCGTAGAGAGGACAAGCTCCAAATGCATGGTCTTCGTTGCATCGTCGACACTTCCGCTGGACATTCGATCGCTGGGATTGCCTTTGTTGGCGGTTCTGCTACACTTTTTGATGCTTCCGCTCCCTAGTAGATGGAGAGGACTCCATCCTATTAGGTTCCTTCTCACTCGTAATCGCAAAAACATGAGTCTGTTGCTCGACTTGGTCTTCATCCAACAGAGTAGCTACCTCAATAGCCTCTTCGAGAGATTTTGGCCTGCTAGTGAACACTTTGGTTCTCAGAGTAGGTCTCGAACCATGAGCGAACTTCATTGCTCGATTGTTCTCTGCAACGTAAACATTCGGACAATATTGTTTCAAACAACGAAACTTCGTAATATAGTCAGATAGGGTCATCGTTCCTTGTTGCAGATCCAGAAATTCTTGCATCTTCTTACTGCGCTCATGCTTCGAAAAATACGCAGAGTTAAACACTTCGATGAATTCATCCTACATAACATTCGTGTCTTTGAATCTAACCGAAGAGACAGTGTCCCACCACTTCTCAGCGTGGTCTTTCAAACGATAAGTACCAAAATTCACTTTTTGTTCCTCTGGGACATCCAAAACGTGAAAAATATGCTCTATCTCAAGTATCCACGATTCAGCAGCTTCAGGGTCTGTCTTACCCTCAAAAGCAGAAGGATCCAATTCTATGAATCGCTTATAGGTAATCGTACTCAGGTTATGCCCACCTTGGGCTACATGCTGAAGATTCGCACCCATCTGTTGCATCACAACCACTTTTTGTTGCACAACCTCCGCAAGGTTGTTCATAGTGCCCATAATATCATTGCATCTGGTCTTCCAAGTCATCTATCATGACAAAAAGACGTAACAATTAATCGATAGGTCTGAAAACCCTGTTCGCTAAACGATAATCGCAACAATCATTCAAAAATTATAAGCACACTACACATAATTCAGACAAAAGTCATATTATAATTCAATCATGCAACACAACACGACATACAACATGTTCCACAAACAATCTCAAGCGACACCACACAAGGCCGCTATCGCTAGAAAATCACCATTCTAGCCGACAAATGTTAGAGAATCACCACTCTAACACAATAAAACAAAGAAAATCATCATTCATGGGACATAGTTAGGGAATCACCACCCTAACAACATCGTTAAAAAATTACTACTCTAACGACATCATCAGAGAATCACCACCCTGATGGCATTGCTGAAGAATCACCATCCTAGCAGCAACATCAAGAAATCATCATCCTAATGGCATCACCAGAGAATCACCACCCTGATGGCATCGTCAGAGAATCACCACCCTGACGGCATTGCTGAAGAATCACCACTTCAGCAGCATCATTAGGAAATCACCATCCTAATGGCATCGTTAGAGAATCACCACTCTAACGGAATTGCTGAAGAATCACTACTTTAGCAACATCATTAAGAAATCACCATCCTAATGGCATCATCAGAGAATCACCACCCTGATGGCATCGTCAGAGAATCACCACCCTGACGGCATTGCTGAAGAATCACCACTTCAGCCGCATCATTAGGAAATCACCATCCTAATGGCATCGTTAGAGAATCACCACTCTAACGGCATTGCTGAAGAATCACTACTTTAGCAACATCATTAGGAAATCACCATCCTAATGGCATCATCAGAGAATCACCACCCTGATGGCATCGTCAGAGAATCACCACCCTGACGGCATTGCTGAAGAATCACCACTTCAGCAGCATCATTAGGAAATCACCATCCTAATAGCATCGTTAGAGAATTACCACTCTAACGGCATTACTGAAGAATTACCACTTCAGCAGCATCATTAGGAAATCACCATCCTAATGGCATCATCAGAGAATCACCACCCTGATGGCATCGTCAGAGAATCACCACCCTGACAGCATCGCTGAAGCTTCACCACTCTAACGGTATCACTGGAGAATCACCACTCCAATGACCTTCATTAGAGAATCACCACTCTAATGGCATCGTTAGAGAATCACCACCCTAGCGGCATTACTGGAGAATCACCACCCCAGCAGCATCATTAGGAAATCATCATTCTAATGGCATCATCAGAGAATCACCATCCTGATGGCATCGGTAGAGAATCACCACTCTAACGGCATTGCTGAAGAATTACTACCTCAGCAACATCATTAGGAAATCACCATCCTAATGGCATCGTTAGAGAATCACCACTCTAACGGCATTGCTGGAAAATCACCACCCCAGCAGCATCATTAGGAAATCCCATCTTAATGGCATCATCAGAGAATCACCACCCTGATGGCATCGTCAGAGAATCACCACCCTGACGGCATCACTGAAGAGTTACCCCTCTAGTGGCATAGTTGGCACTACCAGGAATCACCACCTGAGCCAACTCACCACAATCCGCCAGATAGTGGTGGGGAAAACAAAAATCTCCGCAATGCTCTCTCAAGATCGACAACACCCTGAAGATCAGTGTTAAGCAATCCCCAGATACGACCCTCTCAGGAGTCAAATTCCATCACCGGCAACACCAAAGCAACATGCTACAACAAACATCAAATACGTTCTCATCACCAAGAACAACTGGGGATCAAAAGTATTCTCCAACGGGATACACGGAGGAGGCTCAACTGGCACAGACAAGGCTTCAGGCTTCTGTCCAAAAAGATCACATCAAGCAAGATACCCTTGGTCAAAGAGAGGCTCACGAACAATTTCAACAAAGTTGGAAAAGAGGGAAAAACACTAGCTTAGAGCCTCACACGACACTTCTTATCGAAGTCGTCTCGTCTATAACATGATTAGGATAAAACTTCAATCATCGCTACAATTCTTTGATCGTCTCCACCAACACGATGTGGAACGAGAAGGGCGAACTACGCAAGTAGTTCCCTAGGGCTCAGTTAAGAATTGCAACTCTCGCAGGAGTCGACTCGAAATAGCTTGGGAAACTATATCCACAAGTGCAAATGAACCCTTAGGTTCTGACATTCGATACATTAAGCCAAAATGCAAGGCTTAAACACGAAATGGTGTCTCGCATCGGACGACACCCGAAAAGCACATGAATTATCTAATCATGAAGGATAAGCAATTAAGCAACAGAAACACAATTCTACTAAATTAGGCATACTTACAGTGCGATGGTTGATGCGTGCAGAGACTTGAACCACTCTTCTGTAACACTTTCTAAAAAACACCGCTTTGATACCAGATCTGTGGCGCCCCAGAATTCCCGACTTTGAAAATCCTTTGGATTTTAGGGTAAACTTTTTTTTTTAAACAATTGAAAACATTTGTGCAACTGCAGAAGTACCAAAAAGGGAACAAGTGGAAAACTGTGGGCGGGTCAGAGGAGTGAATCAACAACATTATGAAACAACTTTTATTTAATACATTTTACAGAATAGGACAAATCATTCCCTTTTTACAAAACACTGCCAAGATCTTTGATGTTTTAGATGAGTGAGTTCAGTCCTCTGCCGTACATCAAACTCTATCGCACGCCTAGAAGCAACACCTGTATCCCCATAAAGCGGGGTCAGTACTCTTTCGAGCTGGTGAGACAAACCAATCACAATATACTAATATGTGGAAAATGATACAGAGCTTATCATTTCTCATACATTCATTCATTCACTATAATTAAACAGGTACAGCATGAGCAAGCATACAAGGGTGACAAAGCTATACATGGAGCAATAAATGATAATTACTAACAATAACATGGTATGCATCACAAAACATATTCAACCTTGAAATTCCACTAGAGGGGGGGTTAATAGTGAAATATGAAATATATCGATAAATTTAAAAAGATATTAATGCAATAAGGCACAACACACAAAACACAAGATTTATACTGGTTCAGTCACGTCACTGACCTACATCCAATCCCCAAGCAAAACACTTGAGCCTTTCACTATAACATCCGAGTTACCGGATAAATAGTACAACACCCTCTTACTCAGAGGTCTTCTTCTCTCAACAGAGAAGGAACACACCCTCTTTCACAGAGGTCTTCTTCTCTCAACAGAGAAAGAACACACCCTTTTTCACAAAGGTCTTCTTCTCTCAACAGAGAAGGAACACACCCTCTTTCCCAGAGGTCTACTTCTCTCAACAAAGAAGGAATACAATGAATAACAGAAAGTTACACTACTTCCTATAGAACCTTCAGAATGATATGAATGCACGAATGAAGGATTCTCAGAATGTTCTGTTCTTTTCACTCAAATAATACTCTTTTTCACATAGCTATTCTTGACTTTTTCTCTTTCTTTTCTTTCTTTTTTCTAGGCTCTCTTTTTTAAATATCGAATAGGAATTTTTCTCGTTCTAAGCTCATATGTCTTATGTGAAAAACTATTTTGTTTGTGTTTATATAGCCTCCAAAAAATAGTCGTTGCCTTTTTGAAATGATTGTCCTTTTGGGATGTGAGATGTCAAGTCATTTTAAAAACAACTGTGTAAAAAGATATGTGTATTGTATTGCATTTTCGAAAAAGTCTTCTTTCTATAAGTGTAGCATTTGGGGTACACTATTTGTTGTAGTATTTTAGGTGTGATACTTTTTGTAAAAGGTCTATTCTTATAATAAATGATTTGTAGTACATTGAACGTTGGATTGTAAATCATCATGCAGTTTTGTCTTTATTCAATTTAATGATTTGTAGTATATTAGTATTTTTATTATAAATCGTCACTTTTTTACTTAAATGTATGTAAGTACAATAAATGCTTTGTTGAGTACTTTATTTGTAAATGGTCATTTCTCAAAATGCTTTATGAGGTGTTATTTAATGTCTACAGAAAGAATGATGACTTTAAGTAAGTCGACATTCTTGAGTGGGGAATAAATAAATAGTCATTTCTTAAATGCTTTTGAGGTGGTATTTAATGTTTACAAAAAGAATGATGACTTTAAGTAAGTCGACATTCTTGAGTTGTATAGAGTAAATAAAGTCTTTTCCAAACATAATATAATAATATTAGTTTTCTTACATTGTCAATTCAAAGGTAGACAATTTTGTATTATGACTTAAATTCATTTTGTCTTTTTCTTTCATACTTGAAATCATTAGTTTTTATTTCTTTTCAAGTTGTCTTATTCATAAATGCATGTTAGAAGGTACAATTAATGCTTTTGAAATCATGAGCTATTATATCTTGTCAAAATACCTTTTTCATAAAAGTTTGTAAGGTACAATGATTAGTTTTCAAAAAGGTAGTTTTTGAAATATCGTATGATTTTATGAAACATAGCTTTTGTAAATAGATGGCTTTGTCTGATAAAGCATGCAATATGAAATATGCACTATGCATCCTTCTGAAGGTTCTGTTACATATGACTCTAAAGAAGAAGAAAAGTCTTCATCTTGAAGTAGCCGATTTCCTTGGATGATCTTTAAGAATGAATGACCCATCAAGCTTTTTCTTCAGAGAGTATGATTGTACCAAGGGTTGTACTTGAGCAGGAGGTCTCCATCATTTTTGGGTGAAATAACCTTGCATCAAATACTCGTTAAATACATGACAAATCATATCCAGTCATAATATAACATTATTCATGAAGGCATATTATCATATCATATTAAAGCCTATATGACAGTATATCATATTCTGTGTCATCAAAACCTAGTTTCTTAACATTCTCCCCCTTTTTGATGATGACAAAATATGTTCCCTCTATCAAAAAGCCATATGCATAATAATAATGATATTATAAAAATGCATAAAACATAAGCATAAAACATAAAAGTTTTAGGTTTAAGAAAAATTAGAGTATTTTTCTCCATCATAGGAGACAAGTTTCCCCCCCCCCTTTGTCATGGACAAAAATGAGAGGATCAGAGTATATAAAAAAGTTATTTCAGACCAATGAATAGAAAATGTTCATTCAGAGTCAGATGTGGGATGAAACTTCTGAAGCAAAGCATCTTGGCCAATCTTCAAATATTTGAAGGCTTGATGCAGAGAGGCTTGACTCTTCAGAAGGAGATCCTGAGTGTTCTGGACATCGACAATTGCTGAGAAGATGTCTAGTTCAGAAGTTGCTGCTGAATTTGCTTCTTCATGGCCTTCGTCGTCAGATAAGTGTTGAGTTGATCCTTCCTCAGGGAGGGAGGAGTCATCAAAAGTATGGATGGAGTAGTAGACGACATCGGTTCGAAGGGGCACTTGGAAGTATTGAAGAATAAGAGAGATGAAATACCGGAAAGGAAGAGAGCGAAAAGAACGAAAGTTAATCATGTTGTTAAAGATGATACTGGACCAGTTTATTGGAAAGGCACAAAAAATTGCATAGAGAAGAAGAGAAATTTCATTAGCAATGAATCCCTTGGATGGCGATTTAGGGAATACGTTGGATGAGAGGATCTGTGACAATAACAGAGCATGAGGCTTCAAGTTGCTTGTATGCCACGGGAAATGGGTTGAACGAGTGGAGAGGAGGATCTTCTTAAACACAGTTCGATCTATAAGAACTATGTTGGGGAGTTCAATGCCATAAGAAGAAATATTGAGAATGCAACCTAATTGAGGAATGTTGAAAGAAATGATTTTTCCATGAACCATGGAATTGATAGTTAAATGATCATGGTCGACTGAAAGATTTGTGTAGAAAATTTTGATAAGATGGGGATAAATGGTCATAGATTTTGATGATGCTAGGATATGAACAAAATCTGAAAGGGAGGTTTGTAGGTCGAATGAGGGGAATGCTTCAAGGTGTACTAAGTTACCAGTTTGAATCGGCATGGGGTTAATGGAATGAAAGTGGTGAATGTGATCTGGATATCTCAATTCAGCTGCTTCAATCATGTTGATATCGGAGGATGTTGAAGAGGATGTCATTTCAAGTAATCTTGAGGGAATAGGAAGTTTTGAAGGAAATAAGGACTTGGAGAGAGTAATAGCTTAAAGGATGATAGAAGTATTCAAACGAATTGGTGAGGAAAGAATCATTTCATTAAATAGAGAGAAGGAAATTATTATAAGAAGAAGTGAGTGACACTTGAAGTGAATGAAATTTAGATTTTAGTTAAAAAGAGAATTCGTGAGTTGTAACTTAAGGCTCTTGTGAATGATAGATCAAATCATTCTTTGGAAGATAGTGTTGATAAGAGTATATGACAAGAACATAGTTAAAAAAAATTCTATATAAGGAGATTTTTGATAGAGGAGAGTCCATCGAATTATGAAGTGTGATAAAAATATAATAGAACAATAGAGTCAAAGAGGTGTGTTTCACGATGTGAATTATGATCTATGGATTTTAAAGGTTTTTATGTGAAGATGTGATGAAAAAAAATTTGTGAAAGGAAGGAGTGTTGGAGTGTTATCATGTGAGATGAATAATGCCCAAATAAAACAAACAACTTTAAACAATATTTTTACTTTATGAGAATAAATTCTATATTCGTGAGAGATGAATTTAGAAGAAGATAAAAGAAATTCATGAGTGAAAGGTAATGATTGCTTATATAAGAAGTAGTTTTTATGGATATGCGTGGAAGGGGTAAGAGTAGATATAAAGAAAAAGGTGATGATATATATGAATTTTCGAGTAGGATAGGAATGGAAAAAAAATTCATGATTGATATGAGATGAATGACATAAAGTAAAGTTATGATTGACATGAATTAATGTTTATTTGATAAACATATTTTTAAAGAAACTCGATTGGAGGGAGTTCATAATTTTTGAAGAATAAAATTTAGTTTTTCTAAACTTGTAAAGGAGTCAAAGTCACGGATTGAAAAGAATGGAGGCACATTTCGTATGAGAGAGAGAGACAGATAGTACTAATGGTACTAATGAAAAGAACATTTAATAATTAGAAAGGAAGATGAAAGACAAGTTTGTCAAGAAGGAGTCTTTTTATGGATTATATATATATATTTTTTATAGAAAAGTGTGAAAGATGATAGGACAAAAAGTAGATTGTACTTTGAGATATGATATATAAAAGATGACATAAAGCATTAATTTAAAAGGAAAAACTTTATGATGTATGTGAAATATGAAAGACTCTTTTTCAACTTTGAAAAAGGTGGTAAATGGAATGATGACAAAATAAAAAAATAGTAAGAAATGCAAACACTCGATTATGACAAAAAAAATTGTAAAAGAAAACAAGATTTCACATAAAGTGTTTTTATCATTCTTACTTGTTAATCTTTGGTTAAGATGAATTTTGTCAAGTAAAGATTATATTTTAATATTTTGTAAAGGTGAACTCGAGTAGACTAATCCCTCTACATTTTATAAATCACTTAATTTACATATTCCTAATTCTCTCCTAATTCTTATAAAGTCTTCATTTTTTAATGGTTTAGTAAAAATGTCTGCTAATTGTTTATTAGTGGGAATAAATTCTAGTTTGATTATGTTGTTTAAGACTTGTTCTCTTAAAAAGTGGTGTCTAATTTGAATGTGCTTAGTTCGAGAATGTAAAATAGGATTTTTAGATAAGTTTATAGCACTGGTGTTGTCACAGAAAATAGTTGTATTTTCAAATTTTAAACCAAAATCTTTTAAGGTTGGTTTCATCCAGATGACCTGTGTACATGCTAGGCTAGCAGCTATGTATTCAACTTCAGTAGTTGATAATGATACACAGTTTTGTTTCTTACTAAACCATGAAACTAGTGAGTGCCCTAGCATATGACATGTTCCACTTGTGCTTTTTCTGTCAGATTTACTTTCAGCAAAGTCAGCATCACTGTATAAGATTAAATCAAATGTAGATGATTTTGAATAAAATAACCCAAAATCAACTGTGTCTTTTAGATATCTCATTATTCTTTTTATAGCTTTAAGATGTGATTCTTTTGGATTTGACTGAAATCTAGCACACAAGCAAACACTGAACATGATATCTGGACGGCTAGCAGTTAAATACAATAGTGATCCTATCATACCTCTGTATAACTTTGTATCCACAGTCTTACCATCTTCATCTTTGTCCAATACAGTAGTTGTGCTCATAGGAGTATTCTTTGAAGCAATTGAGTTCATGTTGAACCTTTTCAGAAGTTCATGAGCATACTTAGACTGATTGATGAAGACTCCATCCTTGGTTTGCTTAATATGCAGTCCAAGAAAGTAGGTGAGTTCTCCCATCATACTCATTTCGAATTCTTTGTGCATGGACTTAGAAAATTCTTTACAAAGACTGTTGTCAGTAGATCCAAAGATGATATCATCCACATAAATTTGAACGATTAGGGTATGATCATTCACTATTTTTACAAATAGAGTAGAATTTGCTTTGCCTACAGAAAATCCAATTTTTAATAAAAAGGTTTTAAGTTTGTCATACCAAGCACGAGGTGCTTGTTTTAATCCATATAAAGCATGTTTTAGTTTGAAAACATGATCAGGAAATTGTTCATTTTCAAAACCTGGAGGTTGTTTTACATAAACTTCTTTATTTATAAAACCATTTAGAAAAGCACTTTTAACATCCATTTGATATAGTTTAAAATCCATATAGCTTGCATATGCTAAAAACATTCTAATAGATTCAAGTCTAGCAACAGGAGCAAATGTTTCATCGAAATCAATACCTTCCTCCTGGTTGTATCCTCGATCTACTAGCCTTGCCTTGTTTCTTATAAGATTACCTATTTCATCTAGCTTGTTTATGAAGATCCATCTTGTCCCAATGATCTGATGATCTTTTGGTTTTGGCACAAGATCCCAAACATCATTTCTTTGGAATTGATTCAGTTCTTCAGTCATGGCTAGCATCCAAAACTCATCGATGATGGATTCATCAATCTTCTTTGGTTCAAGTTGAGAAATGAATGCCATGTTTGCAATACGTTCCAGTTGAGCTCTAGTTTGAACCCCCTTGGTCAGGTCTCCCATAATCTGCTTTTGAGGATGATCTCTGATTTCAGCAAATGTTCTTTGAAGATCATCTTCATTGGGTTTAGCTGTGTTATCTAAGAACAAATCTGTACTTTCAACATCATCATCGTTAGTCTGCTTATGAACAGATTGATCAATAGATTCATAAAAACTGACATGTATAGATTCTTCAATAGTATTTGAACTCTTATTAAAACTCTGTATGCTTTACTATGACTTGAATATCCTAAGAATATGCCTTCAACAGATTTAGCATCAAATTTATTAAGGCTATCTTTTGTATTAAGGATAAAGCATTTACACCCAAAGACTTTAAAGTAGTCTATCCTTGGAGTTCTGTCATAGAATAATTCATAAGGACTTTTATTTAATAAGGGCCTGATAAGAACTCTATTTGATATATAGCATGCTGTATTAACAGCTTCTGCCTAAAAATATTTAGCAAGGTTATTATGTTGTAGCATAGTTCTAGCAGATTCCTGAAGGGTTCTATTCTTTCTTTCTACTACACCATTTTGAGGTGCAGCTCTAGGAAAGGCAAAATTATGTGAAATACCATGCAAGTTACAAAAATTTACAAAAAGATCATTATCGAATTCTCCTCCATGGTCACTACGAATTTTGATAATAGAAGAAGATTTTTCATTTTGTAACTTTTTACATAAAATTTCAAATTCATAAAATGTGTCACTTTTGTTTTTCAAAAATATTACCCAAGTAAATCTTGAGTAATCATCTACAATGACAAAAGCATATTTATTATGATTAAGACTAGCTACTCTAGAAGGACCAAAAAGATCCAGGTGGAGAAGCGCTAAAGGTCTTTTACTTGAAATAATAATTTTTGATTTGAAAGATGATTTTGACAATTTTCCTAATTGACATGCATCACAAAAATAGTCATTTTTAAAAGATATTTTAGGTAACCCACGTACTAAGTTGTTTTTAGCTAATTTAGACATGTATTTAGAGTTGACATGACCCATTCTCAAGTGCCATAAATTTTGAGTGTCATTATTAGCTATAAGGCAGTGTTCAATAATATTTTCTAGGTATAATTTATATATACTATTTTTCCTTATTCCTTTTAAAATAATATTTTCGTTGGTGTCTGCTATAAGGCATGCATCATGTTTAAAGCTAACATTATAACCTGTGTTACACATTTGACTTATACTTAAAAGGTTATGTTTTAAGCCTTTAACAAGGAAAACATCTTTGATAAGAGGTTTATCGATATTACCAATATTGCCAATACCAATTATCAGACCTTTGTTGTTATCTTCAAAGGTGACGGTTCCTCCTTCTTTATGATGAAGAACAACAAAAAGATCTGGATGTCCTGTCATATGTTTTGAACATCCACTATCTAGTATCCATCTGTTCTTCTTCTTTGGAGCCTGCAAAACATCAAGTAAAAATTCTTTGTGGTACCCAATCGGGTCCTTTTTCGTTAGACTTGGGAACCCATATCCATTTTGATTTGGGTTTGTCTATAACTTTAGAGGAGTACATAGTATGAAAGTTGTAATACTCCTACTTAGGTTCAGCAGAACCTTTGACAAAAACGATCTTTTTATTTAAACAAGAAGGTTTATTCATGTGAGAGTAACCAATACCATTTTTGTAAAAAGAGAATTTTTGAGAGGATAGGAGTTTATCCAGGTTCTCTTTTCCTTTGGTAAACTTGAAAACCGTTTTCATAAGGTTTTCAGTTTTACTTTTTAATTCTGAAATTTCTACTTGAAGATTTTTAGTCTTGGGGCTAGTAGAAGAGATTTCAGAAGTAATCATAAAATTTTTCTTTTTCAACTCAGAAATTTCAATACTGAGTTTTTCATTTTTCTGCATAAGCTCTAGATTTTCAGATTTTAAATTTTTATTTTTGAGAATCGTTTTTCTTGATTCTTCAAAAAGTTCTTGAAAAGCATTTTGAAGTTCTTCGAAAGAAAAATCGAGAGATTCACTTACATAGCTTTCTGCCATGAAGCACATGTTGGCGGTTTCAGCTTCATCATCACTTGACTCTTCACTTGTGGATGGTTCTGAATCATCCCATTGAGCATGCAATGCCTTTTTCTTGAAGAACCTTTTCTTTGGTTCCTCGGTTTTGGATTTTCTTTTTAGAAGAGGACAGTCACGTCTCATGTGACCTGGCTTATTACATTGATAGCACATGGTGTCTTCCTTAGAGTCTTTTCTTTTCTTGTGCTTATTTGGAAGCCGGTTCTTTCTCATGAAGCGCTGGAATTTTCTAGTGAGTAGTGCAATTTCAAATTCTTTTTCTGAGTCCTCATTCTCAGAAAGGGCTGGGAAGGCTAGAGTTTTCTTAGTAGGTTGTTCCTCTTGCCTTCTTTCCTTCATATGGACTTCATAGGCCATAAGATTGCCTATTAAGTCATCCAGAGTAAGCTTGGATAAATCTTGAGCTTCTTCAATTGATGTTGTCTTTTTCTCCCAATCAGTTGTGAGAGATCTCAAGATTTTCTTCACCTTATCTGTCTGGGAAAAGATTTCTCTCAGAGATTTCAGGTCGTTGGTGATGTTGGTGAATCTTGTAAACATCTCTGTGATGGGTTCATCTTTGTTCATTTTGAACAACTCATATTTTCGAACTAGAGATGAGATTTTGGCTTCTTTCACTTTGTTGGTTCCTTCATGAATAACCTCCAGAGAATGTCAAATATCATAAGCAGATTCACAAATAGATATTCTGTTGAATTCATTTTGATCAATAACACAATACAAAACATTCATGGCCTTTGCATTTAGATTGACCATCTTCTTTTCTTCATCAGACTATAAGCTATAGTCTGAGGATGGAGATGTGTATGGATGTTCAACAATTTTCCATACTGCAAAATCTATAGACTTTAGAAATATAGCCATTCTGCATTTCCAGTATCCATAGTGGGAGCCGTTGACCTTCAATATCACGAGCATAAGAGGTTGATGCCATAAGTGCTGAAAGACTTGTTATGTCGAAACCAGCAAACCTGCTCTGATACCAAATGAAATTCCACTAGAGCGGGGGGGGTGAATAGTGAAATATAAAATATATCGATAAATTAAAAAAGATATTAATGCAATAAGACACAACACACAAAACACAAGATTTATACTGGTTCGGTCACGTCACTGACCTACATCCAGTCCCCAAGCAAAACACTTGAGCCTTTCACTATAACATCTGAGTTACAGGATAAATAGTACAACACCCTCTTCCTCAGAGGTCTTCTTTTCTCAACAGAGAAGGAACACACCCTCTTTCACAGAGGTCTTCTTCTCTCAACAGAGAAGGTACACACCCTCTTTCCCAGAGGTCTACTTCTCTCAACAGAGAAGGGATACAGTGAATAACAGAAAGTTACAATACTTCATATAGAACCTTCAGAATGATATGAATGCACGAATCAAGGATTCTCAGAATGTTCTGTTCTTTTCACTCAAATAATACTCTTTGTCACAGAGCTATTCTTGACTTTTTCTCTTTCTTTTCTCTTTCTTTTTTTTAGGCTCTCTTTTTCAAATATCGAATAGGAATTTTTCTCGTTGTAAGCTCATATGTCTTATGTGAAAAACTATTTTGTTTGTATTTACATAGCCTCCAGAAAATAGTCGTTGCCTTTTTGAAATGATTGTCCTTTTGGGATGTGAGATGTCAAGTCATTTCAAAAACAACTTTGTGTAAAAAGATATGTGTACTGTATTGCATTTTCGAAAAAGTCTTCTTTCTATAAGTGTAGCATTTGGAGTACACTATTTGTTGTAGTATTTTAGGTGTGATACTTTTTGTAAAAGGTCTATTCTTATAATAAATGATTTGTAGTACATTGAACGTTGGATTGTAAATCATCATGCAGTTTTGTCTTTATTCAATTTAATGATTTGTAGTATATTAGTATTTTTATTATAAATCGTCACTTTTTTACTTAAATGTATATAAGTACAATAAATGCTTTATTGAGTACTTTATTTGTAAATGGTCATTTCTCAAAATGCTTTATGAGGTGTTATTTAATGTCTACAGAAAGAATGATGACTTTAAGTAAGTCGACATTCTTGAGTGGGGATTAAATAAAGTCATTTCTTAAATACTTTTGAGGTGGTATTTAATGTTTACAAAAAGAATGATGACTTTAAGTAAGTCGACATTCTTGAGTTGTATAGAGTAACTAAAGTCTTTTCCAAACATAATATAATAATATTAGTTTTCTTACATTGTTAATTCAAGGTAGACAATTTTGTATTATGACTTAAATTCATTTTGTCTTTTTCTTTCAAACTTGAAATCATTAGTTTTCATTTCTTTTCAAGTTGTCTTATTTATAAATGCATGTTAGAAGGTACAATTAATGCTTTTGAAATCATGAGCTATTATATCTTGTCAAAATACCTTTTTCATAAAAGTTTGTAAGGTACAACGATTAGTTTTCAAAAATGTGCTTTTTGAAATATCATATGCTTTTATGAAACATAGCTTTTGTAAATAGATGGCTTTGTATGATAAAGCATGCAATATGAAATATGCACTATGCATCCTTCTGAATGTTCTGTTACATATGACTCTAAAGAAGAAAAAAAGTCTTCATCTTGAAGTAGCCGATTTCCTTGGATGATCTTTAAGAATGAATGGCCCATCAAGCTTTTTCTTCAGAGAGTATGATTGTACCAAGGGTTGTACTTGAGCAAGAGGTCTCCATCCTTTTTGGGTGAAATAACCTTGCATCAAATACTCGTTAAATACATGACAAATCATATCCAGTCATAATATAACATTATTCATGAAGGCATATTATCATATCATATTAAAGCCTATATGACAGTCTATCATATTCTGTGTCATCAAAACCTAGTTTCTCAACAAACCTATGCATCAACACAAGAGAAACATGTCATGTAGAACAAATGTGTTATTGTAAACTGTGTGTAGCTACAAGTGGACATGTATGTGCATCGTGCCATAAGTACGAGAACTAGCAGTGTGACGATACAAATCATTGAGCAATACGATGAGACAATTAGAAACATTTTGCCACGGTAAAGCGTCTCTAGAAACGAATCAAGAGATGTACAAAAGCATACAAACCATATATCTCTAACATAAGTGAGCTCATCTCGCGAGGTGGGGCCATCACCCACACGAAAACTCGCCAAGGAGTTCCAAGGCTCACATCAGTCTCGAAAGACTATAATTTCCAAACGTGTGCCTCAAGCTCCCTTCGTACTTAGGGAAATACATTCAATTTGTCAAAGTGATTCGTACATCCAAATATCATGAATATAAGCATGTGATTACCTTCATTTGTGCGATAGGTTTCGTGCTAAGATGTGTGGCAATGTACGCACATCTTCATAACACTATGTCGCGTAACACATAATGATACGCTAAACAGATGATTTTGTGACGTGTCAAGGTGCTCAATTACGTATGACAAGGAAAGTGCCATATTCATTTATTTCTTTTGACATACGCCGTAGTTTTCTTAATTACGCAAAAACCTCATTTTGAAGACATTCGATAAGGCATCATTTGTAAGTACTTTACGTTCTAAGCAAAAGCGAACACATGCATAAAGATATGCATCCACATTACCCGTATTGAGGGGTTTATCATTTTATTACGCACTTTGTTACGATATCTTACAACACATAACCCGGGATGATACGCTTAAATACATAGTTTATGCTATGCCGTGTGTGACAAGAGAAGTGTTGTCAACCTCTTAATTTCGTAAAAACCTCATTTTACTTAAAGGCATTCAGAAGGTATCATTTGCAAACATTTTTGCGTTCTAATGCAAAAGCGGACACAAGCGCAAAGGGGTGAATCCATACTACCCAATGACGGGCACACACATAGCTAGATATGTATAGGTTGCTTTGGACAACCGCGCACACTACGACCATGTCGTGACGAGTCAAAAATAATCCATGGATTCATTGGGTTATTTGGAACCCGTGTCATAGGCACTCATGCAGCCCCATAGGCTGCAGTCCGGTACTTGCTAACCAGTCTACAACGTGCGGCAAAATGGAGGGAAGATCTGTTGTTGGGCTGGAGTTGTCCAAAACGGACTCACTAACACACCAGCCACTCGGTGCCATGGGGCACCACGCGCACACAGCAGGCCCGATATGGGTGGCACTTCTGAAACGAAAGGGAGACATCAGACTATGCTGTCACCCCATCGCAGAAGCCAAAACCACCTGGACCGAGTGGGTCCGGTCCAGGGAAAGACCACGGGCATGGTCTTAGCAAACGAAGGACAGCCCTGGGTCTGGACTTTCGCAAACAACAGGGAGGTCTGGACTGAGCGTCCAGACCGGATATGGCTCAGCCACCAAAAACCGGTCCAGGTCTGGACCGACTGGTCCAAACCATGGAGGGCGTGCTCAGGCTGGAGCACGGTCTGGACCGAATGTCCAGACCCAGGCTGGGCTCAGCCAGCACCGAAAAGGGAGGGGTGCAGGCCTACTGCCTGCACCCAGCTTCAGCCCAACAGCTGCGCAAGGCTGCAGCAGACCCAAATCCAAAACCGAAAGTGTGAAGGGCATAACGCCCCTACCGAACTAGGTTCGGCCAAGGCCTTTGACAGGTCTGGACCAGATTCGGTCCAGACCATGTCAGGCCAACAAGAACCCCCAGCCACCCGAAATGGGCACTGGCAAGGGTTTGTGCAAAGCTGAAATGGGAAGAGAGGGAGATGTTGGTCCAGACCATGTCAAGCCTAAGGAGAGCCCGACCCACACCAACCCAAGCTGGTGAGCTCGGCTAAGGGACACGCCGACTCAACAGGGAAAAAGATGGGCGCCCAGGCTGACCCGTTTGTGGTTGGCCTGGGGGTCACCCATGTGCAAGGTGTGTTCAGAAATTTGGATGCCCAACAGAAGAAAAACAAAAGAAGGGAAAAAGAATGGGGCTCAGCCCGACCAACCCTGTGACGCCCCAAACCCCAACCTTGTAAAAACCTTTGGTTTTTGAGCATTTTTTTTAAAGGATATACAGAGTGAAAAACAACTAGCGGAAGTAAAAGAGGAAAACAGGGGTAAAGCAAAGGCCGCAAGTTTGAGCGAGCCACAGTGAGAAAACCAAACCACAAAACAAGTAAAGTATTTTTCATTTCCACACTATTTACAATGATACAAAAAGGAGACTGGGTACAAAAAGGAACAATCTCACAAAAAGGAGAGGTACAACCCCTCAAAACCCCAAAACTAGAAAAAGCCAGAATCTGCTGCAAAGTGTGGGTCTCAAGGCTCCTGCTGTGCGCCGTCGCATCGTGCTGTGTCTACTCGTCACCTGCATCCCCATAAAACGGGGTTAGTACTCTTGCGAGCTAGTGAGACAAATCATCCATACATTATCATTTTTAAGGAAAAGCAGAAGGTAACCAACATGCTACAAGTGTGCTAAGTACCAGACTATAACCTGCATGATCGAACAGTTAGAAGCATTTGAATAAAAGTACAAGTGCGTGTCAAGTAGGTGCACGTGCTACAAGGCTGTAAAACTACAAGTAACAGTGTAGCAACTAGAGTAACAGAGAAGAAACTGAACAACAGAATGTAGCAGCTAAAGTAACAGAGTAGGAACCAACCAACAGAGTGTAGCAACTGAACAAAAGTATATACTGCTCTAGATTAACAACTACAGTAAGTCAGTCTATTTGGTTAGTCCTTATGTTCATTTTTTTACCTCCTTCGGGTACGCGAAGGAAAACCCTCGAGTTCTGTGAGTCATGCACCCGACGTTTGTTATTCAATTTCTAATGTGGTAACCGGGGATGCTACAGAACGAGAAAACCACCTGCGGGCGACACACAGCCAGGAGAAACCTTTCGTAGTAGAAAAGGGTTGCAATCCGTACTACTGTAGTAGAAAAGGTCCCTATAGAGGGCAACCTTGACCTCCCTAACTCTGAGTGATTGGAGGTCAGAGGGCACATCGGCTCCTCAAAAGAATAAGTCGTAGTAACGACAGGTCACTCGGGGCTGTACCATTCACCCTCTCCCTGGGTGACCAAATTGTGAATGGGGTGCGGCAGATTTATCTTATTTAGGCTCAAACTTCAAGTCATACCTCCTCTTGAGGTAGTCGTGCCCCGTGGTCCCCGTGGGGTACGCAAACAAGGACTTGGCCTGCCCATTCACGTGCTCAGCCTCACGCGGCTACCATGAGCACATCGCCTGCAAGGACAATAATATGTCATTTTATTTTATGCCTAGGGTGACACGAATATGTGAGCACACTCTCACGAACTCGAGCCATTGCCTGTAGACTCCAACCGAGTCTCCAAACCTTAACCAAACAAGAAGACACTCGACAACTAAGCTAATGACATATGTGTCAGGAGGTGCCAACGTGCACGTGCGAAACAGGAAAACCACAAAATTATAATCTCGCACAAGTATCATGCTGTGAGCAACGATACGCCAACAAACCGGTAAAGTGCCACAAACTACCAATTTTGAGCGACACAAGACTCAAAATGCATATACAGTGCTAATTGTATGAGCGAGGAGCGACCAGAGCTTGAAATACATATTTTCCCAATATGCATATTTCAACCCCCATACTGCGGCAAAAACTTGCATGGCGAGGCCATCGGTGAAGGATTACCGCATAATCGACACCCAAGTGTGTCGAGAGCGAGGTCAACATAATCCCATCCAAAAGTAAATCAAATTATCTCTACCAGAGTATAGTCGCACTCTGCTCGCGCAACCAGGGCACAGAGCGCCAATCGTCGCAAGCGTTCGACGAGAACAAGTGAAGTACACGCAAACGTGTACCGTGACATAAGTCACGACGCAAACACCTCGCTGCCAAGGCGGTCAGTAGGGTGTGAGCAGGCGAAGCATGCGACTGCCATGACAATGAACAATGTCCCCTTTAACAAGTTAGTTCGCTTGGCGGCGGCGAGAAAGACGGGTGCCACCACCGGACCTTCGTGGGAACTACATGGGTGACACGTGCACCCGTACTGAGTCCGCTAGCAACATCGACCAGGAAATTGGGTCCAGCTCAAGGCTGCCCAAAGGTAGCGAAGCTACCGGATGCCTTAGCGCTCGACGCCGGTCTTGGCGCCAAAGGGGAAAAAGAGGCAGGGCCTGCCACTGGCAAGCTACGGGGCCCACGACCCTCTTGGTCTACACCCTACGTGCAGACCAAGTACTGCTAGGCTGCAGTACTAGACATGCTGGTACCGAGCCCACCCGGGTGCTCCTGCACCCAACGAAACAACAAGGGAGCCCCACAGTGGGCTCTGGTGATGCTAGACCCAAAAGGGCCGGGCCTAGGCCACCCTGTAGGTCTGGTCCAATAAGGACCAGACCCAGCTAGGGTCACGGAAGGGCTCCTGGTCTGAACCCATGGGGTTCGGACCAGTGTGCCGGGCTAAGCCCACCCCCTAGCTAGGGTGCAACTAAGCCAAGGGACCCATGTTAGCGGGTCAGCCAAAAAGAATTAGCAGGGTCTGGACCTACGAGGTCCAGACCTTGCTGGTGCAAGTAGGGCAGGGCAGCACACCGGTGCGTGTGCTGGGCCCATGCCCCTGGTCGGTTCCCTAGAGGGAACCCGACCTAGCCTGCACCCGTACCTAGTGGTGCGCCACCCGCGCCCACCACCCTCGTACAGACCAACCAATGCAAGGTCTAGACCTGATGTCCAGACCATGCAGGGCCCACAAGTGGGCCCTATCTACAGACTTTAAGTCTGTAGCTTCTGGTTTGACACAACTAAGGGTCCAGACCAGGCCGCCCATGAACTGGCGCCCCACCATGTGTGCGCCAAGGGGGCTCACCGCCCTTGGCTGGTGAGCCAAAAGGGCGCAGGGTTTGGACCGAGTGTCCAGACCTTGCGAGTCCCTTGGATGGCCATCTGCTACAGACCATAGGTCTGTAGCACTTGGCCTAGCCCAGCCCAGGGCTAGACCAGGCCGCACCAGTCTGGCGCGCCCACCATGTGGGTGCGCCAAGAGGGTGGCCCGGGTGCCATGTGCACCCGACCCTCAGTTGCCTTTAGGCAGTGCACAAGGGGGAAAAGGGGCCTATACAGACCTCTAGTTTGAGCCAAATGGGGGCTCCGACCAAAGCTGTAGCCCTTGACCACGCAGGTCAAACCCAACCCAAAACCCCCGGGTGCTAAGGAACCCGGATGGTGCGTTTGGGCCAACTAGGTAAAAGGGGAGGCTCACCAATGGTGGGCTCACCTCATGGGCGGGTCCACCTCGGGTGGGTCTGGGTCCAGGGCGGCCGAGATCACCCTGCCAACTGGGACTACTGCACGCCCAAACTGCTGCCCAAGCTGCAGCCGGCCCAGCACAAAGGAAGAAGCCCGGACTGACCGACTTTGGGTCAGTTCGGGAACTTGTTGCAGGGTCTGCAATGGACCTAACTGGGCGTCCTGGGCTCAGCAAATCCACCAAGGGACCTGGGCTGGCCATGGAAAGGCTCAACTCAGCATCCCACCCAAGCATCAGCTCCAAAGGGGCGTTCCATAAAAAAAAAAACGAGCATGGCAAAAAAATTTCAGAAACATAATGAAATGTATGGAAAGGGGGAGGCTCACTTTGGTGCTGGGTTGGCCCAGCTGGACTGCTACAGCGTGTGGGAGGGGGAGAGAGAAGCTGGAGAAGAGAGAGGGTGTCGACCCTCTCTCTCTTCCCTTCCCTTGCTTAAAAAGGGGGAATGAGAGATGGATGGTGGGGAGGGAAGGAGGGGAGATGAGTGGTCTCCCCCTCCCACGCCCCACCCTCATCCCTAAGAGCCTATGGGGGGGGGGGGTCAAGGGTGGCCCCAACCACTCCCCTTAATTTAAAGGGAGTGGTTGGCCTTGACCTTTCAAGGTCAAGGTCAACCCCTTCAAGCAAAAATCGACCTTCTCTAACTATTTTTTTTTATATTTATTTTTTTTTTGAAATTTGCTAGGGGCTACCCCCTAAGGGGCGCCCATCCCATCTCCTCAAATCGTGGGCTGAGCCCACTCACTTTTGAAAATGCCATTTTAAATCCCTCAAGCTTGCATTTTGCAAACTTTTCAAAATCCTCCTTTGAAAAGAGTTTTTTTGAAAATTTTATTTTTCATAAACCCTTAAAATGACATGGGCTGAGGTGGAGCCCATGCCAAACCTTTTCTAAATACCAAAACCCACCTTATGTAATTTTTTTTTTTCAAAAATCCATTTCAAGGTTTTATAAATTTGCAATTTACTTTTTATAAAAACTCAATTCAATGGTTATTTAAATGGACTTGTTTAAACTAATTTAAAAACTAAAATTTTAATTTACATTTCATGAATTAAGGTTTTAAATTATAATAAAGTATATTTAATTCCCCAATTACTGCAAAATTGGGCCTCGGTATGACTCATAATTACCGAAATACCCTTTTTCACCAAAATACATAAAATAACAAGATATTTTTCTTGTTTAGGCTCCAAATTCGGAGCGAACCCATATGAATATAATATAAATATAATCTACAAGTATTGAGGTTCGATTCATCGTGGTTTTCCCTGAATCGCCTCGAAGAGTGAATTTATGCGATTCAGAACCTCAAAAAGCAATAATTGCCAGATTTACGAGCAATGCTCGTGCCGAAACAATAAATTTTGCAACAATTGAATATATATCAATTAAAATTCTTCAAAAAAATCATGGGGCTTATATCCTTCACTCCTAAAAGGGGATTTCGTCCGCGAAATCATGAACACTAAGCTACAAAAAGATCAGGGTATTTCTCCCGCATACTGGCCTCTGGCTCCCATATGCATTCTTCAATGCCATGGTGTTGCCACCGTACCTTAACCAACGGAATAGTCTTGGTATGTAGAACTTGATCACGACGATCGACAATCTCAACAGGTCTCTCGGCCACAGTTAAGTCCTCTTGCACTTCAACATCTTCATATCGGATGACGTGTGATGGGTCCAGAATGTATTTCCTCAACATTGACACGTGGAAAACATTATGAATTTGATCATACTGATGTGGTAGCTTAATCCGATAGGCTTCTCCTCCGATCCTCTCAAGGATCCTGAATGGCCCAACGTATCTAGGACTCAACTTTCCTTTCTTTCTGAAACAAAAGACGCTCTTCGTCGATGATACTTTCACGAAAACCATGTCGTCCACATCAAACTGAAGCTCTCGCCGCCTCTTATCGGCGTAACTCTTATGTCTGTCCTGAGCTGCCTTTAGACATTCTCGGATCTTCTGCACCTGCTGAGTGTAGTGCTGAAGAACAATCGGCGATTTACTGAATTGATCGCTGATATCGTCCCAATATGATGGTGATCAGCAGGGCTTCCCGTACAAAGCCTCGTACGGAGCCATCCTGATACTAGCGTGATCACTGTTGTTGTAGGCAAACTCGACCAAACATAAGTGTGAATCTCAATCATCTTTCCAATCGAGCATACAAGCTCGCAACATATCTTCTAGCGTCTGAATCGTTCTCTCTGACTGGCCATCAGTCTGAGGGTGAAAAGTTGTACTGAACTTCAGCTTCGTCCCCAAAGCTGACTGCAATTGTCCCCACAGTCGCGACGTGAATCTGGGATCACGATCCAAAATGATAGACGTAGGTACACCATGTAACCATACAATCTCTCGGATATACAAGTCTGCTAAGCTCTCAAGCGGTTGACTGATCCGGATAGGTAAGAAGTGAGCAGACTTGGTGAGTTTGTCCACAATCACCCATATCGCATCGTGCTTTCTCCTAGTTTGCAGTAGACCTACCACGAAATCCATTGTGATATCTTTCCATTTCCACTGAGGAATCTCAATCCTCTGCATGGAACCACCGGGACGTTGGTGCTTGATCTTGATTTGCTGACAAGTCAAACACCTTGATACATACGTTGTGACTTCACGCTTCATCCCGTTCCACCAATACCTTTGTTGAAGATCCTTAAACATCTTAGTACCACCAGGATAGACGGTGTACTTCGAAAGATGTGCCTCATCAAGAATCTCCTTCCTCAACTCAAGATCATTTGGCACCCAAAGTCGATCCTTCATGCGGATACAACCGCTGTCATCAATGCGAAAGACTGAGCCTTCTTCACGAGCTCGGTCAAAAAACTTCTGATATTGAGCATTCCGCTTCTGCGCCTCTATAACCTTAGGCAAGAATTCTGATCGAATGGCCAACCCAGACAATCTGATCATTTCGCCTCCGATCAAAATCTTTGATCAACTTCTGGCTCCACAAAAGACTAGCCAGAACACTGCTCGATTTGCAACTAAGCGCATCTGCAATGACGTTCGCCTTACCAGGGTGGTAAGACAACGTAAACTCATAATCTTTGATAAACTCGAGCCAACGACGTTGTCTCATATTCACTTCCTTCTGGGAAAATAAATACTTGAGACTCTTATGGTCAGAAAACCCCTCGAATGTATCTCCGTATAGATAATGTTTGATCATGCATATATTTTAGGGATGTTTCATATAAAAATATGCATGATTTCATGAGAAAATGATTTAAAAACCCAATTTTATGTTAGTTTCGAGTAAATGTGCTAAAATAATATAAGAATAGAAAATGCGTGAAAAATAGTGTTATTTTACATTTTAATGCATATTTTATGGTTTGACATAATTGTAGTAGTTTAGTTTTTGAAAATCATAAAAAAAAAATTAGAGTTAAAATAGACTTAGTTTTACAATTTCTAAAACATAGTCATTTTGAGTTGTTTTGTAAATAAGTTTTCTTTAGGAGAAGATTTAAAATGGAATTCTTTGAAATAAGATGGACTTATGGAAAAACTTTCAAAATTATAAATATGATACGTAGGGGGGAAGAGAAGCTTGTCTTCTCTTTCTTGCCTAAGCCCTATCTTCTTCCCCTTCCTCTCCACCTCTTCTTGCCTATTCTTCTCCTTCTCCCTATTTTCCCCTCTTTTTCTCATCCTCTTTCCGGTGGAGACTTTCGATGACTGAAGCAAGAGTGAGGATTCCAACCTCTCTTCTAATCCCTTCAGTTACGGTGAGTTCTTCTTCTTCTATTTTCTTTCTCTCTCTTTATTTTCTGAATTTCACTTAATTTTCTGTTAAGAATTCATAACTCATGCTAAAAAATTTGTTCTGATTTACTGTTTTTGTTTCAGAAATTTTTAAAATGGATTTTAGTTTATAGTTCATATGCATTTCTAGTGAATCGTTTCTGAATTAAAATAAAAAAAAAATAAAAAAAAAAATTAGAGATTTGATAGTTTGATATGTCGATACTTTGATCTGAATTTTTAAACTAATAATATGATTTGAATGTTGTTTTAATCTGATTCAAAGTCGTCGATAGTATGATTTGAAATTTCAGTTTACAGTGATCTGAAATTGTCACCGGAGCATCCAGATCATCTGGATCTAGATCAATTAACAAATTTCTACAAAAATTTAATCGCTCATCTGGATCGATTTCTGTTTTTTCCGGCGTTCAATTTTTTTTCTCAAAGCTTCTTAAAAAGATTTCCGGTACCGATGTGAGCTATGGATCTGCCGTAGAGAGCCTGCCAAAATTCTCTGTTCCAGATCGTGAAATCCTATCATGATTGGCATTTGATAGAGGGATGACGATGTGAGCTATGGACCTGCCGTAGAGAGCCTGCCAGAATTTCCTGTTCTAGATCGTGAAATCCGGTCACGATTGGCATTTGACAAAGAGATGATGATGTGTATCTAATAACAGTGAAACATCTACTGAAATCCAGCGATCTCAGCCATGATTTTACTGTTTCTGAGCCATATGAACAATTTTTGATGCTCAGGCAGAGTATAGTGAATTTTAATCTCTAAATCTGGTGATACTTCGATGCGTGATCTGAAGAATGGAGTTCAAACAAGGAATGCTCTGTCATTACTATCGTAAGACAGTGAAAACTAATAGATAATGTCGTGAAGCACTGTTATGAAATCTGAGATTCATGAAAGCTGAAATTTGAGGTTGAATCCCATGGAATCCTTGCAATTTCCAGCAGGTCACCACAGAAGCCATTGATCTTGTTGTTACACGGTTGTATATAAATCTTGTTGTTGAAATGGAAAATCAAGATCTGAGTTACATACAAATCTGAGTTAGGATTTAATTCCACAGTGATTTATTGATTTCCTACTTTTCTGATCATTGATTTGGGCAACTAATCTGAGATAATCATCAGAGCAATCAGGCAGTAACTGTTACTGTTTTTTTTTCAGGCGAACTTTACCATTTCTGGTGATCGTGTGTCTTTGTTGAACTTCACTGTTCACTGTGTACTGTTTACAGAAATTCAATCGTCCGAACACGATTTACTGTTTGATCTCCGGCAATAGTGTGTTAATTTTCAGTAAAATTGATCAATGATTTTCACTGAAATGTTTTAGCTGAAATTCACTACATTTCTCTGTTAAACTTCACTGCTGGAAGTATGTTGATCTTTGATTGTTAGTTGGATTTCCATAGAGTGTTGCGGTTATTAAGATTCACTGAGATTTATGTGTGTTTTACTAAGTGTCTCACTGATTTTTACTGAGTGTTTTGATTGAATAATAGTGATTAAGTTAGTTGTTAGTGGTTTTGTAATTAGATTACTTAGTTAATTAGCAGTTAGTATTACTTAGTTAAGAAAATGTTGTTAGTTAGTTTTTGATATTACAATTAGTCTTAAATTTTCTTAATGAATTGTCATTTCAGTATTAACATTTAGTTAGTATAGTTTGCTTAGTTAATTTTTGTTTTTCTCTTGTGTACTGCTCGTGTTTCTTTTGACTTGTGCAGGATTGCACAGGAGTGGAGCTCAAGCGCACACGTGACACAAAGTACGAAGATAGAAGATTTTTACTTTTCAGTTTAGAATTAGGAATTTGATTCTGAGTTTGTAAATATTGCTTTTTACGCCCTCTGCGAAGGGTATTCATTTGTTGTAATAGTTAGTTGTTTTTACTTTTCTCGTAATTTTACATTTTATAATTCTGCAATAAAGAAATAGTTTAGATTCGTGCGCTTGAATACGAAATATTCCCGTTCCCTGAGTTCGACCCGGTCTCATCCACTAGTGAGAACCGGTTTTTATTATTTGATGTCTGTTTTTCACATGTTTTACATATAAAAATCTTTTCAAAATTACAACGATTCAAAAGAAGATATCAAATTTTTGGCGTCGTTGCCGGGGAACGGTGTAATACTAGTATTCACTTTATTGCCTAGTGTTTGTTTGCATTTAGGTTTAGAACCATGTATGTGCATATCGTAGAGACGAGCTTACTTTTCTGCACAACCCACCTACTAGAATCCCCTTAGAGTTGACTGTGTATGATTGGTACCGTACACATAGATTTCATATTTCTTTTGCATAATCTCTGGTGTTTGTTTAGTTTTTGTTGTTTTTAGTCTACTCGCTTTGTGGTTTGCGTGGTTTGGCCGCTTAGTGCGTTAGTTAGGTAGAAAACCCAAAGTTAGGACGTGTGCTACACCGGTCTACTCCAAGGTGTACGCAATGGCTGATGATCATCATTTGATCCGTCCTTTGAGGGAGTACTTCATGCCAAATATGTATACTCCCACCTCCTGCATCATGAGACCTGATGTAGGAGCGAGCCATTTTGAGATAAAGGCCAGTGTGATTCAAATGCTACCTTCATTTTATGGCCTTAGCAATGAAGACCCATATCGTCATCTCGACGAATTCCTTGAGATTTGCTTGACAGTGCGAATCAACAACTTTGGAGATGATGCTATGAGGTTAACTTTGTTTTCGTTCTCTCTCAAAGATAAAGCCAAGCACTGGCTAAAATCTCTTGAGACGGTTCGTATTACTACTTGGGAAGGAATGCAGCGCGAATTCCTCAAAAAGTACTTCCCAATTGGTAAAACGAATCAGTTTCGTAAAGCTATAACCAGTTTTTCTCAAATTGAGGGAGAACAGTTTCACGAGTGGTGGGAGAGATTGAAAGATCTTCTCCGCAAGTGTCTCCATCACCAGATGCCTCGTTGGCAGTTGGTGCAGTATTTTTATGACGGGCTTACTGAGAAGCACCGTCAAATGGTTGATTCGTCTTGTGGGGGCACTTTTATGCTCAAGAGTGAGGATGAGGCGTGGTCTCTATTTGAGACCTTGAGTGAAAACACGATGCATCATGCTTTGTCTTCATGGCTCGATAGGACTACACCTGTGTCTAGTGGTCCTAAGAAAATAGGGATTTCCGAACTTGGGTCTGAGTTAGAATTGCATACCAAGGTTGACCAGTTGAATAGGAAGTTAGATCAACTCCTAGCCAATTCTTCGCGAAGTCCAGTAGAAAGAGTGTGTGAGCTTTGTACTAGCCCTGCACACTGTGTTGCGGATTGTCCGGTAGCGCCACTATATCCTGAATTCGTTCTGGAGCAGGTGAATGTTGCCCAAGGTTTCGCTAGGATCGAGCATGATTCATTTGCACCATATAACCCAGGTTGGCGAAACCAGTCCATATCCTCATCCCATCAGCCCTCCCAGACACAGTATAGATACAGTCACCCTTCAGAAGGTTACTCGCATCCCATTTTTCCATAGGTTCATCCCCCAACCCAACCTGCTTATACTCAACCACATTCTCATGAGTCTTCACCTAGTCAATCCTTCCAAGATAGGATATTACAAGTTTTGAGCTCCCATACGCAGTCAATAGCCAAGCTAGAGACTCAAATGGGACAGTTGGTTGAGACCTTCAGTAGGCAAAGCAAGGAGAACCCATCTAGTAGGCCTGTTGTCATCTCAAAGGGAGATGATTCCATGTCATTTGACTTGCAACCCACTGCTTCACATCATGTGCAAGTCAAATCTGTTACATCCCTTCAGAACGGGAAGGCGTGTCATCCCACTTAGGAATTGACTCACGATCCCCCATATCATTTCCACTGACGAGTTGATTTCCATTATACCTCAGCAGAAGGGGCAAGGCCCTCAGTTGTTATAGTCTTCACAAAAATCCCCATTCTCTCAGCCTTTAGGACCATCGATTGTTTTTAGTAAGCAAGTGGTACAAATGCAGAAGGTGCTTGACCAAGTCAAGCCAGATCATATTCACCACTTGTCTGAAGTTGCATTCATTGATAGTTGGTCGGTCCTAGACTCTCATTTCTTGACCAGTCTCTCAGATGAGACTAATCTTTGTTCTTTATGTCGAAAGAGATTTGATACTACATTTAGAGGTAGAAGGGATGGAAACACAGTGCGCAGTGTCACAGATGACACTCTTTTCTTCATAGAGCTTCATTGAGCGATACTTCATGTCCATTGATCTCATGGACGATGAAGGTTTTTCCAGGGATCCGTCTGGCTGGGGACGTGAAACTTAGCGCTTTATGGGAGGCAACCCATTTCTTGTATATTATTAGATTTGCTTAGAATTTGTAGATTTTATTTTGTTCTTCCTTTTTCGTTTTATTCATGAGTTTCATGTTTTGTCATGTATACATTGCATTCCTTACATTCATAGAACATGCATTTTTAATTCATGTCAGGTCATTCTACTCTTTTCCCTCATTTATTTTGTCTCATGTGCATTCACTTAGTTTCATATAAGCATGGGGGAGTGTCACTGGGACAGTGTCATTCAAGCATGGGGGAGGGTGTAGTTTGCACACCTTGATATTTATGTTTACGTTCTTGCACAAGTTTACACATCTCTCATGAAAAGTAGGTTTTTAAAGAAAGAGTTTGAACTTATATGAATGTTATTTCAAATCTGATGTTTTTAGAGGATTTTTAAGCCCTACGATTTTTTTTTCTGACATGGATCTAAAAATTATGGTTGTTTATGTGGATTTTGAAGAAATGATGATAGATACATGTTAAAATTTATTTTGAATCACAAATATGAATATGCACAGTTGTATTTTTGAAAAACTAAGCAAATGGACAAAAGCGTAAAAATGAGCTCAAAAAGTGAAAAAGAAGCATGCGTTAGGTTGTTTGGATAATTCCACAATCCTGAGTAGATGGGACTTAGATGTAAGTTGAAACTTTTGAATTCCATTTTTGAAAAGGATAGTGGAAAACTTCGTGATCCTAAATAGCTGAGAACAGACACAAGTTGAAATGTTTGACTCTCACGTTGCAAAGGTAAATGAAGGAAGTCACTTTTATGTCTTAGTTGATATCTTTTGGTATGCATTGAAAAAGTATAGAGATATTGACATTGCACAATGCATAAAAGCAGACCACACGCAAGCTATAAGAGAAGAATGAATACGCAAAAAGAAAAAGCGTGAAAAATAAAAAATCAAGAAAAGAGCTTAAAAAGAAAGAAAAGTTCAGTGCTTAGAAGTGTGATTGAGAAAATCTGTGCAGAAAACATAAATAATAACTTGTTTTTATTGGATTTTCTAAGAATAAAACATAAATAATTGTGATATTTAGAAAAGTGAAAGAAATTCTTTTTCTGTGGTGGTATATAAAAAACTCTAATTATGTTTTGATTTTGAAATAACAAGAAATATTTGTGAAAATAAAGTCTTAAATTAACTACCACTTATGAGGATGTGTAATATTTTGCATACATGACAGAGATGTTTATGGGTAGCATCACTGCAAACCCTCACGAGAACTTACTCGTCCACTGGGGTAACCCAGGGGTTGAAAGGGCTTGTTGCATGAGCTAAATGCAACCGTGATTCCTACGAAAGTGAGTTAGTTGATAGTTTTGATTTCGTGCATTTGTCTAGTTTGCTCGAGGACTAGCAAAACATAAGCATGGGAGTATTATATCATGTATATATTTTAGGGATATTTCATATAAAAATATGCATGATTTCATGAGAAAATGATTTAAAAACCCAATTTTATGTTAGTTTCGAGTAAATGTGCTAAAATAATATAAGAATAGAAAATGCATGAAAAATAGTGTTATTTTACATTTTAATGCATATTTTAGTGTTTGACATAATTGTAGTAGTTTAGTTTTTGAAAATCATAAAAAAATTAGAGTTAAAATAGACTTAGTTTTACAATTTCTAAAACATAGTCATTTTGAGTTGTTTTGCAAATAAGTTTTCTTTAGGAGAAGATTTAAAATGGAATTCTTTGAAATAAGATGGACTTATGGAAAAACTTTCAAAATTATAAATATGATACGTAGGGGGGAAGAGAAGCTTGTCTTCTCTTTCTTGCCTAAGCCCTATCTTCTTCCCCTTCCTCTCCACCTCTTCTTGCCTATTCTTCTCCTTCTCCCGATTTTCCCCTCTTTTTCTCATCCTCTTTCCGGTGGAGAATTTCGACAACGACTGAAGCAAGAGAGAGGATTCCAACCTCTCTTCTAATCCCTCCAGTTACGGTGAGTTCTTCTTCTTCTATTTTTTTTCTCTCTCTTTATTTTCTGAATTTCACTTAATTTTCTGTTAAGAATTCATAACTCATGCTAAAAAAATTGTTCTGATTTACTGTTTTTGTTTCAGAAATTTTTAAAATGGATTTTAGTTTGTAGTTCATTTGCATTTCTAGTGAATCGTTTCTGCATTAAAATAAATAAAAAATATAAAAAAAGCAGAAAAAAAAATCAGAGATTTGATAGTTTGATATGTCGATACTTTAATCTAAATTTTTAAACTGATAATATGATTTGAATGTTGTTTTAATCTGATTCAAAGTTGTCGTTAGTATGATTTGAAATTTCAGTTTACAGTGATCTGAAATTGTCACCAGAGCATCCAGATCATCTGGATCTGGATCAATTAACAAATTTCTACAAAAATTCAATCGATCATCTGGATCGATTTCTGTTTTTTCCGACGATCAATTTTTTTTCTCAAAGCTTCTTGAAAAAGATTTCTGGTACCGATGTGAGCTATGGACATGCCATAGAGAGCCTGCCGGAATTCCCTGTTCCAGATCATGAAATCCTATCACGATTGGCATCTGACAGAGGGATGACGATATGAGCTATGGACCTGCTGTAGATAGCCTGCCGGAATTTCCTGTTCCAGATCGTGAAATCCTATCACGATTGGCATTTGACAGAGGGATGACGATGTGTATCTGATAACAGTGAAACATCTACTGAAATCCAGCGATCTCAACCATGATTTTACTGTTTCTGAGCCAGGTGAACAAATTTTAATGCTCAGGCAGAGTACGGTGAATTTTAATCTCTGAATCTGGTGATACTTCGATGACTGATCTGAAGAATGGAGTTCAAACAAGGAATGCTTTGTCATTACTATCATAAGACAGTGAAAAGTAATAGATAATGTCGTGAAATACTGTCATGAAATCTGAGATTCGTGAAAGCTGAAATTTGAGGTTGAATCCCTTGGAATCCTTGCAATTTTCGACAGGTCACCACAGAAGCCATTGATCTTGTTGTTACACGGTTGTATATAAATCTTTTTGTTGAAATGCAAAATCAAGATCTGAGTTACATACAAATCTGAGTTAGGATTTAATTCCACAGTGATTTATTGATTTCCTACTTTTTTTATCATTGATTTGGGCAACTAATCTCAGATAATCATCAGAGCAATCAGACTGTAACTGTTACTATTTTTTTTTCAGGTGAACTTTACCATTTCCGGTGACCGTGTGTCTTTGTTGAACTTCACTGTTCACTGTGTACTGTTTACTGAAATTCAATTGTCCGGACACGATTTACTGTTTGATCTCCAGCAATAGTGTGCTAATTTTCAGTAAAATTGATCAATGATTTTCACTGAAATGTTTTAGCTGAAATTCACTGCATTTCTCTGTTAAACATCACTGTTGGAAGTATGTTGATCTTTGATTGTTAGTTGGATTTCCGTAGAGTGTTGCGATTATTAAGATTCATTGAGATTTATGTGTGTTTTACTAAGTGTCTCACTGATTTTTACTAAGTGTTTTGATTGAATAATAGTGATTAAGTTAGTTGTTAGTGGTTTTGTAATTAGATTATTTAGTTAATTAGCAGTTAGTATTACTTAGTTAAGAAAATGTTGTTAGTTAGTTTTTGATATTACAATTAGTCTTAAAAATTTTTAATGAATTGTCATTTCAGTATTAACATTTAGTTAGTATAGTTTGCTTAGTTAGTTTTTGTTTTTCTCTTGTGTATTGCTCGTGTTTCTTTTGACTTGTGCAGGATTGCACAAGAGTGGAGCTCAAGCGCACATGTGACACGAAGATAGAAGATTTTTACTTTTTAGTTTAGAATTAGGAATTTGACTCTGGGTTTGTAAATATTGCTTTTTACGCCCTCTGCGATGGGTATTCATTTGTTGTAATAGTTAGTTGTTTTTACTTTTCTCGTACATTTTACATTATATAATCTGGCAATAAAGAAATAGTTTAGATTCGTGCGCTTGAATACGAAATATTCCTGTTCCCTGAGTTCGACCCGGTCTCATCCACTAGTGAGAACCAGTTTTTATTATTTGATGTCTGGTTTTCATATGTTTTACATATAAAAATCTTTTCAAAATTACAACGATTCAAAAGAAGACATCATCGTTAGGACTTCAAGACGAACACCACAACTGCTAACTCCAAGTCATAAGTCGGGTAATTCCTTTCGTGAATCTTCAGCTGCCACAAAGCATACGCAATAACACGACCGTGCTGCATGAGCACACATCCCAATCCTGTACCTGAGGCGTCTGTGTACATCACAAGACCGCCTCTACCAGAAGGTAAAGCTAACACCGGAGAGGTCGTCAGCTTCGCCTTCAGGATGTGGAAACTCTCTTCGCAAGAGTCAGTCCACTCGAACTTGACTCCCTTACGCAGAAGCTTCATCAAAGGAAGCGCAATCCTGGAGAAGTCTTGAATGAAACGCTGGTAATAACTAGCTAACCCGAGAAAACTACGAATATCGGTAGCAAACTGAGGTTGCTTCCAGTCCAACACTGCTTCGACCTTCGCTGGATCAACTAACACACCATCACTGGATATCACATGACCCAAAAACATGACTCGTTGAAGCCAAAACTCGCACTTGGAGAACTTGGCGAACAATCTGTGCTCTCGAAGTACTCCCAACACAATACGCAGATGCTCTCAGTGCTGCTCAGGGGTCTCTGAGTAGATCAAGATGTCATCGATAAATACGATCACAAACGTATCCACGAACGGACAAAAAATGCAATTCATCAAATCCATGAATGTTGATGGTGCATTCGTGAGCCCAAAAGGCATCACAACAAACTCGTACAACCCGTACCTAGTTCGGAAAGTTGTCTTCGAGACATCTTCCTCTCTGATCCGGAGTTGATGATAACCTGATCTGAGGTCGATCTTCGAGAGTATCTTTGCTCTCTACAACTGATCAAAGATATCTTCTATCCTCTGTAACTGATACTTATTCTTAATCATCACTTGGTTGAGCATTCTATAGTCAATGCACAACCTCAGGGATCTGTCTTTCTTCTTCACAAACAGAACAGGTGCACCCCACGATAATGCACTGTTTCTGATAAACCCTTGCTCCATCAACTCTTCTAACTAACGCTTCAGTTCTTTGAGTTCCGCTGAAGCCATACGATATGGTGCCTTTGAGATCGGAGTCGTTACAGGTAACAACTCGATACAAAACTCGATCTCACGTTTCGGAGGTAATCCAGGGAGTTCCTCAAGAAACACATCGGGGAACTCCCAAACTACTTCAAGATCCTCGATAGGGGTTAACACCGAGTCCACTGGGGCGATACTGACCAAAAAAGCAGTACTCCCATTCCGCAGATACTTCTGAACTTTAAATGACAAAATCATACGACTGCCTCGAATGGGTCGAGCAAGGCTGATCTCCAAAGCTGGATGATCGGGAGGGTACAAAACCACCTTGCCTTCTCTGCACAGAACTTGAGCATGATACTCAAATAACCAATTCATGCCTAGAATGACATCAAACTCCGTCATATCTAGCAGGATCAAGTCAGTTGGCAAGTTCTGACTCGCCACTGACACCTCTATACTCGAAATGTACAAAGTACACAAGGACTGCTCACCAGTCGGCGTACGAACTTCCAACGGATAATTCAACAACACAGCAGACAAAGGCAAAGAACTAGCAAATCTCGAAGCTATGAAAGAATACGAAGCACCACAGTCGAATAAGGTAAAAGTTGCATGACCATCGACTGGAATAGTACCTTGGACCAACTCTCCCTTGGTCACTTGCTCGATAGTGGCTGCGTAGGCACGCCCTGCCACCGTCCTCTGGTTACCTGTCTTCTGCTGGGAAGATTGCTGCGGTGGGTACGATTGCTGCGGTGGGTACGATTGTTGTTGTTGTTGCTGCTGGTGCTGGGGAAGTCGCTGAGGTGCTGACTGCGATGTTCTTGGCGTGTTCCTCCTTAGATCATCAGACTGCTTCTTCCGACAATCTTTAATGTAGTGGCCCATCTTGCCACAATAGATACATCCTTCGAGGTCCCGTGAACACGGTCGACCAGGATGATCCATCCGACATTTTGGGCAACCTGATGTTGCCACCACCTGTCTCTGCTGCTGCTGAGGCTGACGATTCTGTCGCTTCCATTTGTTGTTGCGGTTCCTCTTTGCTGGCGGGGCAGACTTCTTTCCACCCGAATTCTGCTGAAACAAATGCTTCTTAGGCCAACTCTTTTGGCCTTGCTGCTGTTGGTTACCTTTGGACTGCGAGGTCTTCTGGGATTCTCTCAATTCCTATTTCAAAAGTGTAGCCATCTCCAGGGCTTTCTCAAGAGTCGAGGGAGCACGCATGAACACTTTCAGGCGTAGGGTTAACTTCAAACCACGAGCGAACTTCATTGCTCGTTCCTTCTCGGTCACGTACACGTGAGGACAAAAGCGCTCCAGGCTTCTGAACTTCGTGATGTAGTCCGCCAAAGTAGAGTTCCCCTGCTGAAGGTCAAGGAACTCCTGCATCTTCTGGCTGCGCTCGTGGGTAGGAAAATAGGCCGCATAGAAAACCTCTACAAACTTCTCCCACGTGACTGCTCCGCCTGCGAACTTAACATCCAAGGTGGTCGCCCACCACCTCTCGGCATCCTTCCAGAGTCGATACGTGCCGAAATCTACCTTTCGGTCATCACTGACCTGCAGCACAAGAAAGATCCGCTCGATCTCTCGTATCCAGTCCTCAGCTGCCTCGGGGGAAGACTTCCCATCGAACGACAGAGGGTTCATAGCCATGAACTGCTTGTAGGGCACGTTTGTTGCTGGAACTGGAGAGGGAGTAGGAACCAGAGTCTCTCATTCCTGGGAGGCTCGCATGTTCTCCCCCATAGCACGCATGGCCTCGGCCTGCCTGCCCACAACCTCGGCCAGGTTGCTCAGGGTGTCCATGATACTATTATCATCGCAAAATTTTTACTTTTTGCGAGTCAAACTGACCTTTGAAAAGTTTTTGAAAATAACTCGCTTCCGTTTTAAAATGCGGGAAAATTCCATAGAATGAGACTCGCCTGTCGGTACGAGGTTCAACCGTTCCTGGCACCTTTACCAGGGGTAATTGAACCAAGGATCAATTTACTGCTTTGCTCTGTTCAACTTGTCTAAACCATATTCTAATTCCTAAATGCACAAAGAATCAGGCATGTGCTATGAATTTCTGAAAATGCATATTTGAAAACATGATGTTTGCTTCAAAGATTGGAAAACATTTGAAAAATAAACTCTTTGAAAATCGTGAATCATGATTGAGATACTGTATTTGAGAAAGTGAAAATCAATTTCTGAAGAATCTAGAGGTTTTTGTGAAAATCGATTCTGAGAAATGTGAAATAGCTTTGAAAAATTTGATTTCTTTGAATTCAAACTTTGAAATTGAAAATATAACTTAGAAAAATCAAATTTGGAACTTGGGAAATACTTGAAATATCATTGGCAAATCCATATTTTGAGAGAATCGATTTTTGAATAAGACTTAGAAAAATTTGAGAAAAATAAACTTCTTTGAATTGAAATTTGAATTGGAATTGGAAAATGCATGAAATGAATGAATATGGATTTGAGGAATTGAAAAAATCTTTTTGTATTTTTGAGAAATGCAGTGCATTTTGAAGTTAGCCCAAGAGTGTAGGCTGAATGTGGCTAATACGAAGATTACAAATATGGGTATCATTCATATTCTGACTATGGCCATAAATACAAATTCCACCAAGTTTGTCAACTCCATAAGAGCTAGTGCATGTGCCATTCGTGTAGACCATAGTGAATTTATGAAAATGTGCATGAATGATACATTCATTAGACATTTAATATTTGCAGAAATAAACTATATGCAATGCAATCCTAGTCTAAGCTGAAATTTAAATTCTTATTCCAAAGTTTACATTTAATTTACATCACTATTGAAATTTAAATACATGAAATTAAAATCTTCAATGTACCTGCAAAACTAGAAAGTTAGGTTAGTGAATATATGTTGGCTTTTCTAGATTTATCCAGCAATATGTGGAAATTGCTGGATTTTGCTAGATATAAGCCTTTTCCTTGATTCCCTTAAACCAAAATTATAAAAATATGAATTAAACTTGAATAAACATGAATATAAGATATGAGATTTCGAAATTGGGGTCAAAATGACCAAAATACCCCTAATAACAAGACTATGGCCTTGAAATTAGGGTTTTTAGAAAGATATTTGATAAAATGCAAGTTTTGAAGTTCAAATAAAGATAAATCAAACTAAATATGATGTGACATGATTAAAAATATGGAAATTAGGGTTAGGGACTTTGAAATTGATGTCAAATGACCAAACTACCCCTGATAGCAAGACTATGGCCTTGAAATCAGGGTTTTTCAGAAAATATTTTGGTAAAACTTAGGTTTTATGCACTAAATGAAATCAAATGAACATCAAATTTAACCTAAAGTATCCTAATATGATTATGAATATGATTAAACCCTAAAAATATATGCTTATGCACGAAAATCCAAGAATATCACAAATTTTGTGATTTTTGCAGTGTTTTGGAATTCTTTGGGTGCCCTGTTTTGCAATTCAAGCCATTCAAACATCAAACGGATTCTAAAAATCCTAAAAATTGGTACCTGCACTTTTTATAACCCTAATATCAAATTAAAATTATAAAAATGTTTTTTTTTTGGCATTAAATTAATCCGAAAATAGCATCAAACCCTAAAAATATGCTATTTTTGACCTAGTTCACCAACCAGTCTCAGTCCAAGACCCTAACCAGGGGTCAAACCTCCATGAAAATCTATGAAATTTTACAGAGACCAAATAGACAGAAAAACAGAACTTTTCCTTTTTACAGATCTGAAAAAGCACTTAGGATCAAGGAGATCCCCATCCGACAATCCGGACTTGAATATATTGATTTTAACCTTGGTCCTAACTGATACTTTCAATTGAAAATTCCTGGATAAATAGCAGAACTCATTCAAAATATCTGAGATTTTAACAGTGAACATTTGACAAAAAAATAACAATACTCACTTTTTACAGATCATGAATCGGATCTGTAGTTTGGGATTTATAAACAACACAAGTCTGATTAGGGTTTTGGTAAACCCTAACGAGTTTTAAATTGAAAATCAGAGTCTTCGACAGAGGAAAAATACTAAACAGTGATAAAAAATTCTAAAAATTTCACAGTAGGTAGATCTAATCAATATGAATCCATGGCACTTTACATATCTAAAATCGGACATAGGATGAGAAAAATATCATCACAGCAAGTCACCTTCTTGATTTTAACACCGATTTTAAAGATTTAAAAACCCGACTTGATGTCTGATTTTTCTGACAAGGTTCAAGAAGTCCAAAATCTCTGATTTTTTTACAGTAGTTCAATAACATATGCGTTCATCACATATAAAAAAATAAAAAATAAACAACAAGTATTTCAATCCGAAATAACATTATCTTTACTGTTCTAAACCTAAAAAACACACAGAAATCTAAGAAACTTGAGAAAATATGCATTAACTAATGAAAAACAATAAAATAAACCATAAAACAGTAAATAGAAATTATTTCTATGGTGTAAAACGTATAATAAGCATGAATAAACCATTAAATAAATAAAAAATATGAGAATCAATGGCTGGAATTTGATGTTACCTTTAAAAGCATGGATTTAACCCATTAAAAGGGTAAAATCACATATTTTATTGGTTAATAATGTAAAGACCCATGTTAAAATTGATTCTAATGGATTAGAATCCCTGTAAATACCATGAAAATGGAGTTAGATCACTTTCTTTAACCTCTCTTGAGGTTCTTGGACTTGAATCCATGGTTTAATCCATGAAGGGGATGACACCAATGGCTAAAATTGATTTAAAACATGAAAAAGTATTGAATAAAACTAAAAAAAATATTAAAAATATTACCTTGGTGCTTGCAGCTGCAATGGAGGAAGGTGGAGATGATGGAGAGGAGATAGAACCCACGAAAATTTGAGAGAGAAAAGACTCCTTTGACCCTTTTTAGGTCCCCTATTTATAGATTTTTTTTTTTTTTGGATTTGTTTAGGAAGAGTTTTGATTTTTTGGACTCTTTTTAATTATTTTTGATAAACCACATGGGGAGGACGATTTTTTTAGAGAATTTTAACCTAAATGGACTCTAATTAATCCCTAATTAACACCTAATTAAACCCTAGAAAGTCCAAATGTGGCACCACCTAGTATGGACCCACATTTGGTTTTAAAAACTTGAATTTAAAACCTTTAAAAACCAATGGTTTAAAACTTAAATAAAATGGATTTTCAAAATTGATTTTGACTCCTCTAAACCCCTAACCTAACTAGAACAATGACTAACCCTAGTCTAACCTTGACTTCTTCAAATGTGGCGCCACCCCGAGTGGGCCCCACTTGAATTTTCAAAAACGATTTTAAAACTGGAAAATGAGAGGTTTTTCAAAAGAGATTCAAAAGAGATTCAAAAGTAGACTTTGAGATTGAAAGTTTTGAAATGGTACAGAGTCTTGACTGAGTCAGAACTCCTCTAGATACGGTGCCAACGGGGTGGGCCCCACATCGAAGTTTTGAAAAACTTGAAATAAATACTAAAAATGGCTTTAAAAAAGGGTTAAAATCAATAATTGAAATTCAAAGTTTTGAAAATAGAGTTCTAAGCGAACTGGAACTCTGGGCTAGAGTCCTAGATTTATAGGACTCTGAGATTTTGGGTTTTAAAAGCCAAATGAAGGAGTTTCTGAAAATATTTTATCAAAAAATGATGAAATAAGTCAGAAAATACTGTCAGGGTTAGACTTCTAACTCAATCAGGACTCTGAAATAGAGTCCTGGATTAACTGGACTCTATAAAATGACCTAATTTTTGAAAACAAATGGAAATAAAAAAAATGGAGTAAAAACAAACTTCAAAACAGACTTCTGACTGGACTAGGACTCGGGGATAGAGTCCTGATCGGACTAAAACTCTAGATTTTTTTGGTATTTTTCTGAAAAACGGATGAAAGAACTTGTGAAAACAGTGAAAACAATAACGAATATTGGAATAAAACAGAGTTCTGATTAAATTGAGACTCTAAGGATAGAGTCCTGATTGAACTAGGACTCTCAGATTTTTGGATTTTCTGAGAAAACAAATAAGAGAATTTTGAAAAACAATTAAAAACAGGATGAAATTGAAGTTTTGGTTTAGAGTCCTGATTTGATTAGGACTCTAAGAAAGAGTCCTGATTCGATCAAAACTCTAAGAATTTTGGTTTTTTGATAAGCAAATGATGAAATTTGGGCAAAGCTTTTGAAAACCAGTGAAAATGAAGTGAGAAAATCAATTTTGGATAGAGTCCTACTTCGATCAGAACTCTGGGGTAGAGTCCTGATTTGATCAGGACTCTGAGATAAAATCTTAGAATTTTGAAATTCTTTGATAAAAGTGTAATAGTTTTGATAGATGAAATTTTTTTTGAAAGATTCTTTCAAAATTGAAATCAGGATCAGAGTCCTGATTCAACTAGGATTCTCTGAACAGAGTCCTGCTTTGACTAAAGCTCTGAGTTTCTGACTCATTTTGAAAGATTTGATTGAAAATGAATAAAATAGCTATAAAAGATTAGAGTCCTAATCCGATTAAAACTCTGAAGAAGAGTCCTGATCCGACTGGACTCTTGAAGAAGAGTCCTGATCCAACCAAGACTCTAAAATTTTGGCCAAAATAGAAGATTTTAAAAGGTTTTCTCTGAAAACAGGTAAAAAGGTAGTGAAAAGTAGAGTTCTGATCCGATTGGACTCTGGAAAAAGAGTCCTGATCCAACTAGGACTCTGAAATTTTTGGAGATTTTTGACAAGTAAAGGAATCCAGAAGTGACACCACCTAAATGGGTCTCATTTGAGAATTGAAATTAGTTGAAAATGAGTTTGAAATGAATCCAGATTGTTTTCTGATAAAACATTTCGAAATGTAAGGTCCCGGGGGTTGGAAAATGATAGAATGTTGAATAAAAACCCAGGTTTTGAAATTGATTTCGAAAGAAAAAGTTTTAAAACTCAAATCTGGATTGAATGTTTTGAAAACAGGAGTGTTGGATCTCGAAAATGAGATGGGATGACATGCAGTGCTATGCAATGCGATAAAATGATATGCAAAATGTATGCAATGATATGCAATTACATATGAAATGGACAAACACTGGATGAGGGTGAAAATTTGGGGTGTTTACAGATACGATCACAGCGCTCGCGCCAAGCCATCTTCAACAAAAAGAAGACACGTATAAGCAAGGAGACAAGTCAAAGCATAATTTCATTACTTGAAACAAGGAAAACATACATATATCCAGTACAAGCCAAAATTACCCTTCTACAACAGTGTTACAATACATAAACCTCCGCAATAATGCAAAAACAAAGCAAATCTACAAAATGAACACTGACTTAGTGTTCCAATCACACAATGTTCACATCTAAACAAACACAATCACCGCTGCCTACAAGTGTAGTAGTTGCGGTAGGTGTTCTGATTCCCGTATCGTCTCTGCATCGGGCGAGGAGGAGAAGAAGGTGTGTACTCAAGAGGACTCACTGCCTGAGACCACGGAGGTGAAGCTGACGTGTACTCGGGAGAAACAGAGCGTGAGTAGGAAGCTGGAATGTACTCGGGAGAAACTGGTACAACCCGTGCATCTCCCACTGGGTCAACTACTGACTGTGCCTGACTGCCAGCAGAAGCCTCGTTCTCCTCGGACTCAGCATTACCCATCGCGAGTTCATCGCCCAACTTACGCTGACACTCAATCTCGATATGCCCCCTAAGGCCACAGTAGGGGCATACGCTCAAAGCACGAGGACAAATCTGTCCCGCGTGATACTGGTCACATCTCCCACAAGGAGGTGCCGGATGTGCAAGTATCCGAGCACTTCGCATAATCTAGTGAACCGCTTGATCGAGGGCCTCTGTGCCTCGAATCAAGTCGATAAGGGCTCCGAGCATTTGCTCATTCCTTGAATCAGCAGGCATCTAACAAGGTATGTAACTAATCAAGCATGCAAAGCTAAATACATCAGAAATCATTAAGAAACAAATGAAAGCAATAATTCAGAACATACTTACAGTGCGATGGACGATGCACGCAGAAGTCTTGGACCACACTTATAAACTGCAGCTCTGATACCAATCTCTATGGCACCCCAAACCCCGACCTTGTAAAAACCTTTGGTTTTTGAGTAAATTTTTTTTGAAAGGATATAAAGAGTGAAAAACAACTAGCAGAAGTAAAAGAGGGAAACAGGGGTAAAGCAAAGACCACAAGTCTGAGCGAGCCACAGTGAGAAAACCAAACCACAAGACAAGTAAAGTATTTTTCATTTCCACACTATTTACAATGATACAAAAAGGAGACTGGGTACAAAAAGGAACAATCTCACAAAAAGGAGAGGTACAACCCCTCAAAACCCCAAAACCACAAGAAGCCCAAATCTGCTGCAAAGTGTGGGTCTCAAGGCTCCTGTTGTGCGTCGTCGCATCGCGTTGTGTCTACTCGTCACCTGCATCCCCATAAAATGGGGTCAATACTCTTGCGAGCTGGTGAGACAAACCATCCATACATTATCATTTTTAAGGAAAAGCAGAAGGTAACCAACATGCTACAAGTGTGCTAAGTACTAGACTATAACCAGCATGATGGAACAGTTAGAAGCATTTGAATAAAAGTACAAGTGTGTGTTAGGTAGGTGCACGTGCCACAAGACTGTAAAACTACAAGTAACAGTGCAACAACTAGAGTAACAGAGCAGAAATTGAACAACAGAATGTAGCAGCTAAAGTAACAGAGTAGGAACCGACCAACAGAGTGTAGCAACTGAACAAAAGTATATACTGCTCTAGAGTATCAACTACAGTAAGTCAGTCTGTTTGGTTAGTCCTTATGTTCATCTTTTTACCTCCTTCAGATACGCGAAGGAAAACCCTCGAGTTCTGTGAGTCATGCACCCGACGTCTGTTATTCAATTTCTAATGTGGTAACCGAGGATGCTACAGAACGAGAAAACCACCTGTGGGTGACACACAGCCAGGAGAAACCTTTTGCAGGGGCAAAGGATTGCAATCCGTACTACTGCAGTAGCAAAGGTCCCTGTAGAGGGCAACCTTGACCTCCCTAACTCTGAGTGATTGGAGATCAGAGGGCACATCGGCTCCTCAAAAGAACAAGTCGTAGTAACGACATGTCACTCAGGGGTGTACCATTCACCCTCTCCCTGGATGACCAAATTGTAAATGGGGCGTGACAGGTTTATCTTATTTAGGCTCAAACTTCAAGTCATACCTCCTCTCGAGGTAGTCGTGCCCCGTGGTCCCCGTGGGGTACGCAAACGAGTCTCCAAACCTCAACAGGTCAAAGTGTTGAACCCTACAGTGTTTTCAGTTCTTTTCAAGTGTGTGTCATGTTCAGTGTAAAGCACGCCACTGGTGCAGCGAATATCCATCGATATACGAAGGGGAGCCAAACAAGAAGACACTTGACAACTGAGCTAATGACATGCGTGTCAGGAGGTGCCAACGTGCACGTGCGAAACAGGAAAACCACAAAATTATAATCTCTCACAAGTATCGTGCTGTGAGCAACGATACGCCAACGAACCGGTAAAGTGCCACAAACTACCAATTCTGAGCTGCACAAGGCTCAAAATGCATATACAGTGCTCATTGTATGAGCGGGGAGCGACCAGGGCTTGAAATACGTATTTTCCCAATACGCGTATTTCAACCCCCACACTGCGGCAAAAACTTGCATGGCGAGGCCATCGGCAAAGGATTACGCATAATCGACACCCAAGTGTGTCGAGAGCGAGGTCAACATAATCCCATCCGAAAGTAAATCAAATTATCGCTACCAGAGTATAGTCGCACTCTGCCCGCGCAACCGGGGCACAGAGCGCCAAGCGTCCGACGAGAACAAGCGAAGTACATGCAAATGTGTACCGTGACATAAATCATGACGCAAACACCTCGCTGCCAAGGCGGTCAGTGGGGTGTGAGCAGGTGAATCATGCGACCGCCACGACAATGAACAATGTCCCCCTTAACAAGTTAGTTCGCTTGGCGGCGGCGAGAAAGACGGGTGCCGCCACCGGACCTTCGCAGGAACTACATGGATGACACGTGCACCCGTACTGAGTCCGCTAGCAACACCGACCAGGAACCTGGATCCAGCTCAAGGCTGCCCAAAGGTAGCGAAGCTACCAGATGCCTTAGCGCTCGATGCCGGTCTTGGCGCCAAACGGGTAAAAGAGGCAGAGCCTAAGTGGGGCCTGCCACTGATGGGCTACAGGGCCCACGACCCTCTTGGTCTGCACCCTACGTGCAAACCAAGTTCTGCTAGGCTGCAACACTAGACATGCTGGTACCGAGCCCACCTGGGTGCTCCTGCACCCGGTGAAACAACAAGGGAGCCCCACAGTGGGCTCCAGCGATGCTAGGCCCAAAAAGGGCCGGGCCTAGCCCCCCTGTAGGTCTGGTCCAATAAGGACCAGACCCAGCTAAGGTCACGAGAGGGCTCCTGGTCTGAACCCATGGGGTTCGGACCAGTGTGTCGGGCTAAGCCCACCCCTTAGCTGGGGTGCGGCTAAGCCAAGGGACCCATGTTAGTGGGTCAGCCAAAAAGAATTAGCAGGGTCTGGACCTACGAGGTCCAGACCTTGCTGGTGTAAGTGGGGCAGGGCAGCACACCGGTGCGTGTGCTGGGCCCATGCCCCTGGTCGGTTCCCTAGAGGGAACCCAACCCAGCCTGCACCCGTACCTAGTGGTGCGCCACCCGCGCCCACCACCCTCATGCAGACCAACCAATGCAAGGTCTGGACCTGATGTCCAGACCATGCAGGGCCCACAGGTGGGCCCCAGCTACAACTTTAAGTTTGTAGCTCTTGGTCTGACCCAACTAGGGGTCTAGACCAGGCCGCCCATGAACTGGTGCCCCACCATGGGTGCGCCAAGGGGGCTCACCGCCCATGGCTGGTGAGCCAAAAGGGCGCAGGGTCTGGACCGAGTGTCCAGACCTTGCGAGTCCTCTGGATGGCCATCTGCTATAGACCATAGGTCTGTAGCACTTGGCCTAGCCCAGCCCAGGGCTAGACCAGGCCGCACCAGCCTGGCGCGCCCACCATGTGGGTGCGCCAAGAGGGTGGCCCGGGTGCCAAGTGCACCCGGCCCTCAGCTGCCTTTAGGCAGCGCACAAGGGGGAAAAGGGGCCTATACAGACCCCTGGTTCGAGCCAAATGGGGGCTCGGACCAGGGCTGTATCCCTTGACCACGCAGGTCAAACCCAACCCAAAACCCCCAGGTGCTAAGGCACCCGGGTGGTGCGTTTGGGCCAACTAGGGAAAAGGAGAGGCTCACCAACGGTGGGCTCACCTCATGGGTGGGTCCACCCCGAATGGGTCTGGGTCCAGGGTGGCCCAGACCACCCTACCAACTGGGACTGCTGCACTCCCAAACTTCAGCCCAAGCTGCAGCCAGCCCAGCACAAAGGAAGAAGCCTGGACTGACCGACTTTGGGTGAGTCCAGGAACTTGTTGCAGGGTCTGCAATGGACCCAACTGGGCGTCCTGAGCTCAACAAATCCACCAAGGGACCTGGGCTGGCCATAGAAAGGCTCAGCTCAGCGTCCCACCCATGCATCAGCCCCAAATAGGCGTTCCATCCAAAAAAAAAAAAAAACAATCATGGCCAAAAAATTTCAGAAACATAATGAAATGTATGGAAAGGGGGAGGCTCACCTTGGTGATGGGTTGGCTCAGCTAGACTGCTACAACGTGTGGGAAGGGGAGAGAGAAGTTGGAGAAGAGAGGAAGAAGAGAGAGGGTGTCGCCCTCTCTCTCTTCCCTTCCCTTGCTTAAAAAGGGGGAATGAGAGATGGACGGTGGGGAGGGAAGGAGGGGAGATGAGTGGTCTCCCCCTCCCACGCCCCACCCTCATCCCTAAGAGCCTATGGGGGGGGGGGGGGGGTCAAGGGTGACCCCAACCACCCCCAACCACTCCCCTTAATTTAAGGGGAGTGGTTGGCCTTGACCTTTTAAGGTCAAGGTCAACCCCTCCAAGCAAAAATCAACCTTCTCTTACTATTTTTTTTTATATTTATTTTTTTTTTTGAAATTTGCTAGGGGCTACCTCCTAAGGGGCACCCATCCCATCTCCAAAAATCGTGGGTTGAGGCCACCCACTTTTGAAAATGCCATTTTAAAGCCCTCAAACTTGCATTTTGCAAACTTTTCAAAATCCTCCTTTGAAAAGAGTTTTTTTGAAAATTTTATTTTTCATATACCCTTAAAATGACGGACTGAGGTGTAGCCCATGCCAAACCTTTTTTAGATGCCAAAACCTACCCCATGTAAAATATTTTTTTCAAAAACCCATTTCAAGGTTTTATAAATTTGCAATTTACTTTTTATAAAAACTCAATTCAATGGTTATTTAAATGGACTTGTTTAAACTAATTTTAAAACTAAATTTTAAATTACATTTCATGAATTAAGGTTTAAATTATAATAAAGTATATTTAATTCCCCAATTACTGCGAAATTGGGCCTCGGTATGACTCATAATTACCGATATACCCTTTTTTGCCAAAATACTTGAAATAACGAGATATTTTTCTCGTTTAGGCTCCAAATTCGAAGCGAACCCATATGAATATAATATAAATATAATATACAAGTATTGGGGTTCGATTCATCGCGGTTTGCTTTTGAATCACCTCGAAGAGCGAATTTACGCGATTCAGAACCTCAGAAAGCGATAGTTGCTAGATTTACGAGCAATGCTCGTGCCGAAACAACAAATTTCGCAACAATTGAATATATATCAATTAAAATTCTTTAGAAAAACCATGGGGCTTACAAACCCAGGTCAACATCGCCCGAACCCAAGTGGGTCGACCCAAGCTGAGTATGGCTGCTGAGCATGGGGTTGGTCTAAGGCCTCCTTGCCTAATGAGCAAAACCTTGGCTGCACGGATTTACTGCCATAACAGGGCAGAACCGTGGCTGCCATGAATCAAACCAATAATGATAAATGGTGCATGAAAGGCCATGGAAAATGAATGCAAATTTGAAACTAAAATGGTCTTGTGGCATGACCGCTACCTTGCACAATGAAAATGCATGCAAGCATGCTCAATAAAATGCATAAACGTGATGCATGCAAGCATATTTATCAAAATCCACAAGTATGGAATGAAACGAGAAATGGTAACTCACGGTTTTACAACACATTGGAGGTCATGGGGATGGAGAATCTCACCTCTGAGGCTTTCTCAATGGAATGGAGATGGAAACTAGGGATGGAGCTACAACGTAGATGGCACCCACACAACTCTCTCTCACGGTTTTGGAGAAGAAGGAGAAATGAATGAGGGAGGGAGCAAGAGAGGAGAGAGGAAAATCGTCCAAGAGAAATGCCTTCTCTCTCTTCCTTCATGCCTTAAGTACTTAAGTTAAACAAAATGGACGACTAAGATTAAAGGAGAGGAGATGGAGGGCTGGGGTGCTCCACGCCCCCCCATAGCCGCCCAAACCTCCAATGCATGTCCTCCTTTCAAAACTTTTAGAAAAGTTTTCAAAAACGCCATTGTAGGGGTTTTATAAAAGCCTTTAATATTTTGAGATTTTACAAAGGTGTGCCCTTGGCTGCTGCCCCAGCCTATCATTTTTTGCTATTTTGAAAACTTCAAAACATTTACAAAAAGGCCATGGGGCGCCATCCCCATGCCTCCCTCCTTGGAAAATCGCCCCTCATGATGAGCTCTAAGCCTCATCATGAGGTCTTGAATCAAGTGTGTGGCCAATAGTGGCCCACCCTTTTCAAGACATGCAATTCTTTTGCAAGAATGCCACCCAACTGGTCAACCCTTGACCAGCTGGTCCACCATGATAAAAAACGTCCTCCTAGAGGGCGCACAAAGGGGCTGGACGTCCATGGATCTGGACCAACTCCAGATCCAAAAACCCAAAACAAAAAAAAAAATTAAACAATATAATAAAGAAATGCTCATTTCATGCTTTTAAATATAAAATTGACTTCAATAAATCATTTATTTATTTTCAAAACCTCAATTAACATGGAATGTTCAATGCTTCTTTGAGAAATTTCCCCTTCATTTGCAAGAATTACGCTCATTACGACTCGCGTACTATCGTTAAGTAATTTTCGTAATTCACACGCACTGACGAGGTTTTTTCGTCGTATAGGTCCCAAATTCGGGGATGAACTATACAAATATAATATAAACTTACCCTTAAATTTTTGGAGGTTAATTTGTCCAAAATTGGACTCTTCTTACTTACACAGTGTACTTACGTGATTTCGGGTCGCGCGCGTAAAGCTGAAACACAAAGCATAATCAAATTATAGCTAATTACGCGATTCAACCTCATAATCATATGAAAGTATACATATCAACTCAAAACAAACAGTGAATTCCTCAGAAAATTTCATGGGTCTTACAAGAATAATGAAGATTCAAAGAAGAAGGAAAATTTCACCTCTGCCAATGTCGGTCGCAGCGACTACAAAAATAGCAAGAGCAATCATGCAGGTCAGAAAAAAAAATCTTCAAAGAAGAATAAAAAATTGAGTCAGCAGAAAGAAAAGATAAAGCGGGGTGGTTGGGGTGACGATCGTCATTTTACTCCTCTTGAGCAACCTCTCGATGAAATCCTCGAATATATGTTGACCAAAGAAATGGTAAAGCTCCCAAGAGCCATAGATCCTCCCACGATCATGGGAAGGTTCATGGACCAATTCTGCAAATTCCATCGGGCAGTAGGACACGATATTGACCACTGTTTTGTCTTCAAGAACATTGTTCATGATTGCATTGATAAGAATCTTCTCGTTGAAGATGAAAAGGAGGACTAGCCATTTTTTCTCGATTAATCAAAAAGTCGACAATGCTACCATTTTCCCATTTCTCATTTTGCCTTCAAAGGAAGATGTAATCCTGTCTATCTTTCCTTGATTTGTCATTTTCCTTCAATGCATCAATAAAATTATCAATTTTCCTCACAAGCTTGTTCTCCTTCTCTGCACCATGTTCTTTCGCGAGGAGTGATATTCTTTAGAGTCTCTCCTGAATCAATCAAAATTCAATTGCTTTGTTACCTTCAGAGAGTATTCTTCGAACATCAATTATCTTCCTTTTATCCAAAATTTCTTTCCCCTATTACACTGGGGCATTATTTTAAAAAAATTGTCTTCAAAACATCCTGTATGCAGGCAAGATCAAACAAATCTCTCATTTTGCATACATGTGCAAAATTTCAAAGAAAATCCTAAAATAAGCAAATTTTGCATACGGGTACGAACCAAACATAGCATTTAACACAATAATACAAAAATCCACCATAGAAATGTCTGATATTTTTCAGGCTGCTAAAGGACATGAAAATGAACATCTTTGGCTTTTACAGCCCCGGGATTTGACCTACAATGAGTTCGGTAACAGAGATTTGGTTCTAATGGGACTAAAATCAACAGAATCTGATGTGGAAATGGATAAAAAATAATAACTTACCATACAAATTTCCAAACATTAAATGGGGAACTACTGACATGCATATGAACAACTTTCATTTGTATGGATTTGGCATTTGATCAACTGGATGAGAAATAAAAATGCAACATTACACGCATAAACCAGAAGAACATATATAAGTACCAAAACAGGAGACTGAAATAAAAAATATGGAACTGGAATGAAGACTGTCCTAAAAATTGCAAATTTTCATAATCAAACAGAGAGCATTCATAACACAAAGTTCACTTTTTATAGATCCCGATTTGGAGCTATATCCAGAGAGAACCAGTCGACTTAATTCGATTCAGAGTCTTAGAAAATCAAATCAGGATCTGACACGTGTCCCAAACTCTCAGATTTTTGTTCAGACATCAAAAATATCAGAAACATCTGATCAAATCAAATTAAATACTAGACACAATTCTGAGTTCAGGGCATTTTTTGAATCGAAAATCAAATCCCACATGATGAAGAACTTGATTTTACAAGTTGAGACCAAATATTCAGAACGTTTCCCGAGTCATAAAACCCGACTTGGCATTTTAAACTTTAAATGCAGTAAATAACTCAAATGGTTCCGATTTTTTTGCAGATTATCAAGGACAGCTATGGGTATGTAATATGATTTTTTTGGCATTTTTAAAGAAAATTAAAAACATAAAATAACGAGTGGTCTAACTGACAAAAACAGAGAATTACAGAAACTAAACAGAATTGAAATAAATTCTAAAAAAATCTAACTAATTCCTAAAATATGCTAAATTAACGAAATAAAATATGAATTAAATCTACTTAATGCATGAATGCTAGAAAATCATCAAGGAAGCATAATTATTTTTAATATATATCATTTTATGAGAATAGTTTTATCCATCATTCGGACGAACCCTTTCTTCAAAACGAAAATTCGATATGCAAATCGAGACAAGAGCATTATTTCAATAGAACCAATTAGAATGGGAACTCACCTTGTGTTCTTCCGGTATTTCTGGAGCTTCAGAATTCAAGTTTCAAATGGGACTAAAGAGGGCGTGGACTCAGAGAAGAGAACGAGAATTAAAAACTCAAGTTGAAAATGCAGAACCAAAAAGAGAGCTCCCCCTTCTCACTCAGCGTGGGCTAGAATATTTATAGATTTTCTGGAGAATTTTGAAATTCAAACAGAATGAATCTGGACCGTCCATGTGGCGCCATCTCACGGTATGCCACTTTGGATTTTTGGAATAAAAATGCAAATTTTGTAGATATGACACCTCAGCAGAATTTGAAAATATTCAAAAATAAAGTTTGCTTAATTCTCTCTACAGGATCTTCTCATGTGGCGCCACCTATGTGTGGGCCCACTTTAGGATTTTGTAAAGCAAATAAAAAATAAATTTAAAGAGGAGAATTCTGGATTTGCACCACCTTAATATGGAATTTGAATATTTGAACTTTTGCTTTTTTTGAAGGAAGCAGAGAGAGACATGTGTCATTTGCTTTTTCTAGAAGAAGGAGAGAGAGACGTGCCATTTTCTTTTTCTGAGAAAAGCAGAGAGAGACATGTGTCACTTGCTTTTTCTGAGGAAAGCAGAGAGAGACATGTGTCACTTGTTTTTTCTGAGAAGAGGAGAGAAAGACATGTATCACTTGCTTTTTCTGAGGAGAGTAGAGCTTGACACGTGTCAGCTGCAGAAGAAAACACCTCAGATGGAGCCACCTCAAAGGGGGAGGGGGGGAAATCTACTTTTTCAGGAGAAAGGAGAGCTGGACACGTGGCGACTCAGGGTGGCCCCAAAGTGCCATGTGGCAAGGGAGAGAGAAATAAAGGTGGTGGACATGTGGCGCTACTTTAGGGAAGCTCCACATTGACACGTGGCATAAAATAGGAAAAGGTGACTGAAGACATGTGGCGACACCTTAAAGAGGTCCCACACTGACACATGTCAGAAGATAAAAAAAGGAAGATGTAGGGAGGATAAGTGGCGATTAATGGAGGTGCAGGGAGGGTGATATGTGGTGTCACCTCAAGGTGACCCTACACTGACACATGGCAAAGAAATGGAAGGTGAGAGAAAATGACATGTGGCGCCACCTCTGGGTGAACCCTACACTGACACATGGCAGAGGACAGAAGGAGAGAGAAATAAAGCATCAAATGACATCATCTCAGTTGTTACGACAATGAAGCCGTATATGATACTCCAAGTACAAAGTTTTGATGACGAGCAAGTGAAATCAACTGCATTTCAGCTAAGGCAATGAAGAAATTGAAGAATTCGATGAAGAATCTTTGAAGACTAGTGTGCAAATGTTAAATTCATTAAAAGTCTTAGATTCTTGTAAGAGCCTTACTTAGAGTGCATATTTCGGTTGCATTTCAGCTAAAAAGTCTTTAGAAAAACTTTTCTAAAAGAACCCTTTATGAAAATCTTTTTAGAAAACTCTTTTCTTAAATTTTCGTGTTTATTAGTCGACCAATAGACTCACCAGTCGACTAATCCTTTCGCGCCATATTTTCTAAAAAGTCATTTTTGTCAAATTAGTCGACCGAAGGTTTTATCAGTCGACTGGACAGAATGTCTGTTTTCTGGAAATTTTAGCAGCAGTCGACTAATGACTTTATCAGTCGACTGGACAGAACATGTGTTTTCTGAAAATTTAGCAGCAGTCGACTAATGCTTTTATCAGTCGATCGGACAGAATGTATGTTTTTCAGAAGATTTTAGCAGCAGTCGACTGAAAGGTTTTTCAATCTACTGATGATATTATCAGTCGACTAATTTTATCTCTAGTCGACTAAGTTTCAAAAGTTCATATTTTCAAACGGCTCGATTAACAGATCAGTCGATCGACGATAACTGTCAGTCTACTAATAACTAACTATTAGTCGACTAACTACTGTTTCAGTCGACTAATTTTGTCGTTTTTCCTGAAACTTCAAAAAGTTGTGTCTTTTCATTTTTCAAACATTTTGATCGTTCAAAATGTACTGTTTTGACACCCTTTCATACCCTCAACGTATGAAAACTTTCAACTATAAATATGAGTGCATTTTACACTCAAGAGCACTTCAATTCAATCAATTTGAGTCAATTACTCTTTGTTTTTCACTCATATTCATTTTCTCACTCACGTGATATTTTTCACTTCAGTTTTTCACTCAAATTCTTTTGAGAAATAGTGAATTCGTGAGTAGAGTATTTCAACAACCTCAGAAGCCAAGTGCATCTCATTTGCATTGAAAAAAGGGCTCATAGGTTGTATTGTAAGTTGTTACTTATTTTCTATAAAAGGAAGGACTCCTTGGTTTAAAGGAGTTGTTTGCTTTCAGTAGGTGTATTACTGAAAGTGGGACCGGATTTGGTCTGTATGATCTTGTAGTTACACAAGATTGATAGTGGAAATCTCAAACGAGTTTTGCTCGGGGACTAGATGTAGGTCGAGAAAGACCAAACCAGGATAAATTATTGTGTTCTTTGTGTGTTTGCTTTTCAAATTGCAAAATCCGTAAATATTCCGCAGACAATTTTTAAAAGCACTATTCACCCCCCCTCTAGTGCTTGTTGCCTGGATCCTACTGCACTTTCATTTGGTATCAGAGCAGGTTTGCTATTATTTTGATTTGATCATCATCTAGCATGACAACTACAACATCTTAGCACAAAAAAGGATGCTCCTCTGTTCGTCCTCTTCTCTTTGATGGAATAAACTATGGATATTGGAAAGTGAGAATGACAATATTCTTGCAATCCATGGATCTCGATATTTGGAGAGTTGTTTCAGATAAATACCAAACTCCATCAACTGATTTCAGTCGATGGACCGATGAAGAAAAGAAGACGGTTTCACTTAATGTCAAGGCAATGAATGCATTGTATTGTGCCGTTGACAAGGTAGAGTTCAATCGCATCTCTCAATGCTCTACAGCAAATGAAATCTGGCATACTCTTCTCGTGACTCACGAAGGTACGTCAAAGGTAAAGGAATCTAAAATTTCTTCTTTGGTTCATAAATTTGAATTGTTTAAAATGAAGCAAAATGAATCTATATCGGACATGGTAACAAGAATGACTGATATAACTAACACTCTGAAATCCCTTGGAAAAGAATATTCACAAGTGGATTTAGTCAGAAAGATCCTAAGGTGTTTAACTCCTGAATGGGAAAGAAAAACCACAGCTATTGAAGAGGCAAATGATCTAAACACTCTCACTCTTGAAGATTTCGTTGGTAACCTAATGGCATATGAAGTCCAACTTCAAGACAGACAAGAAGAAGAACCCAAGAAGAAATCTCTTGCTTTTAAGGCTACTTCTAACTCTGAAAATTCAGAAGAAGATGAAGATGAAGATGAAGATATTGCCCTCATTACAAGGCAATTCAGAAGATTCATCAAAAAGGGAAGATTTCAAAGAAAGGTAAAGAAAGCAGATTCTTCCAATCCAAATGAAGTCAAGTGTTTTAATTGCAAAAAGGCTGGACATATCAAGAAAGATTGTCCTCTTATCAAAATCAAGCCCAAGGACCAATTCAAGAAGAAAAAGGCATTTCAAGCATGTTGGGATGATAGTGACTCCTCTTCCGATGAAGAATCAAATGAAGAAGTCACCAACATGTGTTTTGTAGCACAAGAAGATTCGTTTAGTCAATTTGACTATGATGATTTATTAGAAGTATTCAATGATTTATATGCTAAATTTAAGAGTCTAAGTTCTAAAAACAAAGTTAAAAACTGAAAATTTAACTCTTGACTCTTAAAACAAAGTGTTACTTCAAGAGATAGAAGATCTCAAGAAGGAAAACTGTTATCAAGCATTTGAGATAAAAGAAATTGGAACAAGAACCAATCTCTTACAAAAAGAAATAACTAGTCTAAAAGAAAAATCAAATGATCTTCTTTCTATAGTGACCAAATTCACAAATGGTCAAGAGAATCTAGAAAGATTTCTTGGTTCTCAAAGATTCTCGGTTAATAAAACCAGATTGGGATATAGCTTCTTTGATACTCAAAATAGACCAAACTATGTGGTGAAAAATCAAAGACAATATTCTCAACCATTTATTCATAAAACTAAATTTTCCAGTTCTAATAGAAATGCATCTAATCATGAAACTTATAATGCTTATAAGCCTAGACATGATTATTCTAGAAATGCTAAATCTTTTTATAGAAAGAATATTTATTATCAAAGGAAACCAAAATCCAAATGGATATGGGTTCCTAAGACTAACTCTCATGGACCCGAAAATAAAAAGGGGTCAAGTGCTTTGTCTTCTAATTTTGTTGTAGGTACACAAAATAAGGAGCAAATGGATATTGGACAACGGTTGTTCCAAACATATGACTGGAAGGCTGAAGTTATTTTCCACCCTCCAAAATAAGGATGGAGGAACCGTCACATTTGGTGACAATAATAAGGGAAAAGTAATAGGTATTGGTAATATTGGTAATCCAAAATTTCCCTTGATAGAAAATGTTCTTTTAGTAGATGGTTTAATGCATAATTTATTATCTATTAGTCAATTATGTGATAAAGGTTTTCATGTTTCTTTTGAACATGATTTATGCTTAATTTCTGATTTTCAATCTAAAAAGATCATTTTTAAAGGTAAAAGAAGGAACAATGTGTATGAATTATATCTAGATGAGTTACCCACTTTCAATGAAAAATGTCTTATTGTTTCAAATGAAATTCAATGGTTATGGCACAAGAGACTTGGACATGTTAACTTTAAAATTATTTCCAAGTTATTCAAGAATGATCTTGTTATAGGTCTACCTAAAATACCATATAAGAAGGATCACTTATGTGATGCTTGCCAAATGGGTAAACAAATCAAGAGTTCTTTTAAAGCAAAAGATATAGTTTCAACAAAACGTTTTCTTGAACTTTTACATTTAGATCTATTTGGACCATCTAGAATTCAAAGTTTGAATGGTAGCAAGTATGCTTTTGTTATAGTAGATGATTATTCTCAGTTTACATGGGTGATTTTTCTAAAAAGCAAAAATGATGCTTTTTCAGAATTTTCTAAACTTTGTAGAAGAATTACAAATGAAAAATCTACATCTATAATTAAAATTCGTAGTGATCATGGTGGTGAATTTTAAAATGAATCTTTTCAAAAGTATTGTGATTTACATGGTATATCTCACAACTTTGATTTTCCTAGAGCGGCTCCACAAAATGGAGTTGTTGAAAGAAAGAATAGAACTTTGCAAGAATGTGCTAGAATCATGCTTCAAGATAAAAATTTACCAAAATACTTTTGGGTTGAAGCAATAAATACAGCATGTTATGTTTTGAATCGTGTTCTTATTCGACCAATCTTACATAAAACAGGTTTTGAATTGTATTATGATCGTATACCAAAGATCTCATATTTCAAAAAATTTGGTAGTAAATGCTTCTTGTTAAATACCAAAGATAATCTTGATAAGTTTGATTCAAAATCAGATGAATCAATATTTCTTGGATATTCTTCTAGAAGTAAAGCTTATCGTATTTTTAATAAAAGAACATCTTGCATTGAAGAATCTTTACATGTTGCATTTAATAAGAATTGTGAGCAGGTTATACCTCTAAGTGAAGGAGAAGAAGTAATACTTCAAGAAGAACCCTTGATAGAGAGTACTTCTCAAGAAAATATTCCTCTTCAACCAGTTTGGAAAGAAGTTCCTAATCATCCACATGAACAAGTTATTGGAGAAATAAAGAGTGGTGTCCAAACTAGAAGGCAATTAGAAAAATATATTGCAAATGTTGCTTTCATATCTAATATAGAACCAAAGAATATCAATGAGGCTTGTGATGATGAATTTTGGCTTTTGGCCATGTCTGAAGATTTTATGAGAATTAGGAGAGAACTAGGCATTTGCTCATTTTTAGATTTATAAAATTTGTTTTTGAAAATGCTGATTTTTTGAACAAAATCTCAAAATCGCATTGTATTAGTCGACCGATAAAATTTCTAGTCGACTGATGCTTTTAAATTTTTTAAAATGAGTCACACATTATTAGTCGACCGATAAAATTTTAGTCGACTAAATTTTTTTTTTTTAAATTTTAACTAAAGGGACCCAATACCCCTTGGATTTTTTTTAAAACATCCATTTTTTTAAAAAGGGCATCATTTCATTTCATTTTCACACCTTTTCGTTTTTATTAAAAACGAAACCCTTTGAAAAACGAAAACCTTCTCTCTCTCCTCTCTCTCTTCTGAAGAACCCTCAGAGTGTCGTTCGAACCTATCCTTGCCGGGATTTTCTGGTCGTGACAGGGAAACACCGGAATCCTCTTGCAGTAACTGGCGCATCTTCTGATCTCGCCGAAATCCTCTTGCCGTGACGGTGTATCTTCAACCATCGCCGGAATCCCCTTGTGGCAGCATTCTCACCTGCCGTCAGCCATCATATCCTCCTCTATTTTTGTTGCACGACGCACGACAACATCTTCCTCCTGCCGAACGCCATTTGGAAGTCAACATTATTCTCTGCAACTATTTTTTTGAGGTGAATCTGTTTTTTAACCATGCCTCATTCGAAGACTGCATCTGCAAAAGGTTTAGGTTCTCCTCCTCCTACACCTTCTTTAAGACATGGATTTTCTCTCAGATTACTCTGAAATCCTCTTTTATATGATACTTTTGGATCGATTTCTGCACTACCTATTTTACCAGGCCGAAATGTATTGTTTCACTTGTTTTCTCGTTACAAAATAAGAGAATTATTTCCAGGAATTTCACATCTTTTTTATGCCTGTGTAGACACCCTTCACTATCCTTTTCTGATTCACTTGTTTTATACAAATTTACATTTTGATCATGAAACTGGAGTTCTTTCCTCTCTTGTTTGTGATGTTGAAATTGAGTTTGATTCTAAACTACTTAGAGAAATCCTAGAAATTCCACCTTCAGACACTCTTTTCAATACTGTTGAATTAAATGATAAAAGAATTTTTGAACAAATTCTTCTTCTCGGTGCACCTCATTGTCCTCCTTTCAAAAATACCAATCTTCAAACTCGTGCACGCATTGTTGGACGAATCCTTGCCCACAATGTTCTACCTAAAACTGGTTCTTTTGATTACTATTCCACAGATCTATCTACGGCTCTTTATGTTTTATTTGGAAATATTTCTGTAAATTGGGCCAATGTGTATTTTACTAATTTGTGGAAACAAAAAACCATTTCTTCCTTATGGATGTCTTCTAACTCGTATTTTCAGACATTTCAAAGTTCCCTTAACTAATGAAAAATATATTGAGCAAAAGGAGTTCTTTGATCAAACTATTTTTAAACGAATGAAAATCAAATATCTGCGTCCTTTAAATGTTGATCAAATTGAACCATCTGATCCTATTGAACCATCAATTTCTGAACCCTCACCATCTTCTACGACACCTTCATCTCAAGCAAAAAGAAAGAAATTTTCTACAAGTCAAGACAATGATAAAGTTTTGCAGCGACTGAAAGCTTTGGAGCTGCATCAACGCACTTTTCGTGAAGATGTGACTCAACAACTTTCTTTGATTCAGAAAGATGTGACTGCAATCAAGGACTTGCTCAACTCACTTTTCTGATCTTTATGTTCTATCTTTACTAAACTTTGATACTTTATGGGTTGTAATATTTTAAATGTGTATTTACATTTTGCTTATGTTATTTCTACCCTTACTCCTTTTTATTATGACAAAGGGGGAGAAAAAGATAGCATTTTGCATAAGAAATGCGAAATTAAGAGAAAAAGATAGAAATTGCATATTGCATTATGACATGGAAATTACATCATGTGAAAGCACTGAAAATTTCATTTATGAAAAAGATTTAAAAATGCATGAAGTAATGATGGAAATGCAAACCAATCAATATGTGATATATGTGCTTTGAATGGACTAACTTTTAATGTTTTGCAGCATATTGATAGAGGGAGTAAAATCTTCATCTATGCATCTAAAATTCTCCATCTTTGATTAGTTTGTCATCATCAAAAAGGGAGAAATTGTTACGACAATGAAGCCGTACATGATACTTCAAGTACAAGGTTTTGATGATGAGCAAGTGAAATCAACTGCATTTCAGCTAAGGCAATGAAGAAATTGAAGAATTCGATGAAGAATCTTTGAAGACTAGTGTGCAAATGTTAAATTCATTAAAAGTCTTAGATTCTTGTAAGAGCCTTACTTAGAGTGCATATTTCGGTTGCATTTCAGCTAAAAAGTCTTTAGAAAAACTTTTCTAAAAGAACCCTTTATGAAAATCTTTTTAGAAAACTCTTTTTTTAAATTTTCGTGTTTATTAATCGACCAATAGACTCACCAGTCGACTAATCCTTTCGCGCCATATTCTCTAAAAAATCATTTTTGTCAAATTAGTCGACCGAAGGTTTTATCAGTCGACTGAACAAAATGTCTGTTTTCTGGAAATTTTAGCAGCAGTCGACTAATGACTTTATCAGTCGATTGAACAGAACATGTGTTTTCTGAAAATTTAGCAGCAGTCGACTAATGCTTTTATCAGTCGACCAGACAGAATGTATGTTTTTCAGAAGATTTTAGCAGCATCGACTGAAAGGTTTTTCAGTCTAGTGATGATATTATCAGTCGACTAATTTTATCTCTAGTCGACTAAGTTTCAAAAGTTCAGATTTTCAAACGGCTCGATTAACAGATTAGTCGATTGACGATAACTGTGAGTCTACTAATAACTAACTATTAGTCGACTAACTACTGTTTCAGTTGACTAATTTTGCCGTTTTTCCTGAAACTTCAAAAAGGCGTGTCTTTTCATTTTTCAAACGTTTTGATCGTTCCAAATGGACTATTTTGACACCCTTTCATACCCTCAACGTATGAAAACTTTCAACTATAAATATGAGTGCATTTTTACACTCAAAAGCACTTGAATTCAATCAATTTGAATCAATTACTCTTTGTTTTTCACTCATATTCATTTTCTCACTCACGTGATAATTTTCACTTCAGTTTTGCACTCAAATTCTTTTGAGAAATAGTGAATTCGTGAGTAGAGTATTTCAACAACCTCAAAAGCCAAATGCATCTCATTTGCATTCAAAAGAAGGGCTCATAGGTTGTATTGTAAGTTGTTACTTATTTTCTGTAAAAGGAAGGACTCCTTGGTTTAAAGGAGTTGTTTGCTTTCAGAAGGTGTGTTACTGAAAGTGTGACCGGATTTGGTCTGTATGATCTTGTAGTTACACAAGGTAGATAGTGGAAATCTCAAGCGGCTTTTGCTTGGGGACTAGATGTAGGTCGGGAAAGACCGAACCAAGATAAATTAATGTGTTCTTTGTGTGTTTGCTTTTCAAATTGCAAAATCCGTAAATATTTCGTAGACAATTTTAAAAGCACTATTCACCCTCCCTCTAGTGCTCGTTGCCTCGATCCTACTGCACTTTCATCAGTGACAAGGCTCCTATATTTTTGGGTTTTTCGAAATCCAAGTTTTATAAAAGGAAAGCCCATGTGATGCCACCTCAAGGTGGACCCCACATCATTTCTTTATTGAAATAAAAGCAAGAAAGTAAAACCTCTTTTTTGGAATTTTCATAAAAACTTAGACTAATTGGCAAAAAGTACTTGGCCTAATTACAGAAGTTTTGAAAAGAGGTGGCCCCTGTAGGGTGATTTTGTAAAAGAATGATATTTGAAATTGCTGACAAAAGGGCAACATCTGAGATAAAATGGCTAAGTTCAAATCTAAAATCCATATTAAAAACTATCCAACTCATTTTCCTGAGAAAATCTTTTCGAAATTCAGAGTCCTGGGGATAAAATGGGAAGAATTGACAATTTTGAAGACCTAGAGTTTTGAAATCGATTTTGAAAAGAGTTAAAAACTCGAATCTGGATTGAGAATTTTGAAATCGAGAATTCTGGATCTTGAAATGACATGTTGTGCAGTGCAGTGATGTGGAATGCTCATGCAATGATATGCAAAGATATGTTTTATGAAATGCAATCCTGAACCAGGATTTGTAGATTCCCATCTCCTGTCAGGAATAAAACTTTGAAAATCTGAGCTAAAATAGAGAAATTTTGAGAATTGCAGATGAAATTTGGGCTTTTGCAAGTTTCAGGCTTAGAAAATGACCATTTTGCCCTCCAGCAATCTCAGGGGATGAATGATGATGTTTGGTGGAAATGTCGGGGAGGTGAGTGAAAATTTGGGGTGTTTACAAATGCCCCTCTTTGCTACTAAGCTGGTTTGTGGTCGAGCTTAGTGTCAAAGAAAAACACACCAAATTTGGGCTATATAAAATGCCCCCAGTTAAAAGGATCTGACTGGGTATGAGAAAATTGGCCCTGAGGATGGTGGATATGAAATGAAGAATGAAGAGGAATAGATTTGCTCTGTGGCGATGAAGTTCAGGTTTTTCCCTTATCCTGGATGGGACAAAAAATGCTTCGCATGGGAAGAAGCTCAGGTTTAACCTTCGGTCTGATTGAGGAATGAAATATCTCATCGAAATGAGACTCAGGTTTTTACCCTTAACCTGATTGGGCAGAAAATGAAATACCTCATCAAACGAGGCTCAAGTTTATACCCTTAACCTGATCGGGCGGAAAAATGAAATACCTCGTCAAATGAGGCTCCGGTTTATACCCTTAACCTGATCGAGCGGAAAATGAAATACCTCATCAGAGTGAGGCTCAGGTTTATACCCTTATCCTGATTGGGCGGAAAACTAAAATACCTCGTCAAATGAGGCTCAGGTTTATACCCTTATCCTGATTGGGCGGAAAATGAAATACCTCATCAGAGTGAGGCTCAGGTTTATACCCTTAACCTGATTGGGCGGAAAAATGAATGGAATCCTCGTAAGAAGAAACCATGATGAAACCTTCGAATTTTGCACAATAAATCCGATAGGGGTTTTGCAAAAGGAAGTAAAATGGGGTCAAGACATGTCAAGAACGAACATCAATCTCTCACTTCATGTCAAGATAGCTAGAAAATATTGTCAAAATATTGAAAATTTTGTTGTTGATTCAAAGTATTTGAAAATGATGCACATTGTTGCAAAAATATTCCTCCTTTTCTACCTGAAGTATTACCTCCTAACGGGATTGACTTCATGGAATCAAGATTTGGAATTCAAATTGCTTACGATTGACCTTATTCAAGGAAGCTATCAATTTACTTGATATGAATAGGAAAGAGAGAATTTAATATTATGAAAGCAATTTATGAAAGAATATTGATAATAGAATTTCACAAAATTAAAGAAGATTCTTGATAGATTTGGCAGTTTGATATCCTGGGATACTTCTCTCATGATAATCTTTTTGCACTCTTTTGAACTCTCTTGGGTTTTGGGGGAGTTTATTACATCATCCTTCATTTTGGAGATGTCTTGACTTTTCTTTTCTTTTTTTTCCCTCTCTCTCTCTTTTTGGATGGGTACGTCGCAAACTCCTTCAACTTGGAGATGTTCTGATCCTTCTTTACCTCAGGGATTATATTGACGATATTAGTTCATGGGTTGGAGATCTCTAGATGATAGTGGAAATTAAATATCTTTTAGGGATTGTCAGGAGGTTCATCGCATCTACCTTCAACTCGATAGTGCTTTGGACTTTCCCTGGAAGGATCCATCACAAACTCCTTTATCTCGGAGATGTTTCAAATCTACTTTGACCCCGGGGGTCTACTAGCCTAATTTGTCTTCATCTTGAAGACAATTGAGAGATCCCTTTTGAGGATATTTAATTACAACTTAGGTGATCTTGAGGAGACAGGGCTTGGGTGAATTCTCTCTTTTTCTAGCACTCAGGATATTTCCACTGCCTCATTTTTGCAAGAATGGTCTTTAAAGATGTGCCATAACTGCGATCAATATCAATCATTTATGGCTTTGCAATAGCATTGAATTTTCTTTGTTGGCCATATCGAGGATTTATCCTTCATCTTTTTGGTTGGCAAATAGAAAGAATTTGAATTTTGAATCCTTCTTCGCAAAAGCTTTTCCCTTTTGGAAGTAATGCTGAAGGTATTCTGAGGTACAAATTTGTGCGATAAAGATTTTGAAATCAACAAGTAATTGATTGACAAATTGATAAAATGTTCTTGAAATCTTTAGTGAAAGAGAGCATTTAAAGTCTGACTTAACGCATCTGTGATGAAAATTATCTTCTCCTTTCCGCAAAGGAGGCAACTATCAGTTCCCTAGGGACAATATCCGTTTAATTAAGAACGACCATCTCTGGGAATAATATTAGTTCAATTAAGAACAATCATCAGTTCATTGGGAACTATATCAGTTCAATTAAGAACGATCATCGGTTCGCTGAGAACTATATCAGTTCAATTAAGAACGATCATCAGTTCGCTGGAAACTATATCAGTTCAATTAAGAATGATTATCAGTTCCTGGGGAACACTATTAGTTCAATTAAGAACGACTATCAGTTCACTTGGAACACTATCAGTTCAATAAAGAACGACTATCAGTTCACTTGGAACACTATCAGTTCAATGAAGAACGACTATCAGTTCACTTGGAACACTATCAATTCAATGAAGAACGACTATCAGTTCAGTTGGAACACTATCAGTTCAATGAAAAACGACTATCAATTCACTTGGAACACTATCAGTTCAATGAAGAACGACTATCAGTTCACTTGCAACACTATCAGTTCAATGAAGAATGACTATCAGTTCCTGGGGAGCACTATCAGTTCAATGAAGAACGACTATCAGTTCACTTGGAACACTATCAGTTTAATGAAGAACGGGAACCATTATGAAGAGTTGGATCGCTTCTATGAATGGTTTCATGATTATCCCCTTATCCTGAACAGGAAAATGAAAATTTGATGACCAGACGATCGAAATTGAGAATTTGGTAATTTGAAAATTAGAAATTGGGTGACCCGGAGGTCGAAATTAAAGAATTGAATGACTCGAGGGTCAAAATTGAAGAATTGAATGATCCGAAGATTTAAATTGGAAATTGGTCGACAAAAGGTCAAATTAGAGAAATTGACCGACCTTGAAGATCAAGGTGACTTGGATAAACAAAGGAGAATAAAGAGTTCGAGTTAGAGCTCGAACAAGGTAAAGAGATCACGAGTCAGAACCCGAATCAATAAAGGAAAATAGAAAGCTCGAGTTAGAGCTCGAAAAAGGTAAAGAGATCTCGAGTCAGAACTCAGATCAACAAAGGAAAGATAAATTGAGAAAAGACCTGAGTCAGAACTAGGATCTTCAATGGGAAAGTAATTTAAAAGAAAACCTGAGTCGGAACTCGGATCTTCAAAGGAAAAATAGTTTAAAGGAAAACCTGAGTCGGAACTCAGATCTTCAAAGGAAAAATAATTTAAAGAAAAACCCGAGTCAGAACTCGGATCTTCAAAGGAAAAATAATTTAAAGGAAAACCTGAGTCAGAACTCGGATCTTCAAAGAAAAAAATAATTTAAAGGAAAACCCGAGTCGGAACTCAAATCTTCAAAGAATTTTTTTTTTTTAAGGAAAACCCGAGTCAGAACTCGAATCTTCAAAAGAAAAATATAAACCAACTTGAAAGTTGGATTTTGAAAAAGAAGAAATCTAAGTCGTAACTCGAATTTCTAAAAGAAAAATGGACCAACCTGATAGTTGGTTTTAAAAGAAATAAAAGTCTGAATCAGAATTCAGATCTTCAGAGGAAAACTCGATTAGAGGATCAAAATTTTGCAAATTGCTAGTGCGGGGACTGGATTTTGGAAAGAGGATTCTATCTAAAGAATTTTGAGGAAAAATCAACAAAGATTGCAAACTGAAGTTAGGGATTGATGATTAGGATGAGAAATCATTCAGTCTCAGGATTTATCCCTTATCCTGAATGGGAAGTGAATAGAAATTGAAGAATTTTGGGGAAATCATGAAAAATGATTAAGGTTTATCCCTTAATCTGAAGGGGAATTTTGATGCAAATTGAATGCGAATGAATAAGAATGAGTGCAAATTGATGCAAATGAATGCAAAATTAATGCAAATGGGTGCATATACATGCAAAATGAGAGATTGGTTTATCCTGCCTGTATACAGGATGTTTTGAGGTAAAGATAAATTTTCAAAAAAATGCCCCATTGTAACTAGGGAGGAAAATTTTGAATAAAAGAAGGATAATTGATGAATAAAGCGACAAGCTCCTTGACTGATAGACATCCTCAAGATCATTCCTCACAAGAGAGACATTGTAAAAAGGAAGGAGAAACAAATAAGATGGCGCCCAGCTATTGGAAAATTTGATGATTTTATTGATGCTTTAGAATCAAGTAAAGAGAATGGGATTACATTATGCTTTTGAAATAGCAAGATGAGAAATGGGAAAGTGTCGGCATTGTCATCTTCTAGAATGATTATGAAAAAAGCTTAGTCAGGATGACTAGTCCTCCTTTTCCTCTTCAACGAGGAGCTTCTTGTCAATGCAGTCTTGAACAATGTTATTAAGGACGAAGGAGTTTTCTGTATCATGACCTACTGCTCGATGAAACTTGCAAAACTGTTCTTTGAATCTGCCCATAATTGCTGGGGGATCAACGACTTTAGGCAACCGGACAATATCTTTTGCAAGCATATACTCCAGAATACTCTCGAGTGTTTGATCCAGAGGGGTGAATTCTCGATCAGTGCTCCAGTCCTTGTGCTTTGGTTTTTCCTGATCTTTCTCCTTATGCTGAGGGCTGGATTGGAGAGGTTTATCACTATTGATGTCCTTCCCTTTTTGCCTTTTGAATCTCTCCAAGCTGCTACCATGATTATTCTTGTTGCCTTTGCTACTATTGGCTGAAAAAGTGGGGTGAGCCTTCTTCTTGGCATCTTGACTGCTCTTTGCAATGGTAATGCCCTCATAGACCTCATTCTCCATTCCCATCTCGAGTCATTCGGCTCGTTCAATGAGTTTAATGAAAGACTTGGAGGGTGAGGTAGAGATGAGACTCCTCAAAGGCTGTGAAAAGTTATTCAGGATGATTTGGAGTGCATGCTCCTCTGAAATCGGGCTCCTCATTTTATTGTAGGTCTTTCTCTATCTGCGAATGAAGTCTCTTGCTTTTTCATTTTCATTCTGCTTTAGATTGCAGAGATGGCTCAATGTTGGGAGCACTTCCGTGTTGAACAGAAAGCGTTCAATAAACAAATTTACAACTTTATCAAATTCCTTGAGCTCGATGGGATTGATATGCTCAGCATACCATTTGGCTGCAGCCCCTTCCAAGTTGCGAGGAAAGCAAAGAAACAATGCTCTGTTGTCTTTCTTGAATCTTGAGCACTCTGCGAAGAACATGGCGAGATGTGCTTTCGGGTCGCCAGAACCATCGAACTTGATGAATTTCTGGGGAAGGTTCTCCAGATTATCGTCTCCTTCTAAGCCATCGTAGAAATCTTCACTTGTGAAGACTTTCTTACCTTTGTCGCAGGCCTGCAGATCTTTTATTACTCTAGCCATTTCTTTGAACTGCGCTTGAAAAGGATCTGTCACTACTTGAACCTTTGGCTTGCGAGTAATTTCTGGGATGATCTCGTATTCTTCATCTGTATCATCTGCTGATTCTTCTGAAGTATCCTCTGGTTGAACATATTTCTTAGAAGACTTGGTTGCTTTCTTAGCCACACGATCTCTAATTCTCTGACTGAATGGATTTTTGTCTGCGCTGGTGCCAGCCTGCTCCCTCATCATCTTCTTCATCATTTTTTGGAACATGGCATACATCTGCGAATCTGTGTCATCGTCTTCTTTTTGGCCCTGACTCCTGACTGATCTTGGCGAGTCCATTTCTTCTTCTGAAGCTGAGGAGTAGATAATACGCTGAATTGGTGCAGTCTTCTTCCCTGACCTTGTTTGAACCATCAAATGCTGCGAAGGCTCTCTACAGGATAAAGTCTTAATTAGACTCTAAGGAAATTTTTAGATTGGGAGGAAAATTATATGGTAGACAATTGGAAGAATATCCCATTACTAGGGATGGAGTCACCGCTGAAATCACGACGACTGTGTTGTCATTCTTTGCAAGAGAAATAAACAACAGAAAATGTGCCTTGTTACCTAGGCGAGGTCGTCAACCATGAGGAAAATACCATTTTTTGAAAGAAAGAGATATCTCTTGGAAAAATAATCTACAAACGAATTTAGAATAAGGAGACGGCAAAAGGAAAGGTGGATAAACAATTTTTATTGCAATAATCAAGGTATGCACGAGGAAAATAAGGTGAAGAATTTTGCAAATAGACAAAAGGATTAAAAATCCAATGAGAGAAAACATATGGTTTTGGAAAATCGCAGACAGGATAAAAATGCAGCTGGAAATTCGAGGTCCAGTAGAACGGAAGAATGGAAAATCACCTAGAGTTTTGGGAGAAATCAGATGGTTTGAGAAAATCGTCCAGGGATTTGATAAAATAAGAGAAATATCTTGTGAAAAAAATAAGGATATTTGAAAAATGGTCTAATATTTTGGAAAAAATTAGGAAATATGAAGAATTGAGGAAATAAGGTACATACAATCACATCCTACACATACATTCATGCATATACAACACTCCCTAAAAGGCTGACTCTAGATGCATCATTTTGAAAAGCAGTTGTAGGACCCTAATCCTAACTTTAGGTTCAGATCATCTTTGTCCAATCCAGTTATGCCGATATACTCGAGTTGAGAGCCGAAGTACGTGGCATAGAACTTCAACTCCGGTTCTAGGCTAAAGTTTTCCAACATCCTTGAGCGCCTACCGATATACTTCAGACTGTGGTCCTTAGTACGTGGTAGGGGGGCGTCAACCCAAATAGAAGGCCCAGTTGTGAGGCTCTGTCCCGAACTAAGGTTCTGGAAGAGAGCCCAGCAATGTGAAGACCGGGTAAAGATAAGTAAGAGGGGTTTGAAAAAAATGATCACATGAAAAAAATAGAGGGCTCTAAATCCTAGAGAGATAGATTTTTAAAAACTTTTGAAGAAGCATACATTGTTTGCATTCAGATCCTAAATTGAGGAGAGTTGTGTTTAGACCTAAGTGTAAGACCCGCAAAATTTTCTGAGGAATTTACCGTTTGCTTTGAGTTGATAATGTATACTTTCGTATGGTTATGAGGTTGAATCGTGTAATTAGCTATAATTTGATGATGCTTTGTATTTTAGCTTTGTGCGCGCAACCCAAAAATCGGGTAAGTACACTTGTAAGTAAGAAGAGCCTAATTTCGGATGAATTAACTTCTAAAACTTTAAGGGTAAGTTTGTAATGTATTTGTATAGCTTGTCCCCGAATTTGGGACCTATACGACGGAAAAACCCCGTTAGTGCATGTGAATTATGAGATTTGCTTAATGATTGTACGCGAGTCGTAATAAGCCTATTTTTTTACAAACGAAGGAGAATTTTCTTAAGAGGCATTGAACATTCCATGTTAATTGAGGGTTTGAAAATAACTAAATGATTTATTGAGGTTAATTTAATATTTAAAAGCATAAAATAAGCATTGTTTTAGAATATAGTGCATTTGGCGATTTTGGATTTGGATCCGGATCGGCTAGAGGAGGCCAAAACCCATGTGGCGCCCCCTCTAGTGGACGTTTTTGTCCATGGTGGACCAGCTGGTCAGTAGTTGACCAGCTGGGTGGCATTCTTGCAAAGAATGCATGACTTGAAAAAAGGGAGGGCCTCTATTGGCCCAACCCTTGATTCAAGGCTCATGATGAAGCTTAAGGCTTCATCACGAGGGGTGATTTCCCTAGGAAGGAGGCATGGGGCTGGCGCCCCATGGCTTCTTAGTAATTGTTTTGAAGTTTTCAAAATAAGGAAAAACGAGTGGCTGGTTTAGGTGTCAGCCAAGGGCACACTCTTGTAAAATTTTCAAACAATAATGGCCCTTATAAAGCTTGTTCAATGGCGTTTTTGAAAGCTTTTCTGAAAATTTTGAAAAGAGAACATGCATTGGGCGTTTGGGCGGCTATGGGGGGGCGTGGAGCACCCCAGCCTTCCATCTACCCTCATTCAAACCCAATCGTTCTTTCTTTTAAACCCTATGTACTTAAGCCATCAAAGGAGAGAGAAGGTATTTTCTTGAGGGGCGATTTTTCTTGGAGGCCCTCTCTCTCCTCTCTTGCTCTTCTCTCCCTCTCCATCCTTTCTTCTCCAAATCGTGAGGTTTAGTGTGGGAGCTCAGCTCCATCCACGTTGTAGCTTCAGCTCTAGCTACCATCTACATCTTCACTAAAGCCTCGAAGGTGAGACACCTCTTCCCATAACCCTATTGTGGATTTCGATTGAACTAGTTTCTACATATTTGCTTTCATGTTTGAGCTATTGGTTGTTGCATGAGTAACCATTCACATTTTTCCAGCATTTTGTAAGTCGATGCTTGCATTCTTTAGCATGCTATGCACCTAGACTACACTAAATCTACCCCTTTGGGTTATGTTCGTAAAGGCCAATATTGTTGCCGGTGATGGCAGCAAAGTTGGGTTTTTCTACATGATTCGGTTGGCAAGGAGGCCACGGTTTGGCACAAGCCCAGCAAAACCACCTATTCGGGTTAGTCCCTCTTTGGGTGTTGCTGGCTTAGGCTAAACATGCCGAGCCAATGGTGGAGTGCACCATTGTTTCTTTTCTTTCTATCTTATATTGCTTTCCATTTTTTGGCCATAGTCGTCTTGGGCCATGGTTTTTAATTTTGTTTTAGCTGGCCTAGCCCGGTTGTTGGACGTGTCCAGCAGTGGTCGACCTCAGACCGACTCCCAGCCTGGGCGTCTCTTTTTTTTTTCTCTCCTTGTGGTGTTGCGTGAACCTTGGCCGAACCCACCAAACCGGGTGGGTGTGGGCCGGTTCACCGTTGGCCTGACATGGTCTGGACCGAATATGGTCCAGACCTGTCAAAGGCCTAAGCTTGGTCCAGTTGGACGTCAACCCTTCACGCCCTCTTATCTGGGTTCTCGGACCTGCTGCAGTGGTTGGGCTGCAGCCGGGGGCAGGTTGGTGGGCCTGCACCCCACCCTTGGACGTTGGATGTAGCTCAGTTTTGGTCTGGACCAGTCGGTCCAGACCTGGACCGTTGTAGTGGGTGGAGCCCCACTCGGTCTGAACGTTTAGTCCAGACCTCGCCATGGTTTGAGTCAGCCCAGCGTGGGTCTGGACTAATCAATCCAGACTTGAGGTTGCACTTCTCTTGCCAAAGACCTATGTGATCCTATGTTCGGCTCTTGTGATTTGCGTGACAGCACTGTCTTCCTCTTGCAGTTTGGTTCCAGCAGCAAGCCAGTTGCTGTCACCACTGCAGTCGAGGTGGCTGCCACAGCGCGGTCCAGTAGTGCTGCCCAAGCAGGGCCTGCTGTGGGTTGGTTGTGGTGCCCCATGGCGCCGAGTGACAGCATAGTTAGTTGTCTCCTCTTCGGTTCAGCAGCGCTGCCCAAGTTGGGCCTGTTGTGTGCGTGGTGCTCCATGGCACCGATGTGACAGACTTTGGTGTGGGTCTGTTTTGGACAGACTCCCGCCCAGCAACCGATTGTAGCCGCCTTGGTGCCAGGCTCGCTGCCATCTTTTTTTGTGTTAGCAACATGAATTTTCCTCTCTTTCACCGTGTTTTTAGCGTTGTTAGTGGACCTCCGAGCTGCAGCCTATGGGGCTGCAATTGTGTTTGATGCGGGATCCAATATCCCAATGAACCCATAAAGTGTTTTGACTAGTTACGAACCAATGCAAATTTATGTAAAAATGGTTATGTATGTGCACTAAATGACAAACCCATCAATACGAGTAATGTGGATGCATATCTTTATGCATATGTTTGCTTTTGCATAGAACGCAAAGTACTTGCAATTGGTGCCTTATCGAATGCCTTTCAAAAAGGGTTTTTTTGCGAAACCTATGTCGTATATTATCAAATCAATGCAATCATCATATTCATTATAATTAAATATATTTTCCTAAGTCCGAATGGATCTTGAGGCACATCTATATGGGAATTTAGTCTTTTGAGACTTATGTGTTTTTGGAACTCCTTGGCGAGTCTTGGTGCGGGTGAAGGCCCCACTTCGCGAGATGAGCTCGCTACTGTTAGAAATACATGGATTATATGATTTTGCACGTCTCGTGGTTCGTTTCTAAAAATGCTTTACCGTGGAAAAATGTTTCTAACTGTCTCATCATAATGTGCAATGATTTGTATCGTCACTTGGCTAGTTCTCGTACTTATGGCACGATGCACATGTATGTCCACTTGTATCTATGCACAGTTCACGATGATACATTTGTTTTGCATAACACAGTCTCTTGTGTTGTTACATTAGTAATTTATGTTCTATGATGCATACCACGTTACAAATACTACGAATTGTGTTCAATTATGTTCCTTGATGCATACTATGCGATAAATGCTATGAATGGTGAAATGAATAGTCGTAGTTAAGTTTTCATGTCTTGCTTAGTTGTATTGACTCATGCTAGTTGTTACCGCTTATTACTCCATGTGTAGTTTTATCACTGCTTTATACTTGCTTAGGTTGTAACTGCTCAATTATTGTAAATAAGCATGCTACGTGTTTCATGATAAACTGTGCTCTCGATTTCCATACATTGGTATATTGTGTTTTGGTTTGTCTCACCAGCTCGAAAGAATACTGACCCCATTTTATGGGGATACAGGTGTTTTGCTTAGGTGTGCGATGGAGCTTGATGTGCGGCAGCGGACATGAACCCACACTTCTGAATACTTCAAGGATCTTGGAAGTTGTTGTTTTGTAAAAAGGGAATGATTTATACTATTGTAAAATGATGATAAAAGTTGTTTCAAATCAGTGTTGTTTCATTCCTGCGACCCGCCCAGAGTTTGCCACTTGTTTTTCCCTTTTAGTTCTTTCGCACTTGCGCAAATGTTTTAAAAAAAAAAGGTTTACCCAAAATCCAAAGGATTTTAAGGATTTTACAAGTCAGGAATTCTGGGGTCCTTTCACTAAGTCTATGTGAGCATGAAAGTATCTCCACAATATAGTCCTACCAAACCATGCCTAAGCTATATGCAATCAATGTCAGCTAGGTCAGAATCTAGGCTCCTAGGTTCGCATAATATCAAAAAGCAAAAATAGCTGACATTTTGAGAACACAGTTTTGATAATTGAACTAAGTTAAGCACACTTTTGATCAGACAAGGATAGGTCCCATCACGGTTGCCAAACCTGTTATCGTCGCAAAATTTATTTCCCTTCCCTGCGGGAGAGAGGGGAAAATGTTCTGTGAGTCAAACTTGACCAGAATTTGAAAATTGTTTTGAAATACTCGCCTCCGTTTTTTAAAATAGCGGGAAAATTCTGAAGAATGGGACTCGACCGGTACGAGGTTCGACCGTTCCTGCTGCCTTTAACAGAGGTAATCGAACCAAGGATCAAATGTGTGCTTGACTTAGCTAAATTATCAAAATCGTGTTCTATCCTAAATGCACAGAGAATTCAGGCATGTGCTATGAAAAGTTGTAAAATGCTAGTTGGAAAACTTGATGTATGCTCGGAAAATGTTTTGGAGTTGGAAAATGTTTCTAAGGCAAAAGATGGAAATCAATTTCTCAGGAAAACTCTGATAAAAGGATTTGAAATCTCAAGAAAGTTTATAAAGGTTTGGGAAAATCATGAAGGAATGAGAATCTCGAGAAAATAGAAAGAATTCTTCAGAAAAGGCAAACACTTGAAGGGAAAATGCTTGTCAGAAAAACTCCAACCTTTGAAAATTTTCTTTGGAAAGTGATTGAAGATTCATAGGGAAACTCTTTGGAGAAGGAAAATCAAAACTCAGAAAATTGAAATTCTGAGAATCTTAGCCTTGAAATATTTGAAAATCGATTTTTGATTTTTTAAAGATGCTAGAAAATTTTCTTTGAAGAATTGAAAATGAATTCTAAGAAAGGAGTCTTTCCCAGGAAAATCACAGGAAACTTAACTTAAGAAAATCCAACTTTGAAATTTTTTAGAATCTCTTGAGGAATCGATTTTCTTAGAATGAAATTTTCTTGAGAAAAGGTATAAGAAAGGCATGTAATTTCATGATGCAAACTATCCTGAATGAATGAATGTCTTTTTATGAAAACCTCTTTTCAAGAAAATATGCAGTTTTAGAATTAAATTAAGGTAAGATTACTATATATTCCGACTATGGCCGTAAATATGCTTGTAATTTACTTAGTTAATTCTAAAATATTTTATAAAATTTGAAGATATGCAGTGAATTTTGGAAGATAGCCTAAGAGTGTAGGCTCGGTGTGACTAGTAGGAAGATGTTGAATCTAGGTCTCGTCCATATTCTGACTAGGGCCGTAAATATGGACTCCACCGAGTTCATCAACTCCCTAAGAGTTGGTGCATGTGCCATTCATGTACATCCATAGTGATTTTGAAATAAAATGCATGAATCACATAATCATGATATTGCAGAAATTCAAACTATATGATATGCATCCTAGTCTAAGCAGAAAAATAAATCTCTTATTCCAAAGTTTATATTATTACATCACTAAATAAAATGAAAGAAAGACAATTGCAGACTTCATCTCTTTCCTTTGAATGTCTCTGCCAAGCTTGAAATGGGGTTAGCTCAAATATGTGGGTCTTTCCAAGATTTTCCAATAATATCCTGAGCTTACTGGACTTAGCTGGATATAAACCCGATTTTCATACTTCCTTGATATTTAAAATGATGCAAATGCAAGAAAATCCAGTAATAAATAGTTTGAAATTCGGAATTGTAGTCAAAATGACCAAAATACCCCTAATATTGAAGTTATACTTTTAAAATTAGGTGTTTTTTAAGGAATTTTGGTAAAATTTGAGATTTTTGAAATTTGAATTGAACCAAATGACGATGAAATGCATGATGATATGCTGATAAACATATTAGGACTGTAAAATCAGAATTGATGTTTGAAACTTGGCCAAAATAATGAATTTTGCTTGTTTTTCGCTTGGATTCAGGTCCCGCGAGAGCCCCGATTTGATAATACGACTAAACCGATCATCAAACGGTATTCAAATCATGCCAAATTTGGTAGAGAGCATCCCTCTACCCTTAGAAACAATATAGAATGATAAAATGTATGTAATGACATGGCCTAAATGCCAAATTTCAAAGAAAACCCTAAAATAAGCAAATTTCGCATATGGGTACGAACCAAACATAGCATTTAACGCAATAATGCAAAAATCCACCATAGAAATGTCTGATATTTTGCAGTCTGCTAAAGGACATAAAAATGAATATCTATGGCTTTTACAGCTCCGGGATTTTACCTACGGTGAGTTCGGTAACAGAGATTTGGTTCTGACGGGACTAAAATCAACAGAATCTGATGTGGAAATGGATAAAAAATAATAACTGACAATAAAAATTTCAGAAAATTAAATGGATAACTACTGACATGAATATAAACAACTTTCATTTGTATGGATTTGGCATTTGATCAACTGGATGAGAAATAAAAATGCGACATTACACACATAAACCAGAACATATGTAAGTACCAAAACAGGAGACTGAAATAAAAAATACAGAACTGGCATGAAGGATGTCTTAAAAATTTCAGAATCAAATAGAGGACATTCATAACATAAAGTTAACTTTTTACAGATTTGGATTTGGAGCTATATCTAGAGAGAACCAGTCGACTTAAGTCGATCCAGAGTCTTAGAAACTCAAATCACGCTCTGACACGTGCCCCGAACTCTCAGATTTTTGTCATACAGTAAACAAAAACATAAAAATCGGATAAAATCAAATTAAATATTAGACTCAATCCCGAGTTTAGGTAATTTTTTGAATTGAAAATCGGATCTCACATGATGAAGATCTCGATTTTACAAGTTGAGACCAAATATTTAGAACGTTTCCTGAGTCATAAAACCCGACTTGGCATTTTAAACTTTGAATGCAGTAAATGAACTCAAATGGTTCCTATTTTTTGCAGATTATCAAGGACAGCTATGGGTATAAATACGATTTTTTTGGCATTTTTAAAGAAAATTAAAAATATAAAATAACGAGTGGACTGACTGACAAAAATAGAGAATTATAGAAACTAAACAGAATTGAAATAAATGCTAGAAAAATCTAACTAATTCCTAAAATATGCTAAATTAACGAAATAAAATATGAATTAAATCTACTTAATGCATAAATGCTAGAAAATCATCAAGGAAGCATAATTATTTTTAATATATGTCATTTTATGAGAATAGTTTGATCCATCATTCAGACGAACCCTTTCTTCAAAACAAAAATTCGATATGCAAATCGAGACAAGAGCATTATTTCAATAGAACCAATTAGAATAAAAACTCACCTTGTGTTCTTCCGGTATTTCTATAGCTTCAGGAGTCAAGTTTCAAATGGGACTAAAGAGGGCGTGGACTCAGAGAAGAGAACGGGAATTAAAAACTTAAGTTGAAAATGCAGAACCAAAAAAGAGCTCCCCCTTCTCACTAGGCGTGGGCTAGGGTATTTATAGATTTTCTAAAGAATTTTGAAATTCAAACAGAATGAATCTGGACCCTCCATGTGGCGCCATCTGAGGGTATGCTACTTTGGATTTTTTGAATAAAAATGCAAATTTTGTAGATATGACACCTCAGCAAAATTTGAAAATATTAAAAAATAAAGTTTGCTTAATTCTCTCTACAGGATCTTCTCATGTGGCGCCACCTATGTGTAGGCCCACTTTGGAATTTTGTTAAGCAAATAAAAAATAAATTTAAAGAGGAGAATTCTGGATTTGCGCCACCTCAATATGGAATTTGAATATTTGAACTTTTGCTTTTTTTGAAGGAAGCAGAGAGAGACATGTGTCATTTGCTTTTTTTGGAGGAAGCAGAGAGAGACATGTGTCATTTGCTTTTTTTGGAGGAAGCAGAGAGAGACATGTGTCATTTGCTTTTTCTGAGGAAAGCAAAGAGAGACATGTGTCACTTTCTTTTTCTGAAGAAAGCAGAGAGAGACATGTGTCACTTGCTTTTTCTGAGGAGAGCAGAGAGAGACATGTGTCACTAGATTTTTCTGAGGAGAGGAGAGCTTGACACGTGTCAGCTGCAGGAGAAAACACATCAGATGACGCCATCTCAGGGGGGGACAATTCTACTTTTTTTGGAGAAAGGAGAGTTGGACACGTGGCGACTCAGGGTGGCCCCAGAGTGCCATGTGGCAAGGGAGAGAGAAATAAAGGTGGTGGACATGCTACTTTAGGGAAGCTCCACTTTGACACATGGCATGAAATAGGAAAAGGTGACTGAAGACATGTGGCACCACCTTAAAGAGGTCCCACACTGACACATGTTAGAAGATAAAAAGAGGAAGATGTAGGGAGGACAAGTGGCGATTAATGGAGGTGCAGGGAGGGAGATACGTGGCGTCACCTCAAGGTGACCCCACACTGACACATGGAAAAGAAATGGAAGGTGAGAGAAAATGACATGTGGTGCCACCTCTAGGTGAACCCTACACTGACACATGGCAGAGGATGGAAGGAGAGAGAAATAAAGCATCAAATGTCCCCATCTCAGTGACAAGGCTCTTATATTTTTGGGTTTTTCGAAATCCAAGTTTTATAAAAGGAAAGCCCATGTGATGCTACCTCAGGGTGGACCCCACATCATTTTCTTATTGAAATAAAAGCAATAAAGTAAAACCACTTTTTGGAATTTTCATAAAAACTTAGACTAACTGACAAAAAGTACTTGGCCTAAATACATAAATTTTGAAAAGAGGTGGCCCCTGTATGGCGATTTTGTAAAAGAATGATATTTGAAATTGTTGACAAAAGGGAAACATCTGAGATAAAATGGCTAAGTTCAAAGCTAAAATCCACATTAAAAACTATCCAGATCGTTTTCCTGAGAAAATCTTTTTGAAATTCAGAGTTCTGAGGGTAAAATGGGAAGAATTGACAATTTTGAAGACCCAGAGCTTTGAAATCAATTTTGAAAAGAGTTAAAAACTCGAATCTGGATTAAGAGTTTTGAAATCGAGAATTCTGGATCTCGAAATGACATGATGAGCAGTGCAGTGATGTGGAATGCTCATGCAATGATATGCAAAGACATGTCTTATGAAATGCAATCCTGAACCAGGATTTGTAGATTCTCGTCTTCTGTCAGGAATAAAACTTTGAAAATCTGAGCTAAAATAGAGAAATTTTGAGAGTTACAGATGAAATTTAAGCTTTTGCAAGTTTCAGGCTCATAAAATGACCATTTTGCCCTCCAACGATCTCAAAGGATGAATGATGATGTTTGGTGGAAATGTTGGGGAGGTGAGTGAAAATTTGGGGTGTTTACACACATTTCCTATCGATATTATTGACCTCCTTATGAGTTGCGTTGGGCGATTGACCCACGTTCGTGAGCGAGCTCATGAGTCTTAATATCCTTAAGACATTAAATAGTGTTAGGTCACCTTCACCGGCAAAAGGCCCCTCTTGACTTTGTCGTAAAGCACATGATTGGGCGAGCTAGATTGTTGTGCGTTGTTTGTGTTGCCCTGTGGGGAACACAAAGCCAGATGAGCCAAAGTACCTCGGAAGGAGAGGATGTTGCTAGATAAGCATAATTATGACATCTGCTCGGTTACCCTTTTCACAAAATGGTTTGCCTTAAAGAATGTAGATTGAATGCAAGTTTCCTTCTTCTATCCGAAGGAGTAAGCAAGAAAATACTATTACATATCTTGTGATACATTTCTAGAGACGCCTTACCTTCGTTAAATGTTTCTAACTGTCTCATCATGATGCACATAGCTTGTATTGCTACTTTTGCTAGTTCTCGTACATGTTGCACGGTGCACATGTATGCTCACATGCACATATAATTTGGTTGCATGTTTCTAGCAGTTCCCTCATGTTAGACATAGTTCTGTTACGTACTTTTAATTCCTATTATAATTGTTATTATGTTCATGCTTTCCTGAAAATGGTATGTTGTGAATGGTTTATCTCACCACCTCGCAAGAGGTTTGACCCCATTTTATGGGGATACAGGTGATTGACAAGTTGTGCGATGGGGCTTGATGTGCTGCGAAGCTTGGACTGTCACACTTCTAGAACTTAGCGATTTTGGCAATTGGCTTTGGGAGGTCCCTTATTTGGGAGACAATTTGTAAAGAAAAATAATGTATACCTGTTGGTGTCATTTTTGGTAAATCAATGGAAATATGTTGTTTCTACTTGTTGATTCATCCTATAACCCGCATAGAATTTTCAACTGTTTTCCCTTATGTTTTTTCGGTTTGCATAATGTTTTCAAAAAAAATAGTTTACTCTAAAATCTAAGGATTTTCCAAGTTGGGATTTTGGGGCGTTACAATTTTACTTATGGATGTTGAACCTAATACGTTTATTGAGATTTTATAGTCATGACACATGCGTAGAATGTTCGCTAACTGTTTTTTCTTGACTTATATATAAATTATGGTGAATTTATGCATTGTTAAACCATGTATCGCACATGAAATGTTGAATAATACACCCAATTGTACATGTTCATGCATTGCAATGTGTTTTCATAAGTAAGCATAAGTGTCATTGATTTTGTTTCAATACTTGTGCAAAAAATGGGAATCTTCCATAGTATTGCTTCACACTTGCATCTTGGCACATCATGACACATGTACTACCCATTCCTTACTCCGAGTGATGTATTTAAGTATTGTGCTCTATTATGTCAAAAAATGCACCATGTCGCACACTACGCACTCGATGTAACAAATGGTTATGACTTAAACACCATAGGGTGTTAGCACAAATACCGTTTGAGGTTTTGCAACTCCACTTGAGTCATTGGACGATGGTCTATGTTCGTGAGTGAGCTCACGTATAGAGATACTCTAGAGATGAAAATGGAAAATGGTGTTGAATCACCTTCACCGACGATGTGCTCTTTCGTTGGTCGTGTAAAGCTTGAGCACATGAATGGGTGGGCAAAAGACCTTATTGTGTGACCCTGCGGGGATCACAAGGCGTGTGTGCCTAAATGCCTTGGATGGTGTTTTGCCAATCAGCTTAAGAAAGATAAACCGTATGTTTCTCATTCACAGAACGGTTCACCTTAGAGAAGGTGGATGATACAGCCTCCAGTGACAGGTTGTTACTACAACACATTTATTGGAGCTGAGGTATCCTTTGACCTCCAATCACTCAGAATTAGGGAGGTTGAGGTTACCTGTTGAGGTACCTCTGCTACTGTAGTAGTGAGGATTGCAATCCATTACCTATATGTGGTTTCACTCAACCGTGGCTTCCCGCATGAGGTTACTCGGTCTGTAGCTTCCCCGGTTACCACCTTAGAAATTGAATAATAGACGTCGGGTGCATGTCCCACAGAATGTGAGGTTCCTTCACGTACCCGAAGGAGTAAGCAAGAGGAACATAATTACTAACCAATCACATGCTGACTTACTTAGATTAGTTGTGTGCTTCGTACATTAGAACTATACAGTGTGTTTCTTTTCTTTGCTTTCCTCGTTGTATGTACCATAGTTGATTTTACCTTGGTTGTATGTTTCTAACTGTTTCATCATGATGCACATAGCTTTGAATTACTGCTTTTACTAGTTCTCGTACTTGTCGCACATTTCACTTATATATGCTTACTCACATATCTACCCTAGTTACACACTTCTCACTGTTCTATCATGATAGTTGTAATTCTGTGATGTACTTTGATGCATATCTTAATTGTTATCATGCTTATGTTTCCCTACAAATGGTATATCTTGATTGATTATCTCACCAACTCGCAAGAGTACTGACCCCGTTTCATGGGGATGCAGGTGATGAATAGGTTCAGTTGCAATGTGATGGCGTACGAATGAAGGCTTGGGACCCACACTTAGTCTGTTGATCCTGACTTTTTCTTTTGGGTTTAAGGGGACTTTTTTCTCCAGTTTGAGAGACTGAAAGAAATGATGTATATTGTCTCATTTTATGCATTTTGGTACTATTGGCTCTTGTAGTATTTTTGGACTTTGTATATTTTGGACTTTGGAGATGTATGTACTTCATTTGTGGACCACTTAGACTTGCGTCCTTTGCCTTTCCTTTTTTTCTTGTATCTCCGTTGTTTCACTTAAACACCTTCAAAAAAAAATTTTGCTCAAAAACCAAGGGTTTTTCCAAGGTCGGGGTTTGAGGCGCCACAAAGATTGGTATCAGAGTAGAGTTCTAAGTGTGGTCCAAGACTTCAGCGTGCATCGTTCATCGCATTATAAGTATACTTAACTTAGAAAATGTTGTTATTTGATGATGATTATTTGCCTTGTTTAAGTCTTTATGCTTAGATAGATATGCGTTGGTTAGATGTCATCAGGGACTAGACAAGATAGGATTCTTAGAGCCTTGCAAGACTTGGTTCAAGGCATAGAGGCCCTAGACCAAGCAGTCTAGAAGATCGTCTGTAGTGCACAAGTGATTGCGAATCAGGCACCTCCATGTGCAAGATGTCAGTTGGAGCACGTGGGACAAGTTTGTCCACGTGAGCTGAGTGATTGCCCTTACTGCGGTCTTAGAGGGCATATCAAGGATGAATGCCACATTAAATTGTGTGATGAAATATGGAAGGAGAATGCCAAAACAGTAGAAAATGTGACATCTGAGGTCAGTCTGGTGCTACTAGAAGTAGAGCATCAGGGAAATTTGTGCACTTCACCGAATTCTCCCCAGTACTCGCCAGCTTCTTATTCATATTCTATTTCTCCTCAGTTCATGCCAGCTCCTCCTCTTTCTCCAGTACAGAATGAAGCTCCTGGTGTTGGCCCTAAGATAGCTCGGCAAACTTTTGAGTACACTCCAGCATCTCATCCTGGTTTGAAGCGGAGAAGGTGCGGAAACTGGAACAACTACCGCGACAGATACACCAGTCGAAAATAAAGAAGATTGTTGATTTATGAACATTTTGTGAAAACACTGTGTCAGTGTTTTGTTTTTGTTTTCCAATGTAGTTGGATATGTTTTGTAACCCTGTCTTAGTGAAAGGGTGTTTTGGACTTGTTATATAACAGAAATCATGAATCTTTTTGCTTATGAATGGAAAATTTATGTTGTTGAAGTTAAACTTTCGCTTATATGAGTTTTTTCTTGTTCAAGATGGCGTGGAGAGGCCGTTGTGATGATTTGATGGAGTCGCTCAACAACCTTGCAGAGGTTGCTGGCCTACAGGCAGGGACTAGGCATACCATGGGTGACCATCTTCATCAAGCCACCCAGGGATGCGAGATGCCTGCTCATGCACCAGCTACCTTAGCACCCTACAAGCAATTCATGAGCATGAACCCTCCATCCTTCGATGGAAGGTCTACACCAGAAGCAACATAAGATTGGGTATGAGAGATTGAACGCATATTTCGTGTCCTGCAAGTCAGCGAGGATCGAAAGGAAGACTTTGGGACGTATAGACTCCGGCAAGATGCGAAAAGGTGGTGGGCAACCACCTGGGAGATCAAGTTCGTGAACGAGTCGGTAACATGGGAGCAGTTCATGTGAGTCTTTTATCCAGCATACTTCCCGACACACAAAAGGAGTCGTAAGATGCAAGAGTTCCTTGACCTGCAACAAGGGAGCTCTATGCTAGCCGAGTACGTCACCAAGTTTAGATGTCTAGAGTGATATTTTCTCAATATTTACGTGATGGAGAAGGATTGAGTGATGAAGTTTGCTCATGGATTGAAGCCTGCCCTCCGTACAAAGGTTTACACTCGCGCTCCCACGACAATAGACGAGGCTTTGGAGACTGCTACACTCCTGGAGCAAGATTGGTTCGAGTCGTAGAAGACACAACAGTTCAGAGGATCCCAGCATCAAGGCTGAAAGAGTTGGCCTAAGAAGAGATAATTCCAAAGGAACCCTGGTGGAAAGAAGTTTCATCCACTAACAAAGAAGAACAGACCGCAAAACAACAACAACCATCAACAACATCAGTACCGCCAGCCCCAGCAACGTTATCAGCAGCAGAAGCATATAGCGACAACAACAGGTTGCCCTAAATGCCCCATCGATCATCCGGGTCGACCATGTCCTTGCGACACCAGAGGATGTCTCTATTGTGGCAAGATGGTCCACTACATCAAGGACTGTCTGAAGAAGCAGTCAAATGATTTGAAGAGGAATGTTCCCGAAACATCCCAGCCAGCATATCAGCAACCACCTCAGCAGCAGTAGTAGCAGCAATCATATCAGCAGAGACCAGGCAGTTAGAAGATGATAGCTGGACGAGCCTACGCAGCAACAGTCGAGCAAGTGACCAAGAGAGAGTTGGTTCAAGGTACTATTTCAGTCGTTGGACAAGCAACTTTTACATTAATTGATTAAAGAGCTTCTCATTCTTTTATTTCTGTTAGATTTGCTAGAACTTTGCATTTGTCCGTTGAACTTTTGAATTACCCGTTGGAGGTTCGTACTCCGACCAGTGATCAGTCCTTGTATATTTCTTATATTCTGAGCATCGAGGTGTCAGTGGCAGAGCAAAACTTGTCAGTCGACTTAATCCTACTAGATATGACTGAGTTTGATGTCATTCTAGGCATGGATTGGTTGTTTGAGTATCATGCTCAAGTTCTTTGTAGAGCAGGCAAGGTGGTTTTATCCCAGCCCGACCGTCCGATTTTAGAGATTAAGCTTCCCCGACTGATGTGAAACCATCGTTTGATTTCATCTTTTAAGGCCCAGAAGTACTTACGGAATGAGGGTACTGCGTTCTTGGTCAATATCACCCCAGTCGAGCCTGAGATAGTCCCGATCGAGGACTTAGATGTAGTTTGGGAGTTCCTCGATGTGTTTCCTGAGGAATTGCCCGGATTGCCTCTGAAGCGTGAAATTGAATTTTGTATCGAGTTATTGCCTGAAACTACCTTTATTTTCAATGTATTGTACCGTATGGCTCCAGCAAAACTTGAAGAACTGAAGCGTCAGTTGGAAGAGTTATTAGAGAAAGGATTTATCAGACCCAGTACATCACCATGGGGTGCACCTATTTTGTTCGTGAAGAAGAAAGATGGATCCTTGAGGTTGTGCATTGACTACAGAATGCTCAACCAAGCGACGATAAAAAATAAATATTCGTTATCGAGAATCGAAAACCTTTTCGATCAGCTGCAGAGAGCAATTCTCGAAGATTGAGCTCAGATCAGGCTATCATCAACTTCAAATTAGAGAAGAAGATGTCACGAAGACAACTTTCTGAACAAGACATGGGTTGTACGAGTTCGTAGTGACTCCTTTCGGGCTCACAAATGCCCCAGTTGCATTTATGGATTTAATGAACTTGATATTTCGTCTATTCGTGGATACCTTTGTGATTGTGTTCATTGACGATATCTTGATCTACTCAGAGAGTTATGAGCAGCATCTGCGTATCATTCTGGGAGTACTTCATTAGCACAAATTGTTTGCCAAGTTCTCCAAGTGTGAGTTTTGGCTCGAGCAAGTTATGTTTTTGGGTCATGTGATATCCAAAGATGGAATATCAGTTGATCTAGTGAAGGTTAAAGTCGTGTTAAGCTAGAAGCAGCCTCAGAATATCTTAGATATTCGTAGTTTTCTTGGATTAGCAGGATACTACTGATGATTCATCCAGGACTTTTCTAGAATTGTGTTATCATTGATGAAGCTTTTGCGTAAAGGCATGAAGTTTGAGTGGACTAACGCTTGTGAAGAGAGTTTCCAGATCTTGAAGTCGAAGTTGACGACCTCACCAATGTTAGCTTTACCTTCTGATAGAGGTGGTTTTGTGGTGTACACAGATGACTCAAGAACAAGATTGGGTTGCATGCTAATGCAGCACAACCGAGTGATCGCATATGCATCGAGGTAGTTGAAGATCCATGACAGGAATTACCCAACTCATGACCTAAAGTTAGTAGCCGTGGTGTTCGCCTTGAAATCTTGGTGACACTATTTGTATGGAGAACCGTTCGAGGTCTTTTCTGACCACAAGAGTCTCAAGTATCTATTCTCCCAGAAGGAACTGAATATGAGACAACATCGATGGCTCGAGTTTATCAAGGATTTTGATTTCATGTTGTCTTACCACCCTGGTAAGACAAACATTGTGGCAGATGCGCTTAGTCACAAATCGAGTAGTATTCTGATTAGTCTTGTGTGAAGCCAAAAGTTAATTGAAGATTTTGTGGCTTGGAAGTCATTTTCGATTGGAGGCGAAACTATCAGATTGTCAAGTTTGGTCATTCGATTAGAGTTTTTGCCTAAGATTATTGAGGCACAAAAGCAAGACACACGTTACAGGAAGTTCATAGATCGAGCTCATGTAGATGGCTCAGTTTTTTGCATTGATAATGATGGTGGTATCCGTATGAAAGATCGAATTTGGGTGTCAAATAACCCTGAGCTGAAGAAGGAGATTCTAGATGAAGCTCATATGTCAAAGTACACTATCCATTCTAGAGGTACAAAGATGTTCAAGGATATACAAAGGAAGTATTGGTGGAACAGTATGAAACGAGAAATAGCAGTGTACGTCTTGAGATGCTTGACTTGTCAGCAAATCAAGATTGAGCACTAGCGTCCTGAAGCTTCCATATAGAGGATTGAGATTCCTCAGTGGAAGTGAGATGTCACTATGGATTTTGTGGTAGGTCTACCGCGAACCAAACGAAAGCACGATGTGATTTGGGTAATAGTGGACAGACTCACTAAGTCTGCCCATTTCTTGCCTATCAGGATTGTTCAATCTGTTGAAAGCTTAGCCGACTTGTATGTCCGAGATATCATACGGTTACATGGAGTACTAATGTCAATTATTTCAGACCATGATCCCAGATTCATGTCGCAACCGTGGAGACAATTACAGTCAGCTTTGGGAACAAGGTTGAAGTTTAATACAGCCTTTCACCCTCAGACTGATAGTCAGTCAGAAAGAACGATCTAGACATTAGAAGATATGTTACGGGCTTGTATGCTCGGCTGACAAGGCGAGTGGGATTCACACTTTTGTTTAGTCGAATTTGCATATAATAATAGTTATCACGCTAGTATTGAGATGACTTCATACAAAGTATTATACGGGAGACCTTGCCGATCACCGTCATATTGAGATGACATTAGCGATAGATTCAAAGAATTGCCAATTGTTCTTCAGCACTACACTCAGCAAGTGCAAAAGATTCGAGAGTCTTTGAAGGCAATGCAAGATAGACAGAAGAGTTACGCCGATAGGAGATGACGAGAGCTTTCATTTGAGGTAGATGACATGGTCTTTGTGAGAGTTTCACCGACCAAGAGTGTATTTCATTTCAGGAAGAAGGAGAAGTTGAGTCCCTGATACGTTGGACCGTTCAGGATTCTAGAAAGAATCAGAGAAGTAGCTTATCGGGTTGAGCTACCTCAGCAATATGCTCAGATTCATGATGTTTTTCATGTGTCGATGCTAAGGAGGTATATCCCGATCCATCACACATCATCTGATATCAAGACGTAGAAGTTCAGAAAGATCTAACAATAGTTGAGCAGCCTATCGAGATAGTTGATCATCGAGATCAAGTTTTGTGCACAAAGATCATTCCATTGGTTAAAGTTTGTTGGCAGCACCATGGCATCAAAGAATGCACATGAGTGCCAAAAGCAAGCATGAGGGAGAAATACCCTGATCTCTTTGATGACTAATATTTGTGATTTCGAGGACGAAATCCTTTTTAAAGAGGGTAGGACGTAAGACCCGCAAATTTTCTAAGAAAATTCAATTCATGATAAAGTTCTGAGATAAATAATTTTGTATGGTTACGAGGATTTTTGCATATATATATATATATATATATATATATATATATATATATATATATATATATGTGTGTGTGTGTGTGTGTGTGTGTGTGTGTGTGTGTGTGAAATGTAACGAATGTGAATTTTCAATGCATTATTCATCGAAACCCTAAACTCTATTCAAACTTGTACAAGATCAATCGGATCTCAAATCAAAGAATGTAAATGATTTAAAATCCTGCCATTTTATGCAAATTAATAAAGAATGTATTTTTAAAGGAGTATGGGTTATACTGTAGATGGTTTTTCACAAAAACATTAACTTAGAATATATTTTGAAATTCGGGTCATATTTGAGTTTTTGTCATATTTTCCCTTCGTAGGTGGGCTTAGGTCCCACTAGGGGGACGAACCTAGCCCATGGTCGACCCATACTTGGACAACAGCTAGCCATGGAAGACAAGCTGGTCACACTGACCAGCTGGGTGGTGGCAAGAAGGTAAGAAAAAATAAAGTTTTCAAAAAAATAGAATAGATTGGCCAAATGGGTGGTGCCCATGGCAATTCTGTAAAATCTCTGGAAGACATAATGAGGAAAGGGTGTGTTTCCAAGGAAAGCATGGGGTTGCGCCCCATGGCATTCTTGAAAGTATGAGTGGGGAATTCAAAAAGAGGAAGATGAATGAAGCATATGGGCGGCCATGCAAGAGCCTTTCACTCTTGCCATGGCATGGAAGGGTGTGCAACTCACCCTAACCGTTGGATCTCTCTAAGAGATCCTAGCCCTCCATATCCCATGCATGGGATATAAAAGTTTTATGGAAGAGAGAGAGAGAGCATTTGTGTGGGGCGATCTTCTTGGAGCTCCCTTCTCTCTCCCTTCCCTTCCCTCCCTCTCCTCTTCCTCCAAACCGAGTGTGTGGGTGTGTTCCAAAGGGGTGTGGGTGTGTTGTGCACCATGTGGAGGAGGTCTCTCAAGAGTAGAAGCTGACCTCTCCTCCTTCCTTCATCCGATCAAGGTGAGATTTTCGATCTCTTTTTGTACTGTTTGGTTTGAAAACTCTTGGTATGTATGATACATAAGCAACATGAAGCCAAATCCTTTTTTGCATCCGTGGCATGCAAGGGTTTTGGCGGATTAGGTTATCCATGGGTTTGATTTGTTGTTTCTTCACGTTTTAAGCAAACACACACATATTCATTCATGTAAGTATATCTCTCAAACCACAGTTTTAAGTTCTTGTTGAGAACGATTTCATGTGATTTCCTTCCTTTGAAATGCATAAGACCCAGAACTCCTTTCTTCCATTTCGTGGAATGCAAGGAGGTTCTAGGTAGGCCTATGATGGAATGTAGTTTCCCTCTTGCATTTGACAGATGTATTTCTCTCCCCCTTTCCGTCTTGGCAAGCATGCAAGCTTTTGCATTCCTTTCTTTTTCTTTTCCCTAGTTTTTCCTTCCTTTAGTTTTGCTCTCTTGGAAAAGGGATCCGTTTGAGGAAGCTTGCATGGTCGGACTGGGTTCTCTCGTAACCCAGCCCAGCCATCCCTTCCTTCCTCTTCATTCAGCTGTCACAGCCTGTTAGGGAAAGGGGATGGTTGCACCCACTGGAACCATGGCCCAGGCCAACCGGGTGAGGGTCAGTCAGGATCTCTCCCCTTCCTTTTTCCCTACTCACGGCTGAGCTACAACAGCCCTTAGTTCTGGGGTCTACTGTAGCTCCGTGGCCATGTCTCTGGTCGGTTTGAACTGCTCGGATTCAGACCCTACCAGGAGCACCATGGTCCAAATAGGGTTCGGTCAGGGGCACCCTCCTATAAGCCTGGCAAAGGCAGGTAACCGGTTGGGTGCAGGCTGCACCCGGGTCTTGATGGTTGAGCTTGCCTTCCAAGCGTAGGCCCATGACCTGCACTCTTGGGCCCTGGTCTGAGCCACTTTGGTTTAGACTCAGGACCTCCCTATCCCAGCAGGGTTTGGTCCCTCAAGGACCAAACCATGCTGGTGTGTTTTGGCTGCCTTAGAGCACCTAGACAGTCCCAGTCTGGGGCTCCTTGCAGCTGAACCACCATGCACCCCCTGGTCTGAACCGCCTTGGTTCAGACCCGGGTGCGGGTGAGCCTAGCAGGTTGAGGGTGAGCCCAGTAGGGTGTGGGTGAGCCCAGCAGGGGTCTGGTCCCACTTGGATGAGACCTGGTTGAGCTCCCTTTTTGTGCCCAGTCAACCAACCTGCATCTATGCCCTATTGACAGTAAGCAATCAGAAAACAAAAGAAAATAAAAACATATATATATATATACTACTCTTGTACCAGAACAACTTGTCCCTGTGTACTCGTTGTCCGGAGTGCACTGGCTTGGACACTCTGCATAGGCGGTGCATGTCCAAACCAGTGGGCTGCTGGTCTCTTTGGCCGCAGCTTGCACCTGGTTGGGTCGGCCTGTGTTTGCCACAAGCTGGCCACTTTCGACCGGCTGCATTCGACGAAGGGGTGTGAAAGCCTCTACGGCTTTGCAGCTTGGCGCACCCTTGTTGTCCTGTCACGGCAGCAGGGTGGTGAGCGAGGAGGTAAGCAACATGCTGCCCACCCCATTTGCTCTTTTTTCACAACACTTGGCTTTTGTCTGTTTTCGCCTTAGGTTCTAGACTCGCCTAGCTATCTTTTGCAAGTGCGGCGATGCACCGAGGCAAAGCTAACGTAATTCCCATACGAATGCAAATGTTTCATTTTGCACTCCACGACACTGGTGTGCGTTGATGACTTGATTCCTTCATGCAAAGGGTCATGCTACGAATTTTACTTATGGATGTTGTCCCTAATACGTTTATTGAGATTTTATAGTCATGACACGTGCGTAAAATGTTCGCTAACTACTTTTTCTTGACTTATATACAAATTATGGTGAATTTACGCATTGTTAAACCATGTATCGCACATGAATGTCGAATAATACACCCAGTTGTACATGTTCACGCATTGCAATGTGTTTGCATAAGTAATCATAAGTGCCATTGATTTTGTTTCAATACTTGTGCAAAAAATGGGAATCTTCCATAGTATTGCTTCGCACTTGCATCTTGGCACATCATGACACATGTACTACCCATTCCTTACTCTGAGTGTTGTATTTAAGTAATGTGCTCTATTATGTCAAAAAATGCACCATGTCGCACACTACGCACTCGATGTAAGAAATGGTTATGACTTAAACACCATAGGGTGTTAGCACAAATATCGTTTGAGGTTTTGCAACTCCACTTGAGTCTTTGGACGATGGCCCATGTTCGTGAGTGAGCTCACGTATTGAGATACCCTAGAGATGAAAATGGAAAATTGTGTTGAATAGCCTTCACCGACGATGTGCTCTTTCGTTGGTCGTGTAAGGCTTGAGCACGTGAATGGGCGGGCAAAATACCTTGTTGTGTGACCCTGCGGGGATCACAAGGCATGTGTGCCTAAATGCCTCAGATGGTGTGTTGCCAATCAGCTTAAGAAAGATAAATCGCCTGTTTCCCATTCACAAAACGGTTCACCTTAGAGAGGGTGGATGGTACAACCTCAAGTGATAGGTCGTTACTATGACATATTTATAGGAGTTGAGGCATCCTTTGACCTCCAGTCACTCGGAGTTAGGGAGGTCGAGGTTACCTGTTGAGGTACCTCTGCTACTACAGTAGTGAGGATTACAATCCATTACTTATGTGTGGTTTCGCTCAGTCATGGCTGCCCGCATGAGGTTACTCGGTCTGTAGCTTTCCCGGTTACTACCTTAGAAATTGAATAATAGACGACGGGTGCATGTCTCACAGAATGCGAGGTTTCTTCGCGTACCTGAAGGAGTAAGCAAGAAGAACTAAATTACTAACCAATCACATGTTGACTTACTTAGATTAGTTATGTGCTTCGTACATTAGAACTATATAGTGTGTTTCTTTTCTTTGTTTTCCTCGTTGTACGTACCATAGTTTATTTTACCTTAGTTGTATGTTTCTAATTGTTTCAACATGATGCACATAGCTTTGAATTACTGCTTTTACTAGTTCTTGTACTTGTCACATATTTCACTTATATATGCTTACTCGCACATCTACCCTAGTTACACACTTCTCATTGTTCTATCATGATAGTTGTAATTTTGTGATGTACTTTGATGCCTATCTTAATTGTTATCATGCTTATGTTTTCCTGCAAATGGTATATCTTGATTGATTATCTCACCAACTCGCAAGAGTACTGACCCCGTTTCATGGGGATGCTCGTGATGAATAGGTTCAGTTGCGTTGTGACGACGGACGGATGAAGGCTTGGGACCCACACTTAGTCTGTTGATCCTGGCTTCTTCTTTTGGGTTTAAGGGAACTTTTTTCTCCAGTTTGAGAGACTGAAAGAAATGATGTATATTGTGTCATTTTATGCATTTTGGTACTATTGGCTCTTGTAGTATTTTTGGACTTTGTATATTTTGGACTTTGGCTCTGTATGTACTTCATTTGTGGCTTGCTCAGACTTGTGGCCTTTGCCTTTCTCCTTTTTCTTGTATCTTCGTTGTTTCACTTAAACACCTTTAAAAAAAAATTGCTAAAAAACCAAGGGTTTTTTCAAGGTCGAGGTTTGGGGCATCACAACGTGCGCCCCTCTTTGGCTATTTATACACTCTTTCTCCTCTTTTCAGACCCTCCTAATTCCTCAAAAATTTCAGCCCTTACTTTCTAAATTCATTTTGAACATTTTCGAATCACCTTTCCTATTTTTTTCTAATTCCACTTAGCTATATTAACATAACTAACTATTGAATCATATAATATATAATCATATTTGGTCGTTATATCACATATCTCATAAGGTCCATGTAAGCACATAGGATCCACAAGCATGGGACATCTCCTCTTGTGCTTTCAACTTACCAATTTCCAAGAACTTAGCCGAGGTACTAATTCAATAACTTATTTGGTAAGTTTTTGACTTTTGACTTTTTTTTGTTACTTGCCTATTGTCTAATAATCCATCCAAGAGGGTCTTGATGGGATGTCCCACCCTAGAGAATCTCAAATTGGTTTTCTTGAAGATAGATTTCTGATTTGGATATCATCATTTGAGGATTAAAGACACAGATGTTCATAAGATAGTGTTCAGGATATGATATGGTCATTATGATTTTTTGGTGATGCCTTTTGGGCTAACCAATGCTCTAACAACATTTATGGACTTAATGAACATGAATTTTCAGCCATATATGGATTTGTTTGTAATTGTATTTATTGATGATATATTGATCTATTAAAAAAGTAATGAAAATCACATAGAGCATCTCAGTATTGTTCTAAGAACACTTAGAAAGCATCAGTTGTACGTGAAAAAAAAATTAACTGTGAATTTTGGTTGGAGCAAGTTATGTTTTTGAGACATGTGATCTCAAAAGACGAAGTGTCAGTACATCCTATTAAGGTAAATTTATAACGATAAACTACGCTTTGAGATTTTTTTTTCTTTTGAGATTATTTTATTCATCATGTTTAGAATTGATGTTTTATATTAGAATTGTATTAGGTAGAAGCAGTCTTGAACTGGAAGCAACCAAAGAGTGTGGCGCCCCAAACCCCGACCTTGGAAAAAACCTCATATTTTCTATGGAATTTTTTTTTTGAAAGGGTTTTTACTGAGGTTTTTTCCAAGGTCGGGGTTTGGGGCGCCACAGAGGTTGGTATCAAAGCAGAGGTTAAGTGTGGTCCAAGGCTTCATCGTGCATCGTCCATCGCACTGTAAGTATGTTGAAATTTTAATTATCTGTATGTTCCTTACTTCTTAGTTAGAATTGTGTGCTTGATTCTGTGTGTGGGTTAGATGGCAACAAACCCAAGCTACGAGAAGATTTTGGACACTCTTCAAGACTTAGTCCGAGGTGGAGAGTCTTTTGGTAGAGCTGTGCAACACCTAGCTCGTGGTGTGCACATGTTGGCACAACAGGCACCTCCTTGTGCCAAATGTCTTGTGGATCACGCGGGACAAATTTGTCCCCATGAATTGAACAATTGCCGCTATTGTGGTCTTCGGGGGCATATCAAGGAAGAATGCCAGACGAAGCTGCGAGATGAGCTCTGGAAGAGCAATGCTGATGACATTGACGATGTAACCTCGGTCACTGGACCCATTATGGTTGAAGTGGACAGTCAGGATGGAGATAGGCGTGGAGCGCCAGACTCTCCCCAGTATTCTCCAGAATCTTATCCTTACATGGTTTCATCAGAGTACGTGCCAGATCCTCCTGTGCTGTCAGTACTGATAGAAGTCCATGAGATATCTGATACGTCGTTGCGAACTCCTGTTTCTCCTCCTCGTATCAGGCCGCGACGTTATGGAAGTCAGAAGGACTACCGAGATTTTTATACTAGCAAGCCATGATGATGTCATGTTATGTTGTTAGAGACACTGAGTCAGTGTTTCATTTTTTTGGGGTCATGCTTAAGTTATTAGTACTGTTTTGGATAACCCTGTCTGGATGAAGGGTGTTTTTGTCATATAATGCATGCAACTTTCTTATTAATGCAATGAATTTTCTACATTCAAGTACTTTTCTAGTTGCTTATGTATAATTTTTGCTTATTTAGATGGCGTGGCGTGCGCGTTGTGACGACCTTATGGAGACGCTCAACAACCTCACTGAGGTGGTTGGCCGTCAGGCTGAGACGATGAGGAACATGGGCGATCACATAGAGCAGACCGCCCAGGGACTGTAAGGTCCACGATTTATTTCGATGTAATATTACGTATATATGTTGAGATCGATGAAAATTTTATTGATTGACGATTTTTGAAATTTAGCCTACATTGAGAATCGGGTTAAATCGCGTAATTTTATGTAAAAAGGAAATTGGGGGAAATCTAGAGTGAATTAATTTCTGAATTTTTTAGGGTAAGTTTGGAATAGGGCTATGGTGATTCGCCTCGAATTTGAGGTCCGAACAATGAAAAAACCTTGTCAGTGCATGTGAATTACGGGAGATCGCTTAGAAAATTAGCGAGGGCCTAAACGAGACCAATTTCACTCGAAACGAAGATTTCTTTGCTTGAGTAGTTGTGTGATGACATTTACATTGATATTATAAAATAAAATTATTAAGCATCATGGAAAAAAATCATTGGAATTTAATTAAAAATAAAAATTGATAAAATAAACTATCCATTCTTTCCTTGGTCAAGGTCGACCAAGGCCTTTTTGTCCACTCTGGAGAGCCTTGGGACGACCAAGGCCATGGAACCAGCTGGTCACGTTGACCAGCTGGGTTAGTAGCACTATTGTAAGGAATTTAATAGCTTAAAAAGGGAGGGCCACGATTGCCCCTACCCAAATTATTAAAAAGAAAATATTAAATTTTTCATTGTAATGACATGGCATAGTAATGAAGAAGGAGTTGACGTTTTAGCATGAGAGGCGGTCTTGCATGGCTTGGGAGGTCGACCTTCCCTCTTGAGAAGGGTGTGAGACCTTGGAGAGATCCCAAGGGCTCTTTCCAAGAGGGAAGAGCCATCATTGGGTTAAACATTAGCCTATTGGATGCATGGGGCAGCAGCCCCAAGGCATCTTTGTAAATTCTAAAAGCTTAATTCAAATCTCACAATTTGAGTGGAAGGGCTGGGCGGCGGTGGAAAATCGTGTTCCACCCCATCCCTACATCTTGGATGGGGGTTTCCCAACCCTCCATCTCAAACCCAACCTCTTTAAAACCCTGTTATCATCGCAAAATTTTTTCTGTTTTCCCTTCCTTGCAGAAGAGAGAGAGGGAACGCTTTCACGATTCAAAGTTGACCGGTTTTGGAAATTGTTTTGAAATACCCGCCTCCGTTTTGAAAATTGCGGGAAAATCCATGGGATGGGGCTCGACCTGTCGGTACGAGGTTCGACCGTTCCTGCCGCCTTTAACAGGGGCAATCGAACCAAGGACCAAAATTGTCCTTGACTTAGTTAAATCATCAAAATCGTGTTCTATCTTATATGCACAAAGAATTCAGGCATGTGCTATGAGATTTTGGAAAATGCAGCTTGGGAAAACATGATGTATGCTTGGAAAATATTTGGAGTTGAAAAGAATCTCTCAGGAAAAAGATGAAAGCCAATTTCTCATGAAACTCAGATGAAAAGGGTTTTGAAATCACAAGAAAGTTCATAAAGATGTGGAAAAATCATGAATGGTTGAAAATCCTGGGAAAATAGAAGTGATTCTTGAGAAAAAGGTGAGCATTTGAAAAGGGAAACACTTCTCAGGAAAACTCGAACTTTGAGAATTTTCTTAGGAAAATGATGGAAAATTTATAGGAAAACTCATTGGAGAAGAAAAACTGAACTTGGGAAATTGAAATCCTGAGAATCTTAGCCTTAAACCCTTTTGAAAATTGATTTTTGATTCTCGAGAAAGGTTGGAAGACTCCTTTTGAAAATCTTAAGAAAATAACATTTTCCAAGGAAAATCGAGGGAAAACTTTGATTTTGGAAATCCCATTTAGAAGTTTCTTGAGAGACTAGTTTCCATGGAAAACTGTGAACACTTGACTTGGGAAAACCGATTTTGGAAAATACTCAGGGTTTCTTGAGAAATCGATTTCTTGAGAATGAAATTTTTTTAAGAAAATCATGAGAAAAACCAATGATTTCATTATGCAAATGACATGAGTGTATGAATGCACTTTGAAAGATTTTCTAAGAAATTTGTTGGAAAAATGTGTATTAAGTCAAAATAAATCCTTCACATATTCTGACTGTGGCCATGAATATGTTCAGAGTTGAATTGATTTAATGCATAATACTTTGAAAATATTAGAAATATGATGTGCATTTTAAGATAGCCTAAGAGTGTAGGCTCAATGTGATTAGTAGAAAGATGATGGATCTGGGTCTCGTCCATATTCCGACTAGGGCCGTAAATATGGACTCCACCGATTTCATCAACTCCCTAAGAGTTGGTCCACGTGCCATTCGTGTACATCCATAGTGCTTTTGAAATAAAATGCATGAATCATATAAGCAGAATATTGCATGAATTCAAACTATATGATATGCATCCTAGTCTAAGCAGGAAATTAAATTTCTTATTCCAAAATTTACATTATTACATCACTAAATAAATGAAATAAAAGAAATTGCAGACTTCAGCTCCTTTTTTTGAATATTCCTGCCAAACTTGAAATAAGGTTAGCTCAAATATGTGGGTTTTTCCAAGATTTTCCAATAATATTATAAAATTATTGGATTTAATTGGATATAAACCCTATTCTCGTGCTTCCTTGATATTTGAAATGATGAAAATGCAAGAAATTCAGTAGAAAATAGTTTGAAATTCGGAATTGGGGTTAAAATGACCAAAATACTCCTAATTATAAAGTTATACCTTTAAAATCAGGGTTTTTTTTAAGGTAAACTTGGTAAAATTGAGATTTCGAAATTCAAATTGAATCAAATGATGATGAAATGCAGTATGAGGCATGATGACATGCTTCTAAACACATTAGGACTGTAAAATCAGAATTTCACATTTTGCAATTTATCCAAAATAATGAATTTCGCTTGTTTTTCGCTTGGATTCAGGTCCCGCGGGGCCCTGTTTTGATGATATGGCTAAATCAAGCCTCAAATGAATTCCAAATTACACCAAATTCAGTATGAAGCATCTTCCTACTCTGATAAACAGCCTAGAATGCTAAAAATCACGAAATGCTATGATTTAGATGCTAAAATTTAAAGAAAGTCCTAAAAGTGGTGGATTTCGCCTACGGACCCGAACCAAATGCAATGCTTAATATGATAATAAAAATTTTACACCACAAAAACTTCTGATATTTTTCAGACCGCTAAAGGACCCGAAATGTAACATTTGTGGTTTTTACAGCCTCGGTATTTGAGCCATGGTGAGTTCGGTAACAGGGATTTGGTTCTGATGAAGGCAAAATCAACCTAATTTAATATAAAATGCTAACAAAATGGAAAACAGCCATGGAAATTTCTGATATTTAACATAGCTACTCACGATACCTACAAGGAAAACTTTCAGGTTTATGACTTTGGCATTTGATCAACATAAACACAGATAAAAATATAACTTTTCATGCCTAAATCGACAGAACAGACAAATGTGACCAAACAGGTGACTGACAAGAAAAATCTTAAACAGATATCACAACTGTTCTAAAAATCACAAGCTTTTAGATGAAAACAGAGGACATCCTGAAAATGACATTCATATTTTACAAATTTGGATTTGGAGAAATACCCGAAGAGAACCCATAGCCTTAAGTCGATCCAAAGTCTCAGAAGCCCAAATCAGGCTATGACACGTGTCCCGCACTCTTGGATTTTTGTCAGACATTAAAAAATATAAAAAAACTCTGAAAAATTCAGGTTAAAAATTAGACATCCTCCCGAGGTCAGAACATCTTTCAGATTAAAAATCAGATCTCTCATGAGGGAGATCTCGATTTTACAAGTCGGAAAAGACATTTTAAAATGCATCCCGGGTAATAAAACCCGACTCACCTTTTTGAACGTTTACCACAGTAAACGAATTCAAATCTCTTCGAATTTTTGGCACATTTCTAGGAACACCTAAGGTCGCATTCCATGTTTTTTTTAGAATTTTTAATAAAAACTAAATGCATGAAATGATGTGTGTACTGACTGACAAAAACAGAGAGCTACTGAAATTGAGCAGAATTGAAATAAATGCTTAATTAAACCTAATTAACCTATAAAACATGCTAAATTAATGAAATAAAATACAAATTAAACCTAGCTAAATGCATGAATGCTAAAAATCATCAAGGAAGCATAATTATGTATTTTTATATTTGTCGTTTTATGAGAATAGCTCAATCCATTCCTCGGATGAGCTCTTTCTTCAAACGACACCTGAATCAAATCATGATATGAAATCAAAAGGAAAAGAGATGCACCTTGCTTCATTACGCAACTTTAAAACTCTTGAAAGAGACTGCTACCAGGGGATTCGTTCGTCCTTCGATCCGGGCTTCGGATGATTCACCAAGATCGACCTACGCTTGAATCGAATTTGCCACAGCACGAGCAATGTAGGTACTTCACTGCACCTTCTCCACTGAGCCCAAGGGGGGAGTGAATTCCAAGGTTCAAAATCGTGTTTTGAAGAAAATCTAGGTTGAATTTCAAAGTCCAAAAGAAGCTCCTCTAGGCTGGGCATGGAGCCTTGTTTTTATAGAATTTTTCTGAAAATTTTGAATTTCAAACAGGCTCAATCTGAGCCCTCCATGTGGCGCCATCTCAGGGGGTGCTATTTTGATTTTTTTGAGAAAATAAAATGGGAAAATTTGTGGGTGAGACACCTCAGCAGAATTTGAAAATTTTCAAAATTTGGGGTCTGCTTGATTTTCTCTGCAGGAGGCTCCCAAATTGCGCCACCTCAGGGGGTGCTATCTGGGAGTTTGAAATTCAAAATTTGGCTTTTTTGAAGCTTCTCAAATGGCGCCACCTCAGGGGGCTAATTTTATAAAAAAATAAATTAAATAAAAGAAATGAAGCCAAGTGGGGCTTTGGAATGGCGCCACCTCAAAAAGAGGTTTGAGGTGTAAAGTTTGAAACAGTAGGAGCATGCCATATGGCGCCACCTCTGGAAGCTCTTGACACATGTCAGAAGGACAGGAGTGGAATAAGCAGACTGTGCCACCTCAGAGGAATTCAAATTCTACTTTTTCTGTAGGAAAGGAGAGGCTAACATGTGGCACCACCTCAGGGTGGCTCTTACAGTGACATGTGGCAAGAGGGAGGAAAATGAGGGAAAGGGACACGTGGCACCATCTCAAAAAATGAATTTAGGGAGGAGACTTCAGGATTTGCGCCACCTCAGCCTGGAGTTTGAATATTTGAATTGTTGCTTTTTCTGAAGAAAGCCAAGAGTGACACGTGTCCTCTACTTTTTCTGAAGGAAGCTAGACATGACATATGTCATCTACTTTTCTGAGAAATGGTAGGGGGAATACATGTGTCATCCTGCTTTTTCTGAAAGAAGCAGAGATTGACACGTGGCAGAGGGAAGAGAAGGAGGTCCAAGCCCTGTGGCGTCATCTCAGACAAAATAGAAAAGGTGAAGTTCAGGATTTGCGCCACCTTTGGAAAGATTTGAATATTTGAATTCCAGTTTTTTCTGAAGAGAGAAGGAAGTGACACGTGGCATTTACTTTTTCTGAGAAGAGCAGAGAATGACACATGGCATTTGCTTTTTCTGAGAAGAGCAGAGATTGCCATGTGTCCTCTGTAGGAGACACACTTCAAGTGGCGCCACCTCAGAGGAGACAAGTTTTGCTTTTTCTGGCCAGGACAACACATGACACTTGGCATCTCAGAGTGATCTTTGTAATGACACATGGCGCAGGGTGAAGATGGTGGATACTGACACATGACATGGAATGACATGTGGAGGCTTCTTAAGGTAGCCCCACACTGACACTTGGCAGATAAATGGAAGGAGAGAGAAAAGACAAGTGGTGCCAATCCAGGGGACAAGGCTCCTATATTTTTGGGTTTTTCAAAATTCAGATTTTTCAAAAGAAAAGCCTATGTGACACCACCTCAGTGTGGGTCCCACATTGCTTCTTTATTGAAATAAAGACAAGACAACAAAACGTCTTTTTTGGAATTTTCACAAAATCTGGACTAATTGGTAAAACAAATTTTTTTGAAAAGAGTTGGCCCCTGTAGGGCGATTTTGTAAAAGGAAGATATTTGAAATTTGTTGACAAAAGGGCAAAATCTGAGATAAGGTGGCTGAAATCCATATTGAAAACTATCCAGATTGTTTTCTAGATAAAATATTTTGAAATTCAGAGTCCTGGGGGTAAAATGGGAAGAATTGATAATTTTGAAGACCCAGGGTTTTGGAATCGATTTTGAAAAGAATTGAAATTCAAATCTGGATTGACAATATTGAAATCGAGAGTTCTGGACCTCGAAATGACATGCTGTGCAGTGCAGTGATATGAAATGCTCATGCAATGCTATGCAATGACATGTCTTATGAAATATAATCTTGAACCAGGACTTGAACATCTGAGCTGAAATAGAGAAATTTTGAGAGTTGCAGATGAAATTTGGACTTTTGCAAGTTCTGAGCTCAAAAAATGACCATTTTTCCCTCCGACAATCTCAGGAACTGGATGATGATGCTTGGTGGAAATGTTGGGGAGGTGAGTCAAAATTTGGGGTGTTTACAAACCCTCTTGAAAAAGTCGAGCCCCTTTAGTTGGGCGATTTTTCTAAAATCTCTCTAACTCTCTCTCTCTCTCTCATTCTCTCTCCCAAACTCTCTTTCCCTCTCTCACCTTCTTCTTCCTCCAGCCGTGGGATTGCCCCACCATTTTCGTACAAGGAGCAGCTACTTACCTCCTCCGTCCTTCAAGTACTAAGGTGAAGATTCAACTCCACACAATAGTTCGTTACACATGAAGTCGTCGAAGCATTGCATCCATGCATGCAAGCCCAACGGTGGATTAGCTTGTAGAATTTGCTATTTGAATCTTGTTTCACCATGGTTTTCCATTTGCTAACTTGCTGCATGCATTTACAATCAGGTTCTTTTGATTTTCCTTTCAATCACATTTCAGTTTTTTTTTATCTTCTATGCATATTTTCTGTTAACTCAACAATGTAATGCCTTTATGTTCTTAGTTGGATTCATGGCGGGTTCCTAGCCATAGTGACATTTCTGGGGTGTGCTGGACCGAGCTGGGCTTGTCCAGCCCACACCCAGCCTGTTGGCACCTCTTGCAGTGCATGCCAGCATGCGGTGGGTGCGCTGCAGCCACCATCTTTTCCCCTTTGTTTTAGCCGGTGTACTAGGTTCAACCCAGTCCCAACATGTTTGGGACTGGTGTTGTAGCCTGTGCTGGACTTGGTCAAGGCGTGACCAGGCCCCTTTTATATATATATATATATATATATATATATATATATATATATATATATATATATATATATATATATATATATATATATATATTTGGTTTGTTGGTCCCATTCGGACCTTGGCACGTGGGTCAACCGGGTACCCAATCATTTTAGCAGATTGGGGCTGGCCCATGGCAGGCGCCCAACCCTGCTTAGCAGTTGTAGTTTGAGCAACAGACCCTTGTTCGTGATTTTGGAGAATGCATGGTCTGGTCCAGCAGACCAGACCCCTTTAGCTGACCCTCCTACTCTGCGATTAGAGCTGGGCGCCTCGCGGGTGGCCCGCGTGCTCAGCAATAGGCACCCAGAATTTTTTTGTTGTTTTTCGAGTTTCTTTTTTTTTGCATAGCCATGGTTGGGATGAAGTGCAGGTCTGAACCATGGGTTCAGACCAGCACTACAGCTAGCTGGGCCGGCTGGTGCGTGAGCCAAGACCCAGCCCGGGCTTGGCACTTAGTGCCAGCCCGGTTTTCACTTTGTTTGGAGCTGGGTGTGCACCACTAGGTGCTGAGCACCCTTGTCATTTTTCGGCTAACCTGCTGTCACATGCAGGTCTGAACCAAGGTTCAGACCTGAGTGTGTTGGCAACTGGGCTGGCACACGGTGCTAGCCTTGGTTTCTTCTTTGTTGTGACTGCGTGCCAACCACGGTTGTCGCAAATGCGGAGTCGTTCATTTTAAGTCCAACACGGAAACCTACCCTCAACTGAACCATAGTGGTTCAAACTCGTAATTGTCTTGCCCCGCACCCTTTCGCACTTCGGTTAGGGTGTTTGGCACGCGTGCACGTGCCTTGGGATGCACCAGATTCGGGTAGTCATATATATATATATATATATATATATATATATATATATATATATATATATATATATATATATATATATATATATATATATATATATATATATATATATATATAGGTATACACACACGTATACATACACATTTAAGAGACTTGCAACATTGAATGTAAAATAGGTACATATGTATGTATATATATATATATATATATATATATATATATATATATATATATATATATATATATATATATATATACCGATAATTGTAAGCTTTGTAAAAATATATATATTTGTTAATGCACGCAATTGAGCATTTCGGTGCGACCGAATGGACATGTGACACTCTCGTGTCCCATCCAAATGTTTCCTCAGAGAATTTTACACTCTGAACTAGGTATGAGTTTCCTTAATGTTATTTGCATTGTCTCGTTAATTGGTTTGTTTTGGGTCCGTGGGCGTGGCACCCTGAACCGTGGAAAGCTAATGTAATCCCCATTAGAATGGGATATTACCAGAAATCACCTTTGACACGTATGTGTGTCGTACTGCGTAAGGAAAACCCTCACGCCTTGGTTTATGTTCGACGGACTAGTAAAGTAAGCAGATAAACACTATTACAAATCCATGTACCTAGAGACTACGTTGATTTAGAATTGCAAGTACTATTCAGTACCTTTGTTTTGGATTCGCAGGTGCGGCACCCCACACAGTGGAAAAGCTAATGTTATTCCCATAAGATGGGAATATTCTAGATTTCACCGTAACATGTAAGTGTGTTGAATCACGTATGATGGTCCTTCGTGTCGCAATTGCATCTTCTCTGCAAGAGCGACGATCCACCGTGGAAATGCGAATGTGATTCCCATACGTATGGGAATATTGTTAAATTCAATCTCGACACTAAAGTATGCAAAATAGTGCATTTTTACTGTGAGAATAATTGCATGTTTGTAAACACCCCAAATTTTCCTCCTCATTCAGTATTCACCCATTTCATGTGTCATTGAATATCATTGCATGCATTTGGCATACCATTTCATTGCATTGCATAGCATTACATGTCATTACATCTCATTTTCGAGATCTAGCACTCCTGTTTTCAAAACACTCAATCCAGATTTGAGTTTTAAAGCTTGTTTTCAAAATCAATTTTAAAACCTGGTTTTTTAATCAACATTCTGTCATTTGCCAACCCCCAGGACCTTATATTTCGAAATATTTTCTCAGAAAACAATCTGGATTCATTTTAAACTCAATTTTCAACTAATTTCAATTCTCATATGAGACCCATTTAGGTGGTGTCACTTCTGGATTCCTTTACTTGTCAAAAATCTCAAAAATTTTAGAGTCCTAGTTGGATCAGGACTCTTTTTCCAGATTCCAGTCGGATCAGAACTCTACTTTTCACTACCTTTTTACCTGTTTTTGAAGAAAACCTTTCAAAATCTTCTGTTTTGGCCAAAATTTCAGAGTCCTAGTTGGATCAGGACTCTTCTTTAAGAGTCCAGTCGGATCAGGACTCTTTTTCAGAGTTTCAATTGGATTGGGACTCTAATCTTTTACAACTATTTTATCCATTTTCAATCAAATCTTTCAAAATCCTTCAAAATGAGTCAGAAACTCAGAATTTTAGTCAAAACAGGATTCTGTTCAGAGAGTCCTAGTTGGATCAGGACTCTGATCCTGATTTCAACTTTGAGAGAATCTTTCAGAAATCTTTCAATCTACCAAAACTATTACACTTTTATCAAAGAATTTCAAAATTCTGAGGTTTTATCTCAAAGTCCTGATCAAATTAGGACACTATCCCAGAGTCCTGATTGAAGCAGGACTCTGTCCAAAATTGGTTTTCATACTTCATTTTCACTGATTTTCAAAAGCTTTGCTTAAATTTCATCATTTGCTTATCAGAAAACCAAAATTCTTAGAGTTCTGATCGAATCAGGACTCTTTCTTAGAGTCCTAATCAGATCAGGACTCTGAACCAAAATTCAATTTCATCCTGTTTTTAACTGTTTTTCAAAATTCTCTCATTTGATTTCTCAGAAAATCCAAAAATTGAAAAGTCCTAGTTCAATTAGGACTCTGTCCCAAGAGTCTCAGTTGAATCAGAACTCTTCTATTTCAATATTCGTTATTGTTTTCACTGTTTTCACAAGTTCTTTCAACTGTTTTTCAGAAAATACCAAAAAAATCTAGAGTTTTAGTACAATCAGGACTCTGTCCCGGAGTCCTAGTCCAGTCAGGAGTCTGTTTTGAAGTCTGTTTTTATTCCATTTTCATTTATTTCCATTTGTTTTCAAAATTTAGGTCATTTTGTAGAGTCTAGTTAATTCAGGACTCTATTTCAGAGTTCTGATTGAGTTAGGAGTCTAACCCTGACTGTGTTTTCTGACTTATTTCATCATTTCTTGATAAAATCTTTTGAAAATTCTTTCATTTGGCTTTTAAAATCTAAAATCTTAGAGTCCTAAGAGTTCAGGACTCTAACCCGGAGTTCCAGCTCGCTTGAGACCCTATTTTCAAAAACCTTGAATTTCAAATATTGATTTTAACCCCTTTTTCAAAGCCATTTCCAGTGTTTATTTCAAAATTTTCAAAATCCGATGTGGGCCCACTCAGTTGGCACCATATTCAGAGGAGTTCTAACTCAGTTAGGATCCTATGCCATTTCAAAAATTTCAATTTCAAAGTTTGCTTTTGAAAAGCTTTTGAAAACCCCTTCAATTTCAAGTTTTAAAATCATCTTTTTGTAAAAACTCAAGTAGGACCCACTCGAGGTGGCGCCATATTCGAGTAAGTCAGGGCTAGACTAGGGTTAGTCAGTGTCTTGGTTAGTGTTAGAGGTTTAGAAGAGTCAAACCCCTTTTGAAAAAAATCATTTTGAAAGTTAGTTTTTAAAACTAGTGTTTTTAAAGGTTTTTAAAAAACCAAATGTGAAAGATGCCATGTGACATCACATTTGGGGGTTTTCTAGGTTTAGTTAGGGGCTAATTAGGGATTAATTAGAGTCCCACCTAGGCTATAATTCTCCAAAAAATCATTGCCCTTAATGGATTTATTAGAAAGAGTCCTGAAAAAATGAAAAACCTCTTAATTAACCCTAATTAAGTGACTTTTTGAAAATCTATAAATAGGGACCTAAAGGGGGTCAAAAGAGAGCTCATTTTCTCTCAAATTTTCGTGGCCTCTCTCTCCTCTCCTGCACCTCCACCTTCCTCCATTTCAGCTGCAGCCCCAAGGTGAGTTATTTAATATTATTTTATTAGTTTTTATGATTTTTCAATAGATTTCACCATGGAAACTCTTGTGTTCATGGATTTAACCATGGATTTCATCAAAGAACCCCAAAATCGACCCAAGAAGATGATCTAACTCAGTTTGAGGGTGATTTCAAGGATTCTAATCCATTATAATCGATGAGAGGTACGTTTTTCATGTTCTTAACCGACGAAACGTGAGATTTACCTGTTAAATGGGTTAAATCCATGATTTCAAAGGTGAAAGCAAATTCCAGCCATTGATTCCTGAGTTTTTATTTATTTATCTATTTATTCATGTTTATTTTACGTTTTCCAGCATAGAAATAATTTTTATTTACTGTTTTATGGTTTATTTTATTGTTTTTCATTAGTTAATGCATATTTTCTTAAGTTTCTTAGATTTCTGTGTGTTTTTTAGTTTAGAACAGTAAAAAGCATGTTGTTTCGGATTGAAATATTTGTTGTTTATTTTTTATTTTTTTATATGTGATGCATGCATATCTAAAGAAACTACTGTAAAAAAATCAGAGGTTTTGGACCTCGGGAACCCTGTCAGAAAAATCAGACATCAAATCGGGTTTTTAAATCTTTAAAATCGAAGTTAAAATCAAGAAGGTAACTTGCTGTGATGATATTTTTCTCATATTATATCCGATTTTAGATCTGTAAAGTGACATGGATTCATATTGATTAGATCTAGCTACTGTGAAATTTTCAGAATTTTTTATTGCTGTTTAGTATTTTTCCTCTGTCAGAGATTCTGATTTTCAATTTAAAACTCGTTAGGGTTTACCAAAACCCTAATCAGACTTGTGTTATTCATAAATCCCAAACCACAGATCCGATTCATGATATGTAAAAAGTGAGTATTGTTATTTTTTTGTCTACTATTTACTGCTAAAATATCAAATATTTTAGATCAGTATTTCTATTTATCCCAAAATTATCAATTGAAAGTATCTGTTTTAACCCCTGTTAGATTTGTTAGATTTTAGTTCAGATTGCCGGAAGGGTTTCTCCCTAACCGAAGATGCTTTTTCCGATATGTAAATTGGGAAATCTCGGTTTTTTGTCCTAGTTTGTCTCTGTAAAATTTCATATATTTTCATGAAAGATTGACCCCTGATTTGGGTCTAACTCTGAAACTGGTTGGTGAACTAGGTCAAAAATAGCATATTTTTAGGGTTTGATGCAATTTTCGGGTTAATTTAATGTCAAAAAAAGATTTTTATAATTCTAATTCAAAATTAGGGTTATAAAAAGTACAGGTACCAAATTTGATGAATTCTGGAATCTGATTGATGGCTGAATTAAGCAAATTGCAAAACAGGGTACCCGAAGAATTCCAAAAACACTGCCAAAATCATAGTTTTTGTGATATTCTTGGATTTTTGTGCATAAGCATATATTTTTAGGGTTTAATAATATTCATAATCATATTAGGATGCTTTAGGTTTAATTTGATGTTCATTTGATTTCATTTAGTGCATAAAACCTAAGTTTTACCAAAATATTTTCTAAAAACCCTGATTTCAAGGCCATAGTCTTGCTATCAGGGGCAATTTGGTCATTTGACCTAAATTTCGAAATCCCTAACCCTAATTTTCATATTTTTAACCATGTCACATCATATTTAGTTTGATTTATCATTATTTGTATTTCAAAACTTGCATTTTATCAAATATCTTTCTGAAAACCCTAATTTCAAGGCCATAGTCTTGTTATTAGGGGTATTTTTGTCATTTTGACCCCAATTTCGAAATTTCATATCTTATCTTCCTTATTTATTCAATTTTATTTCATACTTTATCATTTTGATTTAAGGGAATCATGGCAAAAAGGCTTATATCTAGCATAATCTAGTAATTTCCTGATATTGCTGGATAAATCTAGAAAAGCCAACATATCATCACTAACAAAGTTTTCTAGTTTTGCAGGTACATTGAAGACTTTATTTTTCATGTATTTAAATTTCAATAGTGATGTAAACTAAATTAAACTTTGGAATAAGAATTTATATTTCCTGCTTAGCTTAGGCAACATTGCATATAGTTTATTTTTTTAAATAATGTTAATGTGTGATGGATGATGATTCATGCATATTCAAACTCACTATGGTCTACACGAATGGAACATACACTAGCTTTTATGAAGTTTATAAACTTGGTGGAATTCGTATTTATGGCCATAGTCAGAATATGAAGGATATCCAGATTTATGATCTTCACATTAGCCACATTTAGCCTACACTCTTAGGCTAACTTTAAAAATGCACTGCATTTCTCAAAAATACAAAAAGTATTTCTCAATTCCTCAAATTCATATTCATTCATTTCATGCATTTGCCAATTCCAATTCAAATTTCAATTCAAAGAAGTTCATTTTCTCAAAATTTCCTAAGTCTTATTCAAAAATCGATTTTCTCAAAATATGGATTTGCCAATGATATCTCAAGTATTTCCCAAGTTCCAAATTCGATTTTTTAAGTTAGATTTTCAAATTTCAAATTTTGAATTCAAAGAAATCAAGTTTTCCAAAGTTATTTCACATTTCTCAAAATCGATTTTCACAAAAATCTCTTGAATACTTCAGAAATCGATTTTCACTTTCTCAAAAACAGTATCTCAATCATGATTCACGATTTTCAAAGAGTTTATTTTCCAAATATTTTCCAATCTTTGAAGCAAACATCATGTTTTCAAATATGCATTTTTAGAAAATTCATAGCACATGCCTGATTCTTTGTGCATTTAGAAATTAGAATATGATTTAGACAAGTTGAATAGAGCAGAGCAGTAGATTGATCCTTGGTTCGATTACCCCTGTTAAAGGTGGCAGGAACGGTCGAACCTCGTACCGATAGACGAGTCTCATTCTACGGAATTATCCCGCATTTTAAAAACGGAGGCGAGTTATTTTCAAAATCTTTTTCAAAGGTCAGTTTGATTTGCAAAAGTAAAATTTTGCGATGATAACAATGTTATGCAAAGTGCCAATGATAATGATTTAGAGACAGCTTCTTGAGTAATCGAAATTGATGAAATGTCATATGCATGAAACTGTATATTTATTTGCATGTTTACTTGTCTCTCAAAAATAAAATTATACAATGCCTATGTTACTTATGTTTGTGCAAAGGTTAGAAAGCATGTGGTACTCTTACACTTTGCATGTGGCACATCCTGACACTGGTACTGAGTAGTGCGTACCTCGGTTGGTACATTGTTGAGGCATTGACGAGTGCATAAGGTGCACTTACTTCATGAAATAAAAAAATTAAAACTTGAACACCATAGGGTATGAATGAATATGACTTGTTTTGGGCTCAGTTGGAGTCCTTGGGCGATGGCCTTTGTGTTGTGAGAGGACTCTTATGTGACTATACCCTGAATTAGAAAAGAAATAATATGGTGTTGTGACCGCTTTCACGAGCGGGGTGCTTTGTTGGCCGCGTGAGGCTGAGCACGTGGATGGGCAGGCCAAGTCCTTGTTTTGCGTACTCTATGGGGATCACGAGTCAAATTCCTCGTTGAGAGGTATGACTGAACAATGAGCCTAAGAAAGATAAACCTGCTTTGCCCCATTCACAAAACGGTTCACCTTGGAGATGGTGGATGGTTCAGCCCTGAGTGACTTGTCGTTACTACGACACGTGTTTTGACAGGAGCCGTAGCACCCTTTGGCCTCCAGTCACTCAGAGTCAGGGAGGTCGAGGTTACATTTTTAGGACCTCACTACTGCAGTAGTATGGATTGCAATCCTTGCCTATGCGAGAGTTTTTTCCCAGCTGCGTGTTGCTCGCATGAGGTTTACTCGGTCTGTAGCATCCCCGATTACCACACTAGAATTGAATAACAGACGCCGGGTGCATGTCTCATAGAATGTGAGTTTCCTTCGCTTACCTGAAGCAGTAATCAGAAGAACTTAAAGACTAACCAATCAGCTGACTTACTGTCGTTGCTACTTTACTCGATCAGTAGTTTTCTCTTCAGTTACTTTGCTTGTTCAGTTGTTACTTTAGTTTCTTACTTGTTCAGCACTTGTTACAGTTCAGCTACTGCTTGAGTTACTTACGTTACAGTTACTTCAGCTCTATTTCCTTTAACTTGACTAGTACTTGTCAGTTTCGCACTTACCTGACACAGGCACTTACACTTGTTCTTGTTTTCCTCTTATATTGATATATATATATATATATATATATATATATATATATATATATATATATATATATATATATATATATATATATATATATATATATATATATATATATATGGTTGTTTCTTCACCACCTCGCAGGAGGACTGACCCCGTTTTATGGGGATTTAGGTGACGAACAGGTGCAGTGCTGATGCGATGACACACGATGGAGGCTTGGGGACCCACACTTGAGCTGCAGATCCTGTCCCTTGTGGTTTTGGGTTTTTGAGACTTGATTGGGATATATTCCAAATTTTTGGACATTTTATACTATTTCATTCTGTAAACTTTAAACTATCGAGTTGTATGCCCTCTTCACACTTGTGGATTTACTTTATTTAAACTGTTGTTTACTTGTTGCACTCGCATGTGGCCGCCCAGACTCACGGCTCTACGGTTTTTCTTACACCTTGTTTTCCGTTGTTTGCTAGTAAAACCTTTCAAAAAAAATCATAGAAAATTCTAAGTTTTTCCAAAGTCGGGGTTTCGGGCGCCACAGTTTTTGGTATCAGAGCAACGTTAAAGTGTGGTCCCAGCTTCATCATGCATCGTCCATCGCATTGTAAGTATGGTTAAGCTTTCTTTATTTTGTTGTTTCTTGCTTCTTAGTTAGTATTGTGTACTTGGTTCTGTGTGTGGGATAGATGTCGACAAACCCGAGTTACGGCAAGATTTTGGAAGCTCTTCAGAGTCTGACTCGAGGCAAGGAGGCCTTGAGTGGAGCTGTGCAACATTTAGCATGTAGTGTGCATATGTTGGCACCTTCTTGTGCCAGGTGTTTGGTTGATCACGCGGGACAAATCTATCCCTGTGAGTTGGCTGATTGCCCCTATTGCAGTCTTTGAGGGCATGTTGAGGATGAATGCCAGACGAAGCTGAGGGATGAGCTCTGGAAAAGCAACGCTGATGATATTGAGGATGTGTCTTCGGTCACTGGACCCTTAGTCGTGGAAGTGGATAGTCAGGACAGAGATAAGCGTGGAGCGATAGATTCTCCCCAGTATTCTCATGAATCATATCCAGATGTTGTTTCCTCGGAATATATGCCAGAACCTCTTGTGTCACCAGTACCGATGGAAGTCCAGGAGATTTCTGACACGTCGTTGAGGATTCCTCCTTCTCCTCCTCGTGTCAGGCCGAGACGCTATGGAAGTCTGAAGGACTACAGAGATTTCTACACTAGCATGTCTTGAGAATATTGTGTTATGTTGTGAGAAACACTGAGTCAGTGTTTCGTTTTTGAAGTTTGCTTAAGTTGTTAGCAGTATTTGATTAACCCTGTCTGGATGAAGGGTGTTTCTATAATGCTTGCAGTTTTCTTATTAATGAAATGAATTTCCTACCTTTGAGTACTTGCTAGTTGCTTATGTGTAAATTCTACTTATTTAGATGGTGTGGCATATGTGATGCGATGATCTCATGGAAACGCTTAACAACCTTACAGAGGTTGTTGGACGCCAGGAAGAAATGATGTGGAACATGGGTGAGCACATTCAGCAGGTTGCCCAGGGTCAGGGAGTTCCTGCCCAAGTTTCAGTTGCAGCAGTACCGTATAAGCAGTTCATGAGTATGAATCCCCCATCGTTCGACGAGAAAGCGACATCTGAGGCAACTGAAGATTGGGTACGGGAGATGGAGCGGATCTTTAGGTCGACGACGATCACAATGTGGACTTCGGGACATATCATCTTAGGAAGGATGCTGAAAGGTGGTGGGCTACCACCTGGGAGATTAAGTTCGACAACCAGCCGATCGAATGGGAGCAGTTCATTGAAGCCTTCTACATTGCATACTTTCCAGCTCACGAGAGGAGCAGGAAGATGCAAGAGTTTCTCGATCTACAGCAGGGTAGTTCGTCACTTGTGGAGTACGTCACTTGTTTCCGCAGTTTGGAGAGATTCTGTTTGAACTATGTATACCATAGAGAAGGAGCGAGCACTGAAGTTTGCTTGAGGTCTAAAGTCGGCTTTGCGGACGAAGGTGTACACGCGTGCACCGACGATAGTGGATGAGGCTTTAGAGACAGCCTCCTTATTAGAGCATGATTGGGTGGAATCTCAGAAGGCTCCAGCATCTCGACAGCAGCAACATCATCTAGGCCAAAAGAGTTGGCCGAGGAAGAGACAGTTTCAGAAGAACCAGGGTGGAAGGAAGTTCCATCCTCCGTTAAAGAAGAATCGAAACAACAATAGCAGCAGCAACACCAACCAGCAACAGTACCAAAACCGACGGCCCCAACATCAGCAGCGCCAGTTCTAATAGCCGCATAAGCAGATCACACGAGCGGTTGCCTTTATTGTGGCAAGATGAGCCATTACATCAGGGACTGCAGAAAGAAACAAGTGGATGACCAACGGAAAAATATGCCAAGAACTTCTCAGCAAGCGCAGCAGAGGCAGCCTCAGCTGTATCAGCAGCAGCAGCAACAACATCAACTGAAGCAGACCAACCAGAAAGTCATTGTTAGACGTGCTTACGCTTCAACTGTAGAGCAAGTGACCAAGGGAGAATTGGTCCAAGGTACTATCTCAATCGCCGGACATGCAGCTTTTACATTATTTGATTGTGGTGCTTCACATTCTTTCATAGCTGCTAGACTTGCCCGTACTTTACCTTTGACAGTAGAGTCTTTGAATTACCCATTGGAGGTCCGCACTCCGACTAGTGATCAGTCTTTTTGTGATTCGTACATTCCGAGCATCGAGGTGTTAGTCGCAGGACAGAACCTGTCAGCTGACGTAATCCTGCTAGACATGACAAAGTTCGATGTCATTCTAGGCATGGATTGGCTTTTTGAGTATCTTGCTCAAGTCTTTTGTCGAGAAGGCAAGGTTGTTCTTTTTTAACCTGATCGTCCTGTCCTGGAGATCAAGCTTCCTCGACCCTTCCACGATAGTCGTATGATTTCTTCTTTCAAGACTCATAAGTATCTGCGGAACGGGGGTACTGCATTCTTGGTCAGTATTGCTCGAGTCGAACATGAGATGGTTTTGATTGATGACTTGGACGTGGTCCAAGAATTTTCTGATGTGTTTCCGAAGGAATTACCTGGTTTACCTCTGAAGCGAGAGATCGAATTTTGTATCGAGTTGTTGCCTGGAACTACTCCTATTTCCAAGGCACCTTACCGTATGGCTCTAGTAGAACTTGAGGAATTGAAGCGACAATTAGAAGAACTCTTAGATCAGGGTTTTATTCGACCCAGTGCTTCCCCGTGGGGAGCACCAGTGTTGTTCGTGAAGAAGAAGGATGGATCATTGAGGTTGTGCATCGACTATCGGATGCTCAACCAAGCGACGATCAAGAACAAATATCGATTACCCAAGATCGAAGATCTTTTCGATCAGTTGCAAAAGGCGAAGATTTTCTCTAAGATTGACCTCAGGTCTGGATATCATCAACTTTGTATCAGAGAAGATGACATTGCGAAGACAGCTTTCCGAACAAGGTATGGTTTATACG